>NW_016690224.1:5476013-5710389 GCF_001604755.1 Lepidothrix coronata
GAGTGACAGCTGAACTGTGTGTATTTCAAGAAGATCAAAAAATAATTTATGAGAGAGGTTTAAACTTACAGGGTGCTGAAAATTACAATGGAGGAGAGACAAATGTAAAAGCATAAAATATTCAAATATTTTGAATTTTTTTTTGATAAGTCACAGTTCTTACTGTCCATTTTGTTGGGTATCATTACGCTGCCTCACGCTTTTCATGTGATGAGGTTTCATGAGATTAAAAATAAAGGTAATAGGAGTCCCTGTCATTTTGGGTTTGAGCTGGTGGTTTGCATGCTGGATTCAAGGGATCTCCCTGCACCTACGTGGCCTCCTCAGTGGTTTCCAGGATGTGGGGGCCTTAACAGGGGTGAGCTGTGAAAGCTAGAATACGTTTTTTGAAGGTTGAGATTAAGGAAAGTTTATAATTAAAACCACAGACATACTGTTAATCAGAAGTATTTAGAAGATGCAATTCATGTGCTAAAAAAAAAATAAAAATCTTTAACTCAGACATGCTATTTGAGCCATCCTGTTGATTTGTTTCCAGATGAATTTCTAGTCCATACAAACTGGACAAATAAACCTAACACATGCTTTTGTTGCTGTGTTTTTATAAATGTATTAAAAAGCCTTAGCAACTGGGAAGTCCTAAGTAATTTACATATTCTACATCAAAACTGCATTGTTTGATCTTTAGAGTTGAAGTACGAGTATGAATATTTTTGTAGAAAAATTAATCAAAGAGAAAACCAGCACTTTTCTTGTGCCACGTCTCCACCTAGAAGTGGGTACTGCCTAAAAAGTGACCATAGTCTTGGAGAGTTTGTGTAGTCAGTGTCTGTGCAACTATTAATAAAATTATTCAGGCTGTCCGTGTGTTAAATAACTCTGAGAGTGCTGTTTGAACGATGGATTTGGGCTGTGGATGGTGCAGGCACAGCTGATACATGCGACGCTCATCTCGAGCCACACAGAGGCACTTCTGTGGATTAAAACCCCCGGGAATTTAATTCCAGATTGGCCTGATTTGCCAGGCCTGTGACACACACTTGGCCATTTCGTATCACTCTGCTGTGACCTGCAGGCTGGGCTTTGAATGGGAACTGTTCCCGCAGCTGCATAAATCGCTGCTTTGGTGCACAACATTCTTGTTAAAGCAGCCAAACACACTCCTGCTCTTTGTGGTCTGCTCCTGTGCCTTGCCAGAAGCTGACAGTGCTGGGGCTCCCTCACGCCTTGGGTGCTTCCCTGCGGGCAGTCTCACCTTCTGCCATGTCCTCCCTCACGCGAGCGCCAAGGGAGCTGCGGGCGAAACACTGAGGGGGACACACTGAGGGGTCACTTGGCGGCTCGGCATAGCGGGAAGACAAGCTGCCCGTGGAGGGGAAGCAGGACATGGTTATCAGGGCAGTAGAGGGTGGGAGGTGGCGGGTCCCTCACGGGTCCCCTGACGGGTCCCGGGGCGGCGGGTCCCTCACGGGGGTCCCCTCACTGCTGCCCAGACGCGCGAGAGCCCTCACGCGCCTCTCCCCTCCCCACCGCGCAGGCGCGGCGCGCGCGAGGGCGCGGCCGTTTCCCCGCGCAGCCGCGGCGTGGGGCGGGGCGGGGGCGGGGCCGGCGCAGGCGCGGTGGGCGCAGTTGGCGGGTTCCCCCCACCCCGGTGGCGGCCCCGCGCATGCGCGGCGGCCCCGCTGTCAGTTCCGGCTGTTTGTCCGGGAAGTGGCTCCGGCCGGAGCCGCCGCCGCCCCCCCGATCCCCCCGATCCCCCCGCACCCGCCCCCCGCCCGCGGCCATGGCCCGGGACTACGACCACCTCTTCAAGCTGCTCATCATCGGCGACAGCGGTGAGCGCGGCTGGCGCGGCCCCGGGGGGCGCGGGTAGGCCGCTGGCGGGGTGTCCGCCCCTTCGGGCCGTGAGGGGCCTGAGGGCGGCGGCGCGGGGGAAGCGGGGAGGGGCGGCCTCCTTCTCCTCCTCCTCCTCCTCCTCCTCTTCCTGCTGCTGCTCCCGGGGCACCCCCGGTTCCTGGGCTGTGCCGGGACCCCCCGCGCTGTGTGTGAATGGGGGGGCGCGTTCGCTCGGGCGTTCGCGGGGTTTTATCTGGTGAACCTGCGGAACTGGCTGCCGCAGGATATTATGGTAAATAGCTTGACTGCATTTGGGAAAAGGCAGATTGGGCACGTAGAAGTCAGGACAGCACTGGCAGTGCTGCCGGCATCAGCCCTGGCAAGCGCGTGTTTTGACGGCGCCCACTAATCTGTTGCTGAGATGAGGAGGGAATTCCCTTCTCCTGCTGACTAGCGGTTTAAAGATCGATGGGAAGGGCTGGCTGCCCTAGAGATCATTGTTTCCAGTGTGGCAACTACTACGTTTTGATAGTCATTGTTATCTTAATTATTCCATAAGACACTTTCTGTGCTTCAGCCTGAAGTCTCAGTTCTAGAGTTGGTCACTTTTTTTAAATAAATCCTTGAAGAGTTGGTAGCTTTGTGTATTTCTGCTTATAGTATAGGATGCAAACATCTATAAACAGAAAATAAAGGGGTAGTTTGTGTTTCTTCAGAACAGACCCGTAAATTCTTCTGCAGCAGCTTCAGAAAGCTCTGGAGGGCTGAGAACTCAGCCCGTGTCTGGTGCTTTAGTCTTGGTACATAAGAACTGGGACTGAGAAGATTTCTGCCTTCAAGTCCAGTTCAGTGTTGGTAACACTCCAGCAGCTCACAGTTTAATTTCCATAGACTGGGGAAGATTGCATCCACCCTCCTCTTTAGCAGAGGTGTGGTCCTGGGGCGGCAGGTCCCGGCATGCAGCGAGGAACAGCTCTTGGATGAAAGTGTAAAGTTGCACTGTCTTACCAGTTGTCACCTTCAGAAGCTTTAGCTGTATTTAAAAGTGTTTATTCTACATGAAACTGTGTCTGCATGGAGGGATCTAAGGAGGGAGAAAGAGCAACAGCTTCAGAACAGCTAAAACCCCAGGCAGGTTTGGGAGCCTGAGGATTATTACAACCAAATGCTGCATTCCGAGTAAAGCAGTAGCTCTGCTGCTTGCTGATGAGCTTCAAAACTGTTCAGGCAAGACAAACAGGGTGGTGAGAACTCTGAGGAAGACTTCATTTTAAACAATTAAATCAAATTTCTTAGCCGAGTCTTCTTGAGCAAAGTCCCTACAGTGTATCCTGTGAAAGGAAAGAAGTGTTGTGAGAATTCTCGGGCTGCCTGTGGTTCTCTGTTGTAATTAAATCTCACTGTGTAGTTTGAGTATTGATTTTTCTTTGGTTTTGTTTTTGCTCACCCCAACAGGAAGGCTTTCTCCCTGCTTTCACAAAACAAGTTTGCTTGCCTTGTTTATTGACGTTTATTCCCTGCAATAGGAAGTAGGCTGACACTGGATAGGATGATTCTGGCACATCTGCTTTCCCCTGTATGCAAATCTGTCAAGAGGGTAGTAGGTTTGTGTGTTTTTAGAACAGGTCATCCTGAAAAGCTGCTGGTGATTTCAGCTGTGCCAGATATTTAAAAATAATACAGATGATCTGTGCTTTGCATCTGCTTCTTTAATTCACTCTGCTGTTCAGTAGAATATGGCTGTTGGAAACCCTGTCTGGCGCTGAAATTTGCTTTTAATTTTGATTGTGTGGGCAACGGGCCTTTTTTTTTTGTTTGTTTGTTTCATTTTGCTGTCTTCAACAGGCTGAGGCTCTTGTCTTCAGATCTTCAAATAGCTCTGTGTGGGAAGTGGGGGGTCACCAAGAGTGTGGTTTCTCTATGTGTGAACAGTGCGGGTCAGAGGCAGTGTTTGTTTAGTGAGATCGTTGTCATCGGGAGTGTGGAGAACTTCCTGAGTTCGGGAGGTTTCTTCTCCCTGGGAGCTGCCAGCGTGCTGGGAGCAGTGCAGGCTGTGCAGAGCAGGCTGTGCAGAGCAGGGCAGTGTGACAGAGCAGTGTCATGTGCAGCTCTGCAGCGTCGCCCAGGGCCGGCTGACTTTGGAGAAGGTGGTGTGGTCTGACAGGTCTGTGGGTTCTGGCATCTCTGCTTGCTTTTTACTAAGCTGGAGGCCAAGGCCAAGAAGCACTTGCTGAAACATTTTTATTTTATTTTACTTTTTATTTAATTTTATTTTCTTTCATGTTATTCTTTTTTATTAGCTGACTGGTATTTTGCAGAGGTTTAGCTTCTGTTGAATAACAAGTCCTCTGTTAAAGTTCAGGAACTGCTCTGCTACCTTTTGAGCTCAGAGCTATTGACTATGTGCATGCTGTAACTGTATTTTTTAGAAGCTTTTTTCCCTCCTTTCCCTCCTTTCCCTTTCTTCTTATATTGGTAATAATAAGAAGTGAGCATGGCTTCTCCAGATGGCTCGTGGTTTCAACTCTTTGCAAACGAGGCCTGGCTCAGTGGAATTTTGCAGATTTTTAGGTTGGTTTTTATTTTTTGTTGGTAGCTATCAGCACATGCCAGCAGCTGAAAACTACTGGAGTTCTGCACTGTCTTTGCATAGGTCTTTTATTCAGAAGAACTTGCAAGTTATACATCATCAAAATAATTAACTCGAATAACTTCTACCTGAAAAGATTTAATAGATAATTACCCTGGTGAAGTTGAATTTCCTACTCATGCCATAGCAGATTTATTTTGGGGAGGAAAGGTCATTAACAGCAGAGATGTTATGCAGAGATAACAATGTGGAGGCATTTGGATACCCAGATTCCCCTGGCTGGCTGTGCAGGAATGAGTTTCTTACAGTTCTTGTCTGAAGCACTGTGAAAAATGCTTCCCTGCAAGAGGGTGTGATCAGGGTGCAAACAATGTTTTATGGAAAACCTGGATGAAGTGCTACTCAAAGCACTTAGAGAAATGTTTCGTGGAACATTTTGGCAGCTTCAGAAAGGTGTGCTAGATGTGTAACAGGCCTATTTTGGATGGCAGTACAGAACAGTGATTCCCAATTCCTCTGTTTGGTTTAGATGTAAATTAAACTGTGGCCATGATAAGCTTTATAGTACCAAGCCTTGGTCTGATTATTGTCAGAGCAGTCCAAATTCCACCAGGGCACAGAGAATGGGAGGTGGGCAGTGGAATTCAATAGAGTAGTTCAGAGCAGTGTTCTGAGCCCTTGTTAATTAGCAGGACATGCCCCTTTTTGGCTCTCTCCTTAGCAGATTTAAGCCTACTGGTTGTAAACTTGCTTTTAGTTATTACTCTTCTCTGACCTCTTGAGCTGACCAGTGCAGAAGGTACTGTTTGAAGTTTTGCTGAGGGCTGGAGGAAGGAAGGGACAACCCCCCCTGCACTGCTACCAGAAGCATCCTGAGCCTTGGGGTGACTGTGCTTGGTCAAATCTCTGAGGAGAGTGCTGAGATGAACAGTCAAGGTGGATGGTACCAAATGATCTGCTGAGAAAATACCTGAGTTACAGTTAAAAATGCAATGGATGGGCAAAACACTGTTATTTTGGGTTGCCTGACACCCAAGATGATGTATTCAAAGATCTTGCTGTGTTTGTTTGTCATAGGTGTGGGCAAGAGCAGTTTGCTGTTGCGTTTTGCAGATAATACCTTCTCAGGTGAGTGGTTTGTTTACTTCAATAAGTGAAATGCTCCAGGTTTACTCCAGTGCTGCTGGTTGGCAAGAAGTTGTTCTGCATTTGCCCACTGATAGCTGTACTAGGAATACAACATGTTTCTAACTTTGCATCTCTTGGTATAAGCCTGTACAGGCCATCCTGTCTGGTCTTCACTTGCAACTGGAAGTCCCACAGTATTTAAATACTGACATGGTTACAGAAATAGCTTTGGTGTTTGAGCTTATGCTGTACTCTCTGCAGACTTCCCATTAGCCATTTGGAGTTTAGATTGATTCAATGTTGTGGTAAACCACTTATATTTGTGATATAACCAGTTTATTGGGAGGAAATTTTAGAACAGACTGTATTCAAAATCAGTGTTTGCACAAGTATTTACAGGAGAGCTTTGTCTCAACATTTTCACAAGTGAAATACTCTCCTAGTTACTGTTTCTTGAGATATTTGGGTGCTTACTCTTGATCACCAAGAAGAATAATTTTGTTTTGTAGCCCTGACCTTTAAATTTTAAGGGTGGCACAGAAGAAGTGACTTTATGGCTAGGAAAAAAAGCTGTTTTCTGCAGATAAAAATACGCAGACCAGCATGACATAAGGCATTTTAAAAAGTAAGCAGATATGGGGAACCTTGTTCTCCTGTCCAGTCTGAGAGTTGCTGCCAAGCAGCGCTCAGGAGTGTGCTTTGGGACATCCAAAATAAACAAGACTTGAGTTCTGACTTACCCACACTTTCCCTCCAGGCAGCTACATCACTACCATTGGAGTGGATTTTAAAATCCGGACAGTTGAGATCAATGGAGAGAAGGTGAAACTACAGATCTGGGACACAGCTGGCCAGGAGCGCTTCCGGACTATCACATCAACGTGAGTATCGCTGGGCTTTGTGATGTGCAGCTCTGGGTGCAGACCTTGTGGTTCAGCGTTAGGGTTGAGGTGTTTGGATGTTGCAGTTGATGAGGTAACCATGGCTTGGTGGTCTGCACAGTGGGACTTCTCTCCCAGCTGATTGTGGTGGTGATACCTTGTGGCCTAGGTTTGGAACTAGGATTTCAGATTTCCTCACTCTTCTGTGCATTTCCGTGGTGGCTTTGACTTATTCCTCTGCTGGTAGTTTCCAAATGGTAGAACCAGAGTTATTTCATTGCATATAGCAGAAAACTGGTCTCTGTAGCCACTCCAAGATTGTCCTCTGATTAAATGCACTGCAGAAGCACAGAGTGCAAACCCTCTGTCAGTGTCATATAAGTAATGAACAGCTTGGAGATTGAAGAATGGGATTTCTGATACTTAGTTTTCCTTTAGGACAAATGCACTTTAGCAGCTATCTTTGTGTGGAGCTCTGCTGAAGCAGACACCCACATGATATTAACCTTTTCCTTGGTTGGAGTTCAGATTCAAGCTCATTGTCCTTTTGAACAGTGTGTGCAGAACTTTTCCGGTTCCTGAAGAAACCACACCCAGGGCTGTGGCAGTGGGAACTAAGAATAAAATGTGTTTGTAAACTGATTGCAGTAAAGGTGGGACTGCTCACTGTTGCACTGGGGGAAGAGGGAGAAGTACACTTGGAAATGGAACTTTTGTTTCCTTGGGTATTAAGCGAAAATAGTAATTCTTAAAAGACCCAGGTGTTTCACTTGGTCTTTCATGACTCACTTCAGCTTTGGCCCCTGTTTTAGAGGAGGATCTCTGATGAATTGGTTAATTTACTCAGACATGAAAATGAGATTGGTTGCATGTGTGTTATGTCTGAACAGCTAGAAATGGCAAAATTGGAGCCGATGTGTGCGCCGCCCCTTTCCTCTGCGCTCCTATAGGGACATTACTGCATTACTCCCATTGTTTCTTAAGTGTTTGGCTTGAAAAAACTCAGTTGCCTCTTGTAGGGTTCCTGTGTGTGACATCACTTCTTGTTTCAGAGCTGCAGGCAGCTCTGGGAAGGAAGTGGTGAGGGGGAGGCAGCAGAGCGGTGCTGCGGCCCCATCAGCTGTGACAGGCGAGTCAGAGTGCCCCAATTACTGCTGAGTCAGCAAATGGCCTTCCTGTTTGCAGATTCCCCGACGCGACTCGGAGCTGCGTTAATGAGCGCTGGGTCTGAGCGCTGGGTCGTGGGGCTGATGCCAGCTAGTTTAGAAAGCTGTGGTATCCAGCCCTGAAACAGGGAACACCAGGAAAGGAGGATTCCTTTTGTGAACGGGGATAGCTGCAGATCGGACTTGGTGTAGTGTTTTATGTAATTTTTTTTTTAAATTAACGTTTAAAATAGATAAGCTGAAATGGTTTGAGGGTGTTTGTGCCATGACCTGTTGGAACTCTGCTACTACTTCCTTTTGCATAGCTTTTTACCCAAGTGAGGTATGTTTTATCCTGGGGGTAGTGAAAGCCCCAGTTTTCCTGACTTATCTCTGCTGAAGTAGTTACAGAGTCTGGGAAGAAAGATTTGAATTTTGTGCAGTTTTAAGTAAAGAAGTTCATGTGTCCAAGTGCATTTAAAATGTTGAGGAAGACACTTTGGGAATGCTGATTACATGGACACAAAGATTCCTCTTGCTGCTAGGTTGGCAAGCTAGTCCAGCATTTCTAATCATATCACCTATAAAACTAGGAGATAAGTTTTGGATTTTAGAAATGGTTCTGCCTTTTTTTTCTTCTATCTGTTGGCAAAGTAATACTATGACTGATTTACCCATCCCAAACTGAGTGACAAATCAAGGTACCTTGCTAGTACTTACAAAGGGGCTTGGCTGTCAAATCATGGGTGGAGTGTGAGTGCCCTGTCAACAGAATGTAGTAGTCTATCTAGTCTTTGACTAGATTGAGGTTTACACTGAATATAAAAGGTGTTCCTTCATTATTACAGTAGGCCAGGAAGTCCCTTTACAGTGAAAGGCAGAGTTCAGATTGATGTTGAGCCAAGGCTGGCAAGCAAGCCTGAAATTAGAGCCCATCTGGTAATTACAGTAATAGGTTGGAAGAACTGCTGTTTGGACTTAGAATTGCAAAATGGTAGAGGTGGTAGGAAGTTAATAGTGGAAAATTGGGAAGCATTAAAAGGTTGTACTGGTTTGATTTTACTTGACTACAGCTACAGAAGCTGTAAAACAGAATAAAACTGTTAAGGAACAGAAATCATGTTGATCTGGAATATTCTGCAGAAGTTCAAGAAAACTAAACTAGATCAGAATTTCAAACTGGGAAGTATAAAGGCAGCTGTTTTTATTGTCTGTTAAATGTGGAAATACTGGGATAGCTGGTGCCTAGTGGGAGGAGAGGCCAAGCTGTGTGAATTTGGTTGGCATGGAATGTCACCCAAATTAAATTTAAATTCACCAGAGATTTAGCATGCCAGGACACAGCTGTATTAGCAGGAACAATTAAGATGCATGAACAATCAGTCCCTGCACTTGCTTTGCTCTTGCAGACAGGACTACTTTGTCCTGATTCAGGACTGTGGGTTTAGGGATTTAAGCTTTACACGATAGTTGTCAGATGCCAGTTCAGGATGAACAGTGAGAGCAGAGGGACCTTCTGCCATGGTGTCCCTTGGAATGGCGTGTTCAGGAGAGGGATAAACTTTTTGAGATGGTAGAATTGCTGTGTCGTGTAAACCAGATATGACTTGTTAAAACAGTGGTCTGTTTGACCTGTGACAATAGATGTGCTTTCAGGAACCTGAAAGAAAGATGAGTATGAAATCAGACTATTAGAAGTCTTTGGAAATGGTTAGAATTCTACGTGAATGAAAAGCAAGGAAATGTGTGCTACAAAGTAGTGAAATGTTAACAGAGAAGTTGGATTAAACCAGTGACCTATCCTTCACATTTGGCAGTTACCTGCTTTCCTGGCAAAATGAACATGGGCCCTACTGAGTGATGTAGTCAATCATACTGTCTCTTTTAAATCTGAGGTAGCTACTGCTGTGCTTCATGAAACCGACTGATAAAACTCCAGATGTTAATACTGGGAAGCATTTAGTAGAGGGAATATGAGAACCTTCTCACTGGTATCTTGCAGTAGGGAGTCCCCAATAAATGGCAGATGTTCCCTCCTGCTTAGTAAGGCCGTGTTCAGACTGGAGGGGAGGATGATGGTGGCCAAAGGACACGGTGAGTTTGGTAACCACTTCTGAAGATCCTCTGTGCCAAGTCTGCAGTATTACTAGGTAGTGTGTCAAAGGCAGTAAGCTTATGTCTTTAGGCTTTAAATTTAATTCTGATGGTAGAATAAGCAACTTAGGTGTTTTTTTTCAACTTAAATGTTGGCATTCTTAAGCCTCTTCCACACCAAAGCCAAATGTAAAGCCTTCAGATCTAGGGAACTCTTCCAACCAAAGCATCCTGCAGTATATACAGGTCAAGTTTATTTGTTTTTCACCTCAACAGGATACTTTCATGGACACTCTAAACATGAATGACTGGTCTATAATGTTTTTTCCATATTTCACTGAGGTGTTTATCACCAGGAGCAGTAGCAGGTGCTGGTTTTGGAGGTTTGCAGGGTACATGGCAGAGCGTGCCCACCATACAGAGGGCAGCCGGCATCAGTCAGTCCTCCAATGGGAGGCTGAGATTGAGAACTTCATTTCTCTTCCACTCTCATTTCTGTGGTATCCATCTTCCCTAAAATGTGGATGGGAAGGAAATAAGACATTCTTTCCTTTGTGTCAAAGCCTCAACTACCTCTTGGTTGCCAAAAGCACAAAATTTACACCTACTCCTCCCTGAATGCCAAAAGCCCCATCTGTTCTCTACTCGCCAAAGCCCACAACTTGTTATAAAAGCAATTCTGCACTGCATCATTCTGGAAGTTGAATTATGGGGTAGGATAAATCAGATTTTGTTTTCTAGTACTGTCCTGTATTTGGGGTTGGAGAATCTTTGCTGTACTTGTTAAGTTTACACTGTTATCTAGGATGCAGAAGTGCATCAAACAACTGATAGAAAATAGCATGACCAGCCTTTTGAGAGAAATTGTGTATAATGGGGCTTAAGAGTTAGAGAATAACAGGTGGTCATGGTCTTTTCTCTCAGGCTTATTGCTCTTAGTAATGACAGCCAGTGGAGAAAAATGACACTTTAGTGCAGATGAGGGGTTGGTAACCTTTCTAGAACGATGTGCCAGACAATTTTCCCTTCCAAAAATAGAAGCAGTGTGTGCTGGTAGGCACTCAGCAGGAGTCAGGGGTTGCTGTCTTGCACAAAGGAAGATATTCTGATAAATTGGTTGGCAATATTAGTGCTTTGTGTCTGGAGCTCCCAGCTCCTGCAGAGTTTTGGTTCCCGTGGTGGTCTCTGTTGCCGGGTCCAGCCCACGGTCCTTGTCCCAGGAGTGAAAACAGAGTGTGTTGACGACCTGTCAGGAGTGGGATCTGAACGTGCTGGCTGCGTGTTTTCTGCTCCCCGACATCATGTGCTTTGCTTAGAAGAAAATCTAGGTGCGTGGGCAAGGTAGGAGCAGCAGGATGCTCCGTGGGGTCCTCTGGTTTGGATGACAGGATCACCAGGCTCGCTGGTGCGCGCAGCAGAACGAAGCAGCTCTGCGTAGGTGTAGCTGAACCACCGCGCTTCTCCAAAGGCTCAGTGTTGTCTTTGCAAATGTAATGCTCAGAGTTAGGGAGGAAGTGGTAGGTCAGCCTGAGGGCTGCTGAATTAAAAGACTATTAGGTGATATGGGAGAGTTTGGAGATAATTAGTTTATTGTTCAGCTGTAGAGAAATCCAGTGTGTTGGTCCCTCTCTGATGCTATCTCACAAAACAGTATTCATCAAAACCAGTGTGCAGTGTGTCAAGAGAGGATGGGTTGTTTTTGCAACATGTGGATTCAGGCCATGGAATACTTTTTCCTCTAAAGGATCTAAGTTATGAATTAAAGTAGAGCTTGTAACAAAGTAAAGCACAAATGCAGTGCTGTAGCAGGTTTTTGAAGCTGGTAAAGGAACTGACTGTGAATGGAATAGAACATTTGACAGTGCAGGATCTCTTACGGGCTGGGAATAAGTAATTCTTACCTGAGTTAGTTCTTGCCAGGGAAAGTGAATGTACAGCATAAATTACTGATAAAACATGGTGTGGGAGAAGTATTTGACTGTCTTCTGCAAGTGCCCAGATGAGCAGTAGGAGCAGACTGTTCTACTTCTGTAGAGCAGGTATCATGTCATGGAGGAGTGCTGATACCCAGGGATGCTGAGATCAGGAGAGGAAGGTGTGTGACTGTGAGTGGTATGTGCCTCTCTGGAAGTCTGTCTGATGATCTATAAAGGCAGGTGGCTTCTGTTGTAGAAGGATGATGAGGCTGGAGGTGGGAAGAGAGAGTGATTTGTTCACAAGTGCATCAGTAGCAAAGTGAGCTGAAGCTTCGAGATCTTCTGAAAGGTGTGTTTGGGTTGAATTCAAAGGCTTTCACATTCAAAGGTGTGTTCACTGAGATGGAATAAATTATGAAAGAGGAGCAGAATGGTCACAGTGGAGATCCCTGAAGTGCAGTGGAAGGGAGAGTGCTACATGTGGTAAGAGAGCAAGGACTAGGAGTACTGTCAAAACTTAAGGGAAGATCCTCAATATTATATGCTGGTTTCTTGAATTTGTTTTATTAAAAATTTTAATGTACATATGAAAGAGGAGAGGAGGAAAGGAAAAGAACGAAGCTACACATAACATAAAAAATGGATGCTGGTGAAGACTTCACTATCAACTGTTTTAATTACTTTTTTTTTTGGGGTGGGGGGCAAAGTTGCCTAATTTGCAGTAGGGAACATACCTGGTAGCCTTGTGAATGTGGCTGAAAACCAATAAGGTGGAGCTTGCTTTTTTTCATACAGCATTTTCTTGGTGCACACACCGCCTGCCTTTGGTAGGTTCGTGCAGGTGATGATGTTGGAACTTGAATTCAGATATTTTTCTTGCGTATCAGAATTGCTCATCGTCTTTTAAAGGTGCTGGTTGCCCAAGATTAATGGGAATAAACTGAAATGAAGCTTATTTTTAATGGCTAAAGGTAGCAGAGCGCAGTGAATGCACATATGGAGTCGATCTGTTGAGTAGGAAGGTGTGATCAGAACACAGTCGCTCAACAAGACAGAAATTTTTGTGAGCTCAAGAGAGCTGTGATGGAGGGTTGAGTATATTTGGAGATCTGCTGAAATTTTAGTCTGTAAGTGATTTTTCACAGATAACAAAATTACTGCAGAAACTTGATGTGGCTTGTACAACGCCAGGGTTCACGTCACAGCCAGTTCTGAGGGACGTGCCGGGGTTGCGCTGCCTTTGGTCACGGAGCTGGAAGACAATATGAACGTTTGAAGGTCTTGACAACCTGAACAAGGAAGTTATTATCAGTCTTTGGACTTTGAAACCTACTTGTACAGACTGAACGAGCAGGGAGGTCTGTAGGTTTAGAGGAATAGCATGTGATCAAGCTGTTATAAAAGAATTAAATGAGTCTTCATTGAAAGAAAATGGAGGCACTTGATTGCTGTAACTTGTGGATTTGTTAGGAATCCTATGGAGGCTAAGTAAAAGAGCTGAGAAGGTGACACCCAGCTTAACATTTACTGTCCTTTGCTGCTCCACAGGTATTACAGAGGAACACATGGGGTCATTGTTGTCTACGACGTAACAAGTGCAGAATCTTTTGTGAATGTAAAACGGTGGTTGCATGAAATTAATCAAAATTGTGACGATGTCTGCCGGATACTAGGTAAATAATCAGTTACATCATCTCATTCAGTGGGCTCACCTGCCAAAGTGCCAAACTGACTCTTCTTTTCTTTCCTTTCCTTTTTCAGTGGGGAATAAGAATGATGACCCAGAGCGAAAAGTGGTAGAAACAGAAGATGCCTATAAATTTGCTGGGCAGATGGAGATCCAATTGTTTGAGACCAGCGCCAAAGAAAATATTAATGTGGAAGAGGTAATATAATATTCAGAGGAGTGTAGATACAACCATTTGGGGATAGTGGTGTGGGGAAAAAATAAAAATTACATTCTTCCCATTGAGGAAGAAAGATGAAGTGCTTTGTACGAGTTGCGAGTAGGTAAAATGTCAAAAAGAGACATCCAGCTGTGCTTGGAAGAGTTGGGGAAGCGAAATGAAGGAGCCCACGCTGCTATTTTCAGTAGCTTTGCAGTGCTCACATATTAGACAGGGTCTCAGAAAAGACTTGTCATTAGGGAGAATGCTTGTAGGAGGTAGGACTGCCCAGTCTTCACTCGTGGCTTCAGCTGCCAAACTGACCTGTTTTTATTTACTGATTTGGAAAAGGGGATAGAGGTGCTATCAATTGATCTTGGGAGTGGGTTGGAAAGGTTCTGGATTTCCTCTTTGCCTATAGTGGGTTGGGGAAGATCTCTGAAGCATTATTGAAATACCTAGAACAGTGGAGTCTCTTCGAAAGAGCAGCACCCCCACAGGAGCCAGCCCGAGTTCTGGGAAGCTCTGACCACACTTGTTTCTCTTGCAGATGTTTAATTGCATTACAGAGCTTGTCCTGCGAGCAAAGAAAGAAAACTTAGCAAAGCAGCAACAGCAGCAACAGAACGATGTGGTGAAGCTAACGAAGAACAGTAAAAGGAAGAAGAGGTGCTGCTAATGCCCTTTCCCTGCTGCAGAGACTCTGCTCTCAGACAGATCAGCCCCTCCAGCTAGACTCGGGCAATTCCACTGGGGCAGGCTTTGGGAGGACTTTCTCAGTTTTGTGCCGTTATTTAAAGATTATTTTTTTTCTCCATGTTTTCTATCAAGAGGCGCTGGCACCTTACCACTTCAGTGCCAAGAAGGTATCGGATGGAATCTTGCCCCCCTCTCCTCCCCTGCTCATTCCAGTGCGCCTTGTAGACAAGAAGGACGTTGCCTACCAAGTGGACTAATTAACCCAAGAGTTTGTATATAATGTATATTGCTTTAACCAGCCTCGCCTCCCTGTTGTTGCTTTGGCTTCTGCCTTCTTAATGTCAACCAATCATGGACTGCAGAGTTCATCTTTTTAAAGAAGTAGTACAAAGTTCTTAACTCGAGGTGGCCCCAGGCTGGCAGCGACTGCTTCCCGGGGCCTCTGGCTGCATTTCTGTTGGGCTCCAGGCTGGCAACTGGTGCCCCTGGGGCCTCTGGCTTCTCCTGGAGTCCCAGGCTTTTACTGGGGCTCAGGCTGTGTTTTTCTAGGTACCAGGATTGCAGGTGTCACTGCTGGAGCCTGGGGTTTCACTTCACCAGCCTCTGGGCTGGCAGCTGGTGCTGCTGCTGGGGCCTTGAATTTCAGTTTGCCATGGTCCAGATTTGTGGCTGGATCCTTGGGTTTCACCTCCTTGTGCTGCAGCCCGGCTGTACCTGTGCTCTCCTGTAGTTTGTATCAAGATACTGGAAAACAAACTGACCTGCAGAAGTGGGATTTATTTGGATAAAACATTTTTTTTTTTTTTTTTAAAGCAAAGTTTAACTCTTTGACCTCTGCTTCTGGTTCTGCCAGTGTCCTAAGTGAGGGTCCATTTCTTTTGAGAAGAACAAAATTCATGTGATTCTGCCAAAAAACCCAAACTTCTCCTTGTTGCCCTGTCCACAGATAGGCAATCTGAACTTGAATGTGAATTTTGGTGGCAAAGCTTTTGTTTTTTTTGAGAGAAAAGGCATGAAAATAAATCCAGCTGTTCTGGGTTGATGTCTGAATATGAAAGCTGCTGCAGGATCATTCCCAGAATTCTTCTGTTAGGAAGGAGGACTGCTGTTTAATGCAAAGAAATGGAAAGCTTGCTTGCTTGGGTTATGTGGTGGTGGAGGATCACCCTTGGAAACAAACTGGGCTCACTGTGCTCAATGTTTTCCTGGCCCTTGTTGGCCTTTCTGGGAAAACAAGGGCTCAGTTCCTCAGCTTGAATAGATGTAGTTAAAGGTGGAGAGTGTATGTGTGTGTAACTAAAATATCAAATGTCTGGGCTGAAAGGACATGCTCAGCACCTGAATAATTGCCTAAATAATATTAAAAAATAATTTTTCCTTAAAATGACTAAAAGGCATGGAGGGTATGACTTCCTTTAAGGCCTTGAAGGTGGGCATGCTCAGTGTGTCTGTAAGTGGCCCTATGGAATTGCTGGCCTTAGTTTGGTAGGATGTGATTCACTGCTGTCCATGAGCTTGGAGTCAGCCCACTTCTCTCCCTTCCTCCCCCTTCCCCAGGAGAGGCTAAATTTTAGTCACTTATTTTGCCTGCATTTTTTTAGAGATTTTTCGGGTTGTGGTAAAAGCCCCGATCATACAATCACGTCACAGTCAATCACTTTAAAGACTTTTTACAAAATGCAAACAATGAATGTGTAACACATGGTTTTTTTAATCAGTTCAGGTGCTGGGAATATGTATCCAGCTGCCTTCACCCGTCTCTTTTCTTCACATATCTTGCATTGGTAACCCAAGAATAAGAGTGAGCTGGGATGATACTGCTGGAGTGAGCTCTGATAATTGTAAGACTGGAGTGGCTGTGGAAAGTGGTGGCTGAATTCCCACCAGTCCATCCTTGTCTGCTCTCTGGTGTTGAATGTGGTGTGTGCCAGGAGGAGCTGGGCCATCCCTGGAGCCTTCCCGTGGGAATGGAGCTGTCCTGTGATAGTTACCCCTTGCAGAGTAAAGGGCCCAGCTGTGTTAACTTTGGGACTCTTGTGGTAGCGTGTGTGCAGATCTAGGAGGGAGTAACTTCATACAGGCAGAAGTACAGAAAATGTCTGAATTTACTGGAAATGATGCAATAAAATGAGGAAATGGTGCACCCAAGCCTGGAGTGTTCTCTTATATGGAAAAGTTGGTCCTCTTTGAGTCCAGGTTTTGGTGGCCATGGTTTGAACTCTGCCAATCCAGGTTTCCATCTTCCTGGCTTAAAGTGGGAATTTCTTTTTTTTTTTTTTCCCCAGAGCTGGCTGTAGAGGAGCAGTTACCTCTGCTCTTGCCACAACTATTCACTTGGAAGGGGTGGGGACTGTGTCTCTAGTGGTGCTGATGTGAAGTTTCCTAAATGTTGAGCAATGGAATGTCTAACTGGTTTGCTAGGATTATTTCTGTAATGAAAGTTTCTAATTATGCTTTTTAAATAATTTTAAAAAACTAAAAATAAAGGTTACAAGCTGCCAAATCTTTTTTTTTTGAGGCTCTGTTTCCTCTGCTGACCAGCACCTGGAGGTGGAGGGGTGGCAAGCCAGGGGTGAGCTCTGCTGCTGTATTGTTTTTTTCCTGGGAGGGGATATTGACAAAACCACAATTAATGCTTTCAAATGTCCAGTTGCTATTTTAGTTTTAAATGTGAATGAAGAGTAAGCTGGAACTGGTGACTTATTTCTGCGTGATGCTTGTGATTGTGCTGTAATCTTTTGTCTTTCTGTTCAACAAGAAGTCTTGAGTGAGCTTTGAAAGCTCCTCCAAGGCAGCAGGGGTCAGCCCCTGAGGTAATTAAAAAGCATCTGGAGTCTGTCCTCACTTTCCCAGGAAATTAATGTGTGTTTAATTAATCTGTGCAGGAACTCTGCAGCCGTGGCTGTGTGTGCTGCCCTCGGCATCCCCTTGCCCTGCTGCCCTCCATGCACGAGCAGCTGCCCGGGGCAAGGCCTCACTCCTGGCGAGGTGTGATGGAAACCTGCTGTGGGAAGGTGCCTTTCCTCCATCTGCACCCTTCTGGTAGGACTAGGGAGAGGGGAATCCTGAGCACGTGTGGATGGTCTGAACTGTGGCTGGTACAAGCTGGAGGTGTGTCACTGCCTGTGTGTTGTGTCTAACTCCTTACACTTTGAATCTGCCTCCGTGTAACAGCCAGTAAAACAACACAAGTGGCTGGAAGGTGGGATGATTTACCAGCTCCTCTGGTAAATCAGATGCTTCAACTGTTTTGTTTTTTTTTCTCCTGCCCCGTTCTCTTCTGAACACACACAAGTGCTTTACGTGGCTGAATTTCTTGGGATGATGCAGCACTAAAGATGCTGTTGGGTGTTAAATGACAGTTCAAAAAATGAGCTTGTTTTGCAGCTAAGCACAGTAAGCAGTGAGAGCTGAGACGGTATCTTATAAATGATCTGTTTTATTCTGAAGAGAACTATTTACAAAAGAAGTAGAGCATTGTTTTTCTAAAAATATGCCTTTATAGATTTTTGTAATATGTATCTTATAAAAACCATACATTTATTTACATTACTGCTACATACAAAAATTACAGCACTGTGGTATATGTACATATCTATAGATACATTCTTTCTGCTTGTCCCTGCTGTGTGCTTTTTCCCTCTCGATCCAAGGGAATCATTGCTGCAGCACCCAGACACTTCCTTTCTTGGCTTTTTGGTTCAAACAATCTTGCTTTTTATAGCTGAGTGGGGAGTAGAGAGTTTGCCTGATGGAGAGGCAAATCTGGAATTTACCATCCTAAGTAGGACAAGTGCATCGGCCCTGCCTGCAGCCTCCCTTCCTGCTTCTCTGTGCAAAATTATTCTGTTGTCATTAGCTGATCTGCTGTTCACCTCGATGGCAAGTTGCTGATCTAAGTTTGTAATAAGATAAAGTGCTAGTGACTTGCCTTTCGGTTACACTTGTTCCTTGTTTACAGTCGCTTCCCTTACAGAGTTTGCGAAGGGGAGACTGATCCCTTTTCCCTCAGGCTGGAGTAACAAACGTTTGCCCAAACAGTCACCTCTTACTGAACTGCGGGAAAGTCCTTTGTAACCTTAATCTCAGCAGGCATCTCTTCTCTGTGCAATATTTGAACAGTGACTGTGCAGCACTACTGCTTTATTTACCATTATCTCAAAAGCAAGGCTGAGGGTTGTGTTTAGAGCTGCTGATCCCACTCCTTAATCTCCTTTGAGATCCTGAGTACCTGCCGGATTAATGCGCTTCCTCCATCTCATCCACTGGAGCCGATGTGTCCTTTATGCCATGGTGTGTCCTGGGAGCATCAAGTACCACGACTGAAGTGTCTTCTAACCAGCACTGCAAGGCTGATTCCAGGCTCCTGGCTGTGACAGGATGGAGGTGAGTGTTTTGATGACAGTGCGAAGTGAAGTAGTTGGGACCTTGTTAAAACACGTGACAAATGAGTGTGAAGGACTGCACGGGTGAGGTTTTTGAAGACAGAACGACAAAACCTAGCTGCTATGTTAAGGCAGTTTCTGTTCCTGTGGAGTAGCAGCTCAGCACAAGGAGGTCTCCTTTGGTGTGTTGTCCAGTTCATTACACCCAGTTCTCTTGTATTTCTGGGTTTAGTAGTGCAACTAAGTCTTTAGGGTTAAGGGGCTAGTTTGAAGAAACCATACCCAACTGGCACCTTGGAACACGCTGACTTTCCTTTTGCAATCTCTTCCATCACTCTTATTAAGTACATAAAACTGCAGTGGGATTAAGGATTTTCCTTAAATGAAGAGATGTGCTGTGCCTACCCCTGCAAGTGAATGAGTCGCTTTCCTCAGCAAACATGTAGCAGAAGGCACCTTTCTTCATCTCATTACTGCATCTTCATGGGATAACTTAAGGCCCTTGCCTTTGGATTGCATCCATCCATCCATCCATCCATCCATCCTCACGGGGGTAGAGTCCCACACAGCTGCTGGGCATGTGGCTTGAAGAGAGAGCTGGTGGGGCCTGGGAAGTGACAACTGACAGCAGAAAAAAGGTCCGTGAGGACCGAGATTGTTCACGTGGCTCTCCCGCGATAAGCAGAGCATCCTTTTCAGGGTGTAACTGTTCACAGGTATTGCTGGCATCCGTGAACCCTCCTTTTGCAGGTATCAAAGGTTATGTTAATGCATGTGGGTGTAACAGTCCTGGCAGCAGGAGATGCTGAGCATGTGCCTCGTGTCTTTGTCCTCTGGAGAGTCACAGTACAGGTAAGACAGGAGGATGAGGACTCACCATCCTGAGAGCACTTGGCACTGTGCTACATCCCTTTCCCTCACTTGCACAAGTGGATACAAGCAGATACTCAACAGCTGAGCATTGCCTAGAAAGGAGAGGCCAAGGTTCAGTTTCCTTCCCTGCCTGTGAGACTTCGGATTCCTTTCCCCATAAGCATCAAGCTGTATTGGTGGGGCTTTGCCCAAGTATTTCCTGGAGCAGGCTCTGCAATCCAGGTTTCATTGCTTTCAAGTAAATGGGTCTTACCACTCAGCTCTTTACCATAGCTTCCAACCTCAGAGTACTCTGCTTCCTGTACCATGGAGCTATCTTAGTGCAAGATGATTTAATATCAGTGCGGTAGTTTCATGCTAACAAGGAAATATGGGAATGCTCAAATCTTTGTAGGCAGAAAGGATATTTGTACTGAGGTATTATGGATGTTCTATCCCATAGGTAAGTTGAATAATAATAAAACCCAAGCCACCAGCCTCTTACCTGCTGCTTAGAAGAAGGTTTTTGATACCTAATTCTAGCAGAAAGCTTGTTCCTGTAAATAGTGAGCAGAGAGAGCAGCTCCCTGTAGGATGGTGTTTTAGCACCAAAGTTGCTGAGCAGGGCAGAGCTGAAGGTGTACCCAGCTCTGTTTCCTGTGGGACAGTGTAGGTGGTGGCCTGTTTAAAGCAGCGGGGAGACAACTTAGGGCCTGTGGGTATCATAAACTGCAAGAATGTGTGAAAATTGCATGACAGCAGCAGGACATCTCTGAACTGAGCCTGGCATTCCTCACTGGCTTATGATGGTAGACTGTGTTAAAGAGAAGAGCTGTAAGGTGCCCATCCAGTGCAGAGGGAAGGTCCTTAATTGAGTATTGCAGGATTTCCAGCACTGCTGTGTGCATACACCAAAAAAGTCACATTGCTTCTTGTTGATGAAGTCGTGCAAAGCAGGCTCTGATCATCTTTGATCAGTAGGAGGTTTGGCTCCCTGCTTGCCAAAGGGCTGAGAAGTAACTCACTTGCAGGCAGGGACAAGTACTCCTCCTTTTTGCTGGGCCCCAGCCAATGTTACTGCATAGGGCAGAGTAACTTGCAGGCTTTCCAGAGTTTTGTAGACACCCTGATGGCCTTTGGCCTCAGTGAAGGCAGATGCCAGTGTGCTTTCTGAGGACTGAGTGCCAACCCAGTGTCAAAGACCCACTGACATCATTATGGGTAGGCTTTCAGTGAATTATTAGTTGGGCTTTTGGGGGCCTATCCAGTTAAAATGACAAGTTTCTTCTCTATTTGGGAGGTGTGCATGGCTTTGGGGAGAAGTATGTGACTTGCTGAAGCTCCTCAACTACCTTTGGTCATCAGAGGGACAGCAGCTGCCCCAGGACCAAACACCCACAACTTTAATCCAGTCTGTAATCTGTTGTAGATGGTAAGTCTCTTGGGGAGAAATCCTTAACATTCTGTGTAGCTACAGACTGCAACTCTTACCTCTGTAACAGGAGGGAGCTGGAGAAGACAGTGACACCAGCAATCTGCCCCCTGCCCTGAGCTGTGAGGAGCCTGGATTCCCAGTGAGGGTGAACAGCCACGCAGAGCTGCAGGTGCCCAGGCAGGATCTGCAGTGAGGGCTCAACTTCCACCACAGAGAAAGCTACATTTGTCAAAACATGGCAGTGCTGGGGCCAGAGTGACTCCAGTCTTGGTGGGATGGATGAAGGATGTCACAGCTGCCAGGACTGGAGGGTGGTATAAATGACTCCCCTCTCTTCTCTTACATTCAGCCTCTTCTTCCCCCTGTGCTCACTGTGACAGCAGTTCTCAATCCCCTGCACTGCTCTGTCTTGGGGCTGCTTATTTCCTTCTCCAGCATGAGAATGCTTTTAAGACAATCAGAGTATTCTTCACAGCAGAAACTGTACTGTGCCGAAGCGCCTAAAATATACCCTGAAGTTTATCACTTCACTTATAGAATAAGAAAAGTTTCTTTCTATTAGTATCACATTGTCAATTTGCAAAATCTCCAATTCATGTAAACATTTGGTTCAGACCAGGTGCGGTGTAAATAGTGCAGAGTCTCAAGGGTTAACTCCTTTGCCCCCTTCTTTTTTACTCAGTGGATCAGACTTGGGTCCATCAGCAAGCTGGGCAGCTGCCCCACTCCCCATCTTGAAGCAGGAACTGTTGGAGAGTTTTCTCTTTTTCAAATCAATTTTTCTTGAAAAAGGAAAAGAGACGGTTTCCTTCCGCCCCGACGGGCTCGTCCCCCTGCTGCTCCGGCCTGAACGCGGGGGAGGGTCTGGCACTCCGCTTGGCTCCGGAGCCACTGGAGAAGGAATAAGCAAGCTGGCTCCATTCCTTCGGGTGTTTGTCCATCAGCTGCTGGTCAATGACCCTGTGCATGTCATCCTGCAGCAGAGGGAGAGGAGAGGGGTGTTAGTGGCAGCTGATGCTCCACGGGAGCTCGCGCCGGGATGCAGCTGAAATGGGTATGAAACGTGCAGTGATGAGATGGAGCAGGGATGACAAGAGTGGGGACAGGTCTGAGCCCCCACCCGACAGCAGGCTCAGCTGTGCTTGCTGCCGTGAGGCTTTTCAGTGAGCCAGGAAGATAAATCACACAGTTCTGAGGGATAAATCACTCAGGTGCTCTCACCCAGGAGCACTGAGCCTGCTTGGGACCCTGTGACACTCCTGAACTATGTTCCTCCGCTGTCTGCAGCTTGTAGATGTCCCCTTTGGGGGGAGAAATAAATAAAAAGAACAAATGCAGCTGAAAGCAGATGCTGGAAGAAGGAAGGACGTCTGTGCTGAGCAGGCCTGTGTGTGCACTGTGGGGAGCAGGCAGGTGTGGCAGAGCTGCCAGCACAGCCAGGTTAGTGGGGCTTCTTCGGGGAAGATGCTGAGGGGCTGGGGAAGGTGTGGGGGCTATCCAGACCCCACGTGGGCTTTGCACCAGACTTACCAAAGAGAACTGAGCTCATCCCTTAAATCTGCTCCTTCCCTCAGAGCAGAGCAGTGGAAGCATTCTGACTGACAGCTTGGCATGAACTGGGGCTTTTGAGATGTACCAGAAATTCTCTGGTTTTGTCCATGTTTGCAGCACAGTGGAATTACTCTACACAAAATAATTAGCCAGTTCTGTTGCCAGTAACAGTGTGCTGCCGTGCTCCTTGAAAACATGGCTATCAATTCCACAGATTTTAAACCTTCAAATCCGTTACTTCTGCTCTAATTGCATGTTTAAACCGCAGCTTAGTGAAAATGTGTGTCCACAAACTAGCCCTACAGGAGGAATCAAATGTTCTCCAGCAGCTTGGTCCCTGATTAGGACTGAAGGCACTATCTGGTGAGAACAAGGATTCTCTGGATGGGCTGTAGTGGTGGAAGTGCTGTTCATTTGGCACCTCATGCAGGGCAGCCTGTCAGGGAAGCACCAGGACAGAAGGGAAGGTGCTGCCATTGCCCAGCAGGTGACCCAGGTGCTCTGTGGAATCAAATCAGCCAAGTAGAAGTGGAAACTTGAACGATGTTTAATCTCTTGTTGCAGCATTTTCTGCAGGGAAAAGGATCAATAGCCATGACCTGGACCTGAATTTATTATGGGGACTTTCCCTGGGGGAGCAGGAGGGTGCAGAGCTACAGACTGGGGAACCTTTGGATCTTTTAAGAGCAGGGCTGGAGAGAGGAAAGGCAGAGGGAGAGTTGAAGAGGTTAAGGTAAACATCAGTATTAAAATGAAACAGGTTTCCAGAGCTGAAGCTGCCATGTGAAAATGTATGGCACTGGGATTTTGAAGGCACCTCTTCTAGTAAATGAAGTAGGTACCCAGGCTCCTGCATGGCAGATCTATGTCCTTGATCAACCACACGACAAGGGGTGAGTATGATTTATATATATTTTTTATATATATACACAAAAATATTATATATATATATATATAAAAATCCAGTATGCACTATTGAGAGTGCACTGTGTTTGGGCCTGGAGGTTTTTTGCTTGTGTCCTATTTTATAGCCTGTATGATTATGTGTTTACAGAACAGAGTAATCTTGTTGAGAGTCCTTGGTAAAATGCAGANAGCACTTGGCTGTGGAGGTTTTTTGCTTGTGTCCTATTTTATAGCCTGTATGATTATGTGTTTACAGAACAGAGTAATCTTGTTGAGAGTCCTTGGTAAAATGCAGACTAGAAGGGTGCAAGAACAAAATGCTATCAGATTAAAGCTTTTACTTATGCCCAGCTAAAGCAGAGACTCTTATTCTATTTTATCAGAAACGTTCACCTTTGGAAAACAGTCCCCAGAATACATAAATCACCTGACTTGTTTTGTGCCTCTGTGGCTGAGCTGCTGTTCTGGGGACATTAGGTGGTTGGAAACTATTTTGCTGCTGTGTAATAATGCTTTAGGTCAGTAAGTTGGAGACAACTTACTGCTGTGCTAGTGGGCCTGGGCCTCACCTCAGAGCTGGTGGGAGCAGCTCTGGGGTTGTTGTATTGCTGCAATAGGACCTGTTGTTAAACCCTAAGCTGGGTTTACTCTAGCACTAAATACTAAGTGTACTAAGTAGGTCTCAAATACCGCCCATCCAAACTGAAGCAGAACTTGGATCCAGACAGCTCCTATGCCAGTCTCTATTTCAGGAAGTTTTCTAGATCCTAGATACATGGATACAGAGGGTTAATAATATGTGCACCTCAGCCTGGCTTTCCCCGTGGTGACCTGGTAAAGCCTTGCCATGGTGACAAGGGGATTCTACCCCTCGTGCCCTGCCTGGTGCTGGGGTGGGCTGTGTGTGTGCAGAATATTGTGGGTAATGGAGACCCCCCACTGGCCCCTCTTGCCAGATGACGGTGAGGGCAGAGAAGGATGTGGGTGATGGTGGCAGCAGATGGAGCAGGCAAGGGGATGGCGGGTGTTGGCGAGGGTGTGGGGAGCTCACCTCAAAGGCAGGAGGGGTGTACGACTAAAGCTGTTGGTACAGGAACTGAGAAAGGCCACTAGATCAGAAACCAAAGGAGCCAGATAGTAAAAAGCCCTGAGGAAGCAAACTGTAAGCAGGAGAAAGAAAAGAAAAGAAGAAAAAAAAAAAGAGAGAAACGAAAACACAGTGGAGTTGAGACAGGAGCGAGGTTGTACGGGAAAGGTTTCTACTGGTCAGGCTGGTTTTTAGCAGAGTTGGGGTCTTGCATGGTCTGCAACAAATCACTCTAAATGGCACAGACCTTTTGATTCTGCTTTATTTGGTGTTAAAGTAGCCCTCCCTCAGTGCTGGTTCTGGGAGGAGACAGCTTTGCCTGCTCTCAAGGGCTCTCTGCCTTGACGAGGGTTTTCCCCACTGACCCCAAGCAGAGCATCTCCAGGGCAGCTGTGGGACTGCCATGGGTTTGGTTTTTTTACCTTGGTGGAGAGCTGGGATTTTAGCTTCTCCTTCTTGATGGATCTTCTGAGTTGATGAAAACAGTGCAGCAACAGTCATAACAACCCCTCTATCTCCCACTCTCCCACCTTTCTGGTCCTTTATGGAAATGCATGGACATGCTGTGTCCACACATCCCCAAGGCTGTACCTGCTGGGGACACCTCCTGCACGGACCCCTCCCCTCCAGGGGCACAGCAGGTTACTCTGCCACGTGCACGTTACCCATTCTGCTTGCAGCCATGAGATACAGTCTGTTTAAATGAGTGTTCCTGTATCATGAACAGCTCTCAGCTGAACACCTTGGAGCAGGGAGGGCAGCTCAGCCCCCTGAGTCCCACTGCACCACTGGCTCCTGCAGAGCCGAAACCAAACCCCCCAATCTACGGGCTGAGAAGGCAGCAAACCCACAGGGAGGGGGGACAGTCACCCAAAGGTGCCTCTGGGACCATGTGCCACCCAGACCTTGCCCTGTGGGGCTGGGGCTGCTCACCTGCCAGGCCTCCAGCTGCTGCGAGAGGTTCACCTTCTGCTGGATGGCATCCAGCAGTTGGCTGTTGAGGGACATCATGTCGATCTTGCACTTGCTCAGCTCCACCTCCACCGCGTTCTTCCTGTGGGGATCACAGAAATTGGGGCATGTGACTTCTCTTTTTTTCTTTTTTTCTTTTTTTTTTTTTAAAGCAAGAGTTAAAAATATCCTTGAGGAGAAGTCAACAATTTCTTTCATTGGCAAGTCCTCGCTTCCTAAACTGTTCATCTCCATTCTATTCTGGACAATCTATTAATTTGAAGAGTGGGACAGAGCTGTTGACATCATTACTATAAAACCAGCAGATTTCTGGTAAGCACACAATGAAGAATACAAAAAGAAAATCAGATGCACTGCTGTGTAAGGTAATATTGTGCCTGGATAATGTGCACGATCTGCCATTAAAGTAGAGATCTAAAACATGGTAAAATCTATATATAAATATTCTTTCCTTTTCTTCTGTTTACTAATGCATAGAAAAGAATAGTATGTGCTAAAAATCAAATGACCTGTGTCTAATCACTTGATCAATAAATTGAAATATCAAACAAACAAACAGACAAAACCTTTAAAGAGTACAATTGTGCTTTTACTTGGTACTTGGACTGAAGGAAGGAAGGAATGAAAGAAGAGAGCTTATCACAGCAAATGCTTTTAAAGAATGACAAACTGTTAAAACTGTTTGAATTAAATGTTATGCTTTAAGGAGAGATCCCAATTTCAATAGGGTTGGGAACACCACTGCTGCATTTCTTTCCAGGCATTTGATGGCCACTGGGCCTGTAACACCATGGACAAGGTTGCCCAAAGGGCCCCGAGTGCTCAGTGGCTGAGATGTTCCAGCTGCTAGTGGAAAGGAATTATCCTTCAGGATGGAGTAAGCTGCCCAAGCCGGGAAATGCTGCTCACCATACTGGGAGCACAACAGGTGAGCACAAAGCTTAAGTTTTCAATTAACTGCTGTGTGATGGGAAGCTGTAACATGACTTGCTGGGAAACATCTTTCCTTGCAAACATTTTCGAGAGAAATAATTGCATCTTATTAACTGTAGCTAATTCCTCCCCTCCTAATAGCTCCCTTGTGCTCCCCTGCAGAAGAGCAATTTGAGAACTGGTGTTTATATTCCAGGTACTGGTTGCTTAACACTTCCTATTATAGGATCCTGTTTTCCTATTGCTTCCCATGTTGCCAAACTTCAGCTTCAAGCAAAAATTTTCCACGCCAGATGTCTGCCTCGGGCAGTGATTTTATTTCTGTTCAGAGTCAGGGATTTTTTGGGGGATGGGTTCAACAAAAGCGACTTAACCCTTGAGGTGTGAGGTGGGAAGCATATCACGAGCCTCCCAGGAGGTTCAGTGCCTGGGAACAGCCCACTCGGTCTGGGAGGGATGTTTTCATTTCCAGCAACAAGTCGCTCTTGTCTGCTTTCACTTGCTGCCACTTTCTGCTCATTAATCACCCGCCGCTCCCCCCTGCACACTCCTCTCGTCCCCGTTCCCGGGGCTCCTGTGCTGCACGACAGTGAGCCGTAAATATTGGTGCTTTGTGCCAGCAGGGTCATTAGTGGACTGGAGAAACTGTGCCCTTCCACTCCCGGCTCTGGTTTGAGCACCTTAGACAGGCTTTTGCTGCCGAGCTCCCCCTTGCTCGCTGGATATCACCAGGGGATTGATGGCAGCGTGTTGCCATAGCCACAGCACAGCCCGCAACCCACACGCACTGGAAATGTCAGAACCACCTCTCTCTGCGCCTGGCAGACAGCTGGGATGCTCCTGATCCTTGCCAACAGATGGAGGTGTTACAGGGGACAGCGATGGGAATTCGGTAGCCAGCTACCTGGGCAAGAGCAGCAGGGATGATCAGGTCACTTCAAGAAAGGTGAAGGGATGGTGCAGGCTGATTTAGCTCCTGCACCTTCAGAGCTGCAATGCTCCTGTGCTTCTCCTCTTGCCTGGGGCTTGAGTTTCCCTAAGCAGATGGACTTGTGGTGTCCTGGTTCATCTGCTTATTGAAGAGATTACCACATATATCCTTTGTAGCTGGAGCACAGAGGTGTGACTGTTTCTGCCCCTCTCCTCGGGGTAAAGAGTGCTCAGGGCATTTTGGCAGGCCCAAGGACAGAGCTGGGGAAGGGGGGCATAGAGTACAGGGGAGCAGAACTGCACAGGTGTGCAAGGAGGATGGGGAAAATAAAGAACCAAACCAGTGGGAGAATCCCAAAAGGAGAAACAGAGAATTGCAGGACTGGAGATGTAAGAAAGACCCTGGAACAGGAAAGGAGAGAGAGTGACCAGAGAAATTAAATGGTTTAGGGAAGAAGCCCAAGCAGGGCTGTAATGGGGATGGGCAGGGAAGCAGGGTGTGTCTGGAAGAGCAAAAGAATTCAAATATGATAAATAGGGCAGACCATTTGGTTCCCTGAAGTCCTCTCCTCCTTGCAGTGACTCATGTCAGCACTAGGGATGGCAAAAACATTCTTCACAACATCCTCTTTAATGCCCCCAATCCTGCCATGGGGCAGCTCTGGAACTTCACATCTCCTGCCCTGTTCCCAAGCTCCTGGCAGCATTTCCCAAGTCCAGTGAAACCGAGACTCGCTCCATCACACTGTAACAGCTACTCAGATTTGCAGAGGGTAGGACAAATCCACCCCAGAAGCATCTCCTGCCAAGGCACTCTGTAACTGCTGACCCAGCCTGGCCTTGGCTGTTCGTGCCACTTACTTGGCAATGGCCTCGTCCCGGTCCCTGATGGCCTGCAGGAGCCGTTCGCTTGTCTCCTTGTCTTCGGCAGCTCCTCGCAGCCGGTCCCGTTCCTCCTTCAGCGTCGTCATTTCCACACTCAGCAGTGTGACCTGTGGGCAGAGGGAAGGTGTGAAACCCAGGGCTGCTCAGGCAAATTCACCACAAGTGTGTGTGTGGAAAAAAACCCCACATGGGCCAACCTGGAGGCTGAGCTCCCCTGCTTGTAGGAGAAGCTGTGTCTGCTGGGAGGGGGCTGTTAGTGCTGGTGCAACACCTCATAAAGTGTGCTGGCTTTCCCTGGGATGGTGGCAGGGCTGGTCTGAGCGAGATGGTCACTAAGCCCCAGTAACATGCAGAAACAGCACTGAAAGCAGAGCAGGACCCATCTGTGACTTTGCTGTCACTGTGGCATCGGCACTAAAATATTGCCCCTCTCCAAGCAGTTTGTCTTGTGAATGCATCCTCTGAGCCTGCCTGTTGTAATTCTGATCTTTCCAGGGTTAAATTATTGCTAACATAATTTAGCAGCAAATAAGATTTTTTGAAGGGGCCATTACGTCTCCTGTAGAATGAAGCTGTAGACAAAGGATGTGAAAATTCCCTTTCGTGCCATGGAAGGTGTTACTGGCACATCTTACAATTTTAATTAGACTTTAAAATATGTGTGGAGTCTTAAATAGTCTGAGAAATGATCTATCGTTTTGGTCCTGTGCAGAGTGAGTTAATAGGGTGTGAAATCATGCAAGGATCGCATTAGCAGAGCTTTGCAATATTTCATACACGTTTAATTTCTTTTGTCTAGGGCACACACATGCTCTGTTACACTACTCCATCACCTGGAAACCCTTCCAGCGTTTGACCCACCTCCTGTCTCTAAATGCAGCTCAGTAGTGCTTGAATCTTCAAAGAAATCTTTAAATAGAGGGCAGACAGTCAAAAAGGGCTCATCACATCCAGGGCGTGGGAGGATCTGCCGTTAGGGCGGTGTGGCTGGGCAGGGGGGGAGGAGGGTGTGAACACACCCTGTCTGTGTGCAGAGACTCCCCATGGTGTACCGGGGCTGCCAGGGAACTGGGGAGCTGTTCCTGAGCCCTGCCCTCCCACAGCCCCCCGTGGGGTGCACCTCGGGGCAGCGATGGGGCAGAGAGCAGTAGTGGGGCAATGTGAAAGGTGCTGAATTCCCAGGGGACAGAGGGTCAAGAGGCCCAAAACACAGTGTTTGGGGAACGTTTTGGGATTTTAACTAGTTTTATCTGTGCTTCAGGTAAGAATGGGATGCCACTGAGGGAGAAGACGGACAGAAGACAGAAGATGTGAAACCATTTCCCAGTGTAGACAGAGGCAGGGGTGACTCCCATCTCCACCAGCTCACCTTGCTCTCAGGCAGGAGCAATGAATGTGTGTGGTGCTTCGGTTCCAAAAGCCATTTAGGAGGAGTTTCCCCTTGATTGTATCAATACCAGTGACAGTATAGAGGAATGAGGAGGCAGCAGAGCACTGCTCCCCCAGGTTGGACCAGATTTCCATGTGCATCGATTTTCTTTAGCACCTGAACAGAAGATGATGTTGCCTCTTCGGTGGGAGGTGAGAATAATTATTAACATGGAGCAAGTGCAAGGATGGGTTACAGGCAAAAGCTGTGGGAGATGTGTGCTTGCTGTGAGAGGCTGGAGGATTTCTCCAAGAGCAATGTCTGCTACATTTGTAGCTATGCCCCATCTTTCTTCATATCACATAGAGATGTAAGAAGGAAATAGAACTGCAGTTTTCCCTTTGTTCACTAAATATTCAGAGCTCTGGTAGTCAGAGACCCCTAAAAGCAGAGACAGGGTTCCAGACTTGTGATCCAGGCCAGGTCTTCTGGTCCTTCTTGGCTGGGGAGTTTGGACGATCAGTCACAGCAAAAAACAACCACGTGCTGCTCCCTCCTGGTGTCGTGTCAAGGCCTCGTGTGTGAGGTGCTGCTCCAGACACACAGGGTGGTGTACAGGTGGTCACTCAGAACGTGTGAAAGAGCCTGGAAAGGTCTCGGTCAGCACAGCCAGGTTGCAGTCATCAAGCCCTTGTCTCCTCCATCTCAGGTATGTTTAAGGGCAAGGGGGACCAGGGGGTGATGCACAGGACCATGGCAGCACAGCCAGAGAAGTGTCTGGGCTCATGTCTCACTGGGGCAGAAGTTCGGACCCCCAGTATTTTCTCTTTTGGTGGCCACATCACTGAGAGGAGCAGTCCTCCAAGAAGGATGGGCTCCAGGGCTGCTCCCCTTCTCCACTCTGCCTCTGACCAGCTGCTCTGTCAGCAGGACCATTTCCCACCCCCACACACAGGCAGCCATCACTGCTGGGGTATTTAATGATGCTCTCACTCTTTTCAGTCCCGTGGTGGGAGCCCCCACAGCCCTACACAAGGCTGTCAGACTTGTGCTGACTTTCTGAACAGGGATGTTTTCCTATTTATTCTCTAAAGGGTTACATCAAAAGGGCAATACAGCACCACTGCCAAGACCAGTGTTAATCCCATTCCCTGCTCCAGTGCAGTTGGCGCTGCACAAGCACCTTCACCAAAGGATGCTACTGCTGCAGCCTCTGGATCCCCTCCAGCATTTGGAGTCTTGTCCCACAGAAACAGGGATTGCAGAGCATCTCCTTGGGTGCCTCTCTCCATTTACTGCTCTTGGCACAGGACCTCAGACATGGGTGGTGCTGCGTTCAGCGCGGTTGCAGTGGGATTCTGTGCCTTGGGTGTGGAGTTGGTTTCAGGGCTGGATCATTTGTTGCTGTTGAGATTGCCTTTGCCTTGTTGGCCCTGGGGTGACAGGCTGGCCATGATTAGGATTCTCTGGGTGAGCATTTCTGAGGGTTTTGTGATACTGCTATGGAAGGGGTCAAACCCTGCTTCATGCACAGCAGAGGAGCATTGTTATATCCATCCAGGGGATGTATATGTCTTTCACAAGGGATTAGTGCAAGCAATTTGGGTCAGACTGGAAACCTTTGGGTTTCTAGTACCCCATATCAAGCAGACTTGTACTTTGGGGTCTTCTGCTGAGATGAACTTAAGCAACACAGATTGGCTGAAAAGTGGACTGGGAGAAAGGTTTAAAGGAAGTTTGGCTGTTTGAGACAATGCCTGGGATGGATCCCAGACAACCTGTCAAAAACTCTCCTTCTAAATGCATAAATCCTCTGCACTGGGTTTAACAATGTCTCCCTCATCCAGCCATAAGTGGTTTTGGCCTAAATCCTCCCGGGTTATTTATCATGTTGTTCTCTTCGATGGAAGGCATGTCTTGGAGGATGAACACTGGTGTTACAAGACCACATGTAAAGTGTGGGGATTGCTAACCTGGCTGTGCAGTCGCTGCAGCTCCTCCAAACTCTGCCTCAGTTTCCCCCGTTCTCCCTCCATTAATTCCCTCAGGGCTCGTGAATCCTCACTTGTTCTCCTGATCTGTTCCTCTAACGTGTCGTCGTCGCTTCGTCGAGAGCTCTGAGAGCGGGAGAGAAATCTCTTGCTCAGATTTCACTTTAAAAAAGGCAATTGCATTAATTTGATACCGGTTTGGGATGGAGGTACTAAACAAGGAAGAAGGAAATGTGAGTGTGACCTCGGTAGAGTTTCAGGTTTTTTCCCAGATACCTCCACAGTGGAAACGTGCTCAGCCAGTGGTAGTGCTTGTACACATGATACAAAGAGCATGCAGAGCTTAACACAAACCAAATGTACAGAGACCTGCCTGGTAACATATGGCTACAATCTCTGTGTTTGTGGACCTTTTGCAGGACTTTACACATTTTATTTAACAAATACAACTTCATCTCTACACTCAGCCTTCTTGTAGCTGTTATGGGTCCTTAAACAAGGAGGGTGAGTACTCCTATGCAGGTCTGCAGCTGCAGGGTCTGCACTGTGTTCCTCACCATGGCATCTCAAGTGATCCTGGCAATGCAACCAGCTTGTGGGGGATGGGAACAGGCCTGATTTGAGCCATTGTGAAAAGTGAGGTGTTTACTTGTAATTCTGCACTCCTGTGGATGCTGAGTGGTCCTCCCCTCCTGCTCAGCAGCCTGGGGACAATATCCCACAGACATCATCTTGTGCCAGCAAAACCTTTCACCTGTCTGGCAGCTCTTGCCACGACACTCATACCCAGTGACAATTCGCAGGGACAGAACCTACCCACATAGGGGTTATGATGCTTTTGTGATGCTGTTGCTAATAAAGTAAGGTTGGGAAAACCCTAAGAGAAATAACTGAACTGTGATGTATAAGGCAATCTGCAGTATTTCCATGTTGAAACTCTAACTTACTGAAAATCTCAAAGTAAGCCTATGTTTATTAATTTTCCAGAATGACTCCCAGGCCAACGACGGTTGCATGAGCTTGAAACTTATTGCATGAGCTTGAAACTTTAGGTGGTCTGACCACTGCAGGGCTGAAACCCCACATGCTTGGCTCTTGTCTGACCATTTGAGACACATGGAGCAGGCTGTGCACTGTGACAGCCCATCTCTGTGGGCCACAGAGGTTTTCTTGGAGACTGGGAACTTCCAGATCCAGCAGAACCTGCAGCAAGCTCTGTCACCTGGGCCCGGGACATGCACAAGCCAAGGTGTCTCTGTGCCACCAACTTACCGTGGAGTCTGCCCCATCCAGCACATTCTGTATCAGTCTTTTGAGCTCACTGAGAGCTGCCCGAAGGCTCCCGGCTGGGACGTCTTTGGCTGATGAGGTTTCTGAAGACTCGTCCATGGAGGAGTCTGTGGAGACGGCGGAGTCCGCGCTGTCGTTCCCTCTGAGGTGGGAGCAGAGATACCGCACTTGGCAATAGGCCTCCCAGAGCTGCAGCCTCAGCTGAAACAAGAGACAAGAGGCTGGGACACCAAGGCCATGGAAATCCTCCTTCTGTGGTAAAGTGAAGCATGTGTTTGCTGAACCTCACAAATATCTGTCTAGCTTGCTCTGTTGGTTTTGAAATGGATGCAGAGGTTTGGCTTCATGTGGTCAAAAGGGTGTTGTTCCCAATTTTCTGGCCCTTAGTTCAGCTCCAAACCCAGATCAAATGCAATAAACTCCCTTTCCCTCAGGGGCTGGTCACAGAGGCCTGTGGGCTTTCCCAGGGGCTGGAGGGCAAATACCTGCTCTCGTTCTTGTTCCAGCTCCTCTGCCTCCATGCTCTGCTCTATCTCAGATAGGAGGGATGTGCTGGTTGTGTTGAGGTTTTGGAGGCTTCTCTCCTCACTGAGCTCCTCTACCTTCCCCTGCAGCTGCCGGTAGGACAGACGCACCTCCTGAAGCTCCATCTGGCTTTGGTGCAGCTTGTGAAGAAAATCAAGGTATTGGAAAAAAAGTATTAGTGGAGGTGATAAGGACTGGATGAATCTCTTGGTTTCTGAAGGAGCTGGGAGGGAGAAATGAGTGACACAAAGCAGGGTTTCCAGCCAGGAGAAAAGTACTCTTGGCTGGTGTTGCTATTTATTGGAGCTTAATAATCTCCAAATGTCATTAGACATTGTTTAGACTCCAGAATATCCTGAAAGATAAAAATAGCAAGTTAATCAGCACTAAAATGAGAAACATTGTGAAGAAGTTAGGACTCAGGTAAAACAATTTGCTGAAAACAACACAGTAGGAAATGAATCCAAAAAGAAAGTGATACAGACAGATTTTTAAAAAATATATGCACAAATACATGTTAAAAAAAGGAAAAATTTTTCAGGGCTGTTTTGCAGACCTGGGGATTCAGGGGTTGTCAACCCATGGCAGCAAAATGGAAAAATCTTGCTCTCTCTCAAGATGCCATAAGCCCCAGAGGTGCCAGGTGGTTCTCTGGGGGGTGATGTTTGGTGACACATGGCTATGAACAGCACAGGAAACTGTCTGAGCAGTGAGAGCCATGAGGCCAGTGACTGCCCTCTGGGACAGCAGCATCTAAAGAAGCCCTTTCTGAAGCCAATTCTACTATTAGAAAATTAACTAAAATGAACTACAACCGAAATTCTCTGCTTCTTTTGATATTTACCTAATTTCCCCAGCACCCTGTCCCACTCCCTTGCTCAGATCTCCCTCCTAAGCTGCTCTTTGCTGTCACTGAGGCTCCTGTTATCTGTTCCCAGATCCCAGGGAACACCTGGGACCTTACTTGCTGCCATGAGGCATTTTATTCTATGGATTTATGAGTTGTTTTGACTCTCGGTTCTTGATTATCTTCCTGGCCAATTTTGTCCCAAAACGTGTCTTTTACTGCATTTCCCCATCCCTTCCCTGCCTCACTGCTGCCTCCTCACCTGCAGGTCCTTGTCATGGCTTTGTCTCTCCAGGATGAGCACTCGGTCCTGCAGCTCCTCCACGGTTCCCTGGAGCAGGTCGTTCTCCTCCATCATGGCACTAAGGCGATGCTCCAGCTCCCGCTTCCTGTCCGTCAGCATTTTGATCTGCAGAGGAAAGAGAGGCAGTGTCAGAACCCCACACTTTGCAGGAAGCAGAGAGGAGGGAAATCACATTCCGGGGAGAGAAATGAAACAGCAAAAAAAACCCAAAGTATGTACATAAGTATTCTGTACCTGTAAGAGAGAAACTTTGTGTGTGTGGTTTAAAGCTTAGGAAGGCTCTGGAAGGAAACTCCTCCTTCTCTGGGCTGCACAGGCAGCTCTAAAGGGGCTGGGTGGGCATTGGCAGGTCAGGGAGCAGGCAGAAATGTCCAAAGGGATTAAGCAGAGACCAGCCCTGCCCACCCCTTCTACCTTAACGTTTGCAAGACTGGGCAAAACTAGTTACTTTTCCTGGCTAGTCCCTGACTGAGCATGGTGGTATTTTCTCCTGTATGGGTGCTGAAGACCACAGGTTGGGCCAGCAGGATCCAGGGTGAGCCTGTGGGATCCTGCTCCCCACAGGGCTGTGCCACAGCACTGCTCATAGCTGTTCTTAATTGCTGTGTGTTCATCAGGTCCTCATCAGGGATTTTTCTGTCTTTTTCCTTGTGAAGACTCCTTTCTGTGCCATGCTTATTTTTAGCCTCCCAGTGATCAGTTGCCTTTAAAATTGGTTCATTTCTTTTAATTGTCAAGGGCAGTGATTTCAGGCGGAGGGACAGTGTGCCAAACAAACCCTCCGTGACTCAGTTAGCTGGGAACAGTGCACAGGATGAATCAGCACTAGCCAAGGTCACTTCTTGTTTAACCAAGAAGAAGGAGCCTTTTCCCAGATTAGTACACACAGGATCTCTGGGGACTGGCATGCCAGCCATCCACCAGCCCAGTATAACTCTAAATAGTCCCTATGGCCTCCTTTCAACCCATGGACCGTAGACAAATTCAGCAACTTCCCATTGTTTTCTTGGCCTTTTTAGGACCTTGTCTCTTTGCTGCTTTCCAGGTTGCTGGAAAGATTTGGCTGCAGAAAGGAAAGTTAGCCAAGTGTGTTGACTTGCTATTTCCGTAGGGTAAAGGCTGCTGGAGGTATTGGAAACTGCTCTTAGGTGACTAATGGCTTCTGAGATGTCTCTGCCCACCACCATCATGATTTGAGAGGGTTGGAGAAAGCAAAATAAGAGGTTTAATACAGAGGTTGTAGCAAGAGTTTGTATTTGGCAGGCAAACCAGTAATGAACACAGTGTGAATAACTGTATAACGGAGCCCTGGGCCATGGGAAGGACATGGGGAGAATGGGATTTGGAAAGCAAAACAGGAAGGAGGTGAGGAGGCAAGGTGGGCATGCACAGTGACAGGCATGCATGGTAACAGCGATGTACATGCAGGCAAACCCTTCCAAGCCTCCGTACTTACTTCAAGGACCTGCTGCTCCACACCAAGGGGAGGGGAAGAAAAGGCGAGGGACCAGCAAGGAGCAGGTGGGAGTGGGAGAAAAGAACAAATTGAGAGATTTTAGGAAAAGCTTTTCCAGACAGCCTTTAAATAAAAGAACTGGCTGGGCAGTAGAGTTGGACATCTACCTGTGTAGTTCCTGCCTACATGGTTCCCAGTGACACCTCATCAGGGAAGGGAAGAGGAAGGAAGGTTGTATCATTCCTGCTAATGTACCGAAGTTAAAACAGGCAGGGGCTCCTTGCTTTCCCAAGTGCGTGGCTCAGAGGCAGGAGAGGATTGCTGCTTTCTTTGCAAGCATGAGGAACAGGATAAAAAAACCCCCTTGCAGTCCTTCCCACCGTGCCCCAGAGTTTAACCCGAACTGGGCAGCAGCCCTGCAAAAGCACAGCCGTGGTTTAGCTCTTGGAAGATCCTTCTCATCCATTCATTTTCCAGGCATGCTGTGGCCAAGGCAGCACTGGAAGCTGGCCTGAGCCAGCCCAGCCATCCCTGGGCTGCAGCAAAAATTCCTGCTGGAGGAGTCCTTTGCCCCACTGCTGCCACCCCTCTGTTTGCTCCAACAGCAGGTTGTTTACTCAGTTCAGGGAGGGTCATTACACAAGTTAAAACAGCCCTGGCTGCCTTTTGAAGGAGCTGGGCCGAGCACAGGTGACTCACCTCGGCCTGGAGGCTCTCCAGCCGCACGATGTGTTGGCTGCTGGAGGAGTTCTTCTCCCGAAAGTCCTCCCGGAGGGTGTGGACCTGCAGTGAGAGCTGCCGCTCCACCTCCGACGCCTGCAAGGAGACACCAGCTGGCGTTACCCCAAGGGTCATCACACAGACCCAAAGCAGTTATCTCCTCCTGCACAGGAGACCTGCCCTTGTATGACTTCTGCAGAAGTCCTAGTTTTGGCAGAAACTCTGAATCCTGCACTGTTTGGGTGAGTGAAAAGCTCATCCTGGACAGACGTTGAGGAGAGCTGCCATTTAGACCATGCTGATTTTTCCCTTGGGGCAGCCAAAGGGACACAGCCCTTAACTTCCTTCCGCTGCAAAAATAACATGATGATTCCCGTGTCCTACGGGATAATCAGTTTTCCTCAAAAATAGTAGCCTAGCTGAGGTTGAGGAGGAGACCAGGCCACTTACAACGGTGAGGGGAGCCAGTCTCCACAGCTCCCAGGAAATACTACTATTAGACTTATACTTTCTTAACCTCTGAACATCTTTGGCACAGCTCTAGAATAACAAGTGCTCTTTGCCTCTGATTCCCAGCTCCCATCAGGGCCAGATGGAGAAACATCCACTCCACATGACTGCCAGTGCAGGATGGCTGGGCTTGTCCCTCTTTCCCATGTTGAAGGAGGGATGCCCCACTTATGCAGGGTGGTTTGAGGACACTGGAAAGGCCATTCCCACCTGCAGGATCCAGGCTGCAGACAGCCCTTATAAATGACAGCTTAGACATGTTAACTACTCTCCAGAGAGCTTTATGGCTGATTTTTACATGGGGAACACACTTGTTTAGGCTTGTAAGAGAACATAAGGTTTTTATGACAAATCCCTAATGAGACAGCACGAATGGATGGTTTTCTATTTAATTAGCCTCCATCAGGCTCCATTACACTTAGGCACAGACCTCCACCTCTGGCACATTAGCTGGAAGTGAATTGATTCCCCTCAAGAGGTGGCACTGCCATCCTGCTCGGACATCCTGTACAGGTGGCATTGATGTCCTGTACAGACAGAGCTGTGTGTCCAGTGGCAAAAGCCATCAGCAGCCATAATGTCTCAGACAGGGAGGTGAGATGGGAGGGAGGGAGGGGGGTCAGCAGCTGTGGGCAGGTTTGGGAGTGTATCCTTATGTCTGGCAAACGTGGGTCAGGATTTGACTCCAGGACAGAATTCCCAAGGAGCAGCCCCACAAAGGGTGCAATGGCTTTGCTCTAGCACCCTGTGACTTGAGGAATGAGCACACAGACCCAGCCTGAGCTGCCCACAAAGGCAACACTACCCCCTTTTAAAAATGGTCCCTTATTTTGCACAGTCTGCAGCAAAATATTTCAAATCAGAAGCATGAGGTAAAAGGCTGTTCCAGCTCCATCAGGTGGAGGAAAGTGTGGTTGCCCCAATGCTGCTTGCTTGCAGGGGCAGCAGCAGACAGAAGCGTGTCCACCAAAATCAGCCAGGCTCTGACCACTGGCTTCTGGAATGAGAAATGGTTTCCAATAATAAGAAATATTCTTGTCTACCAATTGTTTTTTAGTCCCCTTCTTATCCCAGATTGGCATAACTGGTCTTTTACCCTTTTCTAAAGCCTCACATCAAAGCCCTTTGCATATTGCCCTCACCTCACTTATTAAATAAAGCTTCTTTGCACTGGCAAGGTACTCAAAATATAACAATAGCACAGCACTATGGGAAGGGGTTGGTTATTTTTCTTCCCTTAGGCAGCTATAGGTTTCAAAGCATCCTGAGCAGCTATTAATTGGTGACACTAAAGAAGATGGATGGATTGTGCTTTTCTTGAATGATTCACTTGCTTTTGTAATGACTGCTGAAACATCTTCATGCTGAAACACTCTGCAGGAGCTATCAAGGATGAAAAAGCACCAGCTGAAAAGTACCGAAGGATTTTGCCTGCAAGATGCTGACCACACTCCCAAGGAGCACAAGTGGCACCAGTGGAGATGACACACCAGAATTCGATGGTTCACTGTATAACATAATTGATATGCTTGAACAATTCTACACACAGAGAGTGTAAATGCACAATACAGCAGTAAGGAACAAGGGACTATTAATGGCACTGTAAAAATCCCCGGTAAGACAATAGATAGCTGCTCTTGCTGGTTCTGCTCCCCATGCTCAGACTGCAGCAGGTGAAGGGATGAGCTGCAAGGATGATTCAGATTGTGGAAAGTCTGTTATACGAAAGGAGACTAAAAAAAGGATGGCTTGTTTTATCTCATGCAGTGAATGCTGAGAGAGGACTCCCTATAAATACATCACGGATGAGCACACAGAAGGGAGAAGCGCTATTTAAGCAGAAGCACAATTTTGGCAGGAAAGAATTATGTGAATAAACTGAATAAGAATATATTAAGGCTGGGAATAGGAAGATTTCCACATTTCCAAGGAGCTGCAGGAGGATTCTTCCTCCTGCACTCTCACAGTAGTAGAAATGGTGGCAAAAAATTAATTTTGTGATGGGGCTGTATCACTTTATCATGTAGTTTCTTTTAGAGGGCTGCCTATGACAGAAGGGAAATGAATTGACCTCAGAGGTCCTCTCCAGTACCAGACTGCATGCAGGACTATAAGATTTGTATTCACCAGCATTAAATCATCATCTGAAATTTATCTACATGCTGCTCAGCTTACACGCTCACACATCTTATTCCCACAGTTATAACCCACATGGAGGGAGGAGAGGACTCGGTTATGGTTAGTATTTAGGTCCCTATGGCAGATGGAATGTTCCAATGTCACCTCTGTACACACCATTCACATCCTACCTCATGCAGTAGAGAATAGTAAAATTAACACTTTCTTTAGCCTCATACACAGTGCAGACAACACTCTCTGACCAAGTGTTCAGCAGAAGTAAACAGAAATGTGTTTCCCTCCACAGGAGGATGAGGAGAGGTCTTCATCCGGTTCTCCTAGACAGGGAAATGGCTGATACCATTTTTGCAAAGATTTGATTTTTCATAGACATGAGACAAAGCCTTCTGAGCTGAGTTCTGCTCATGGAATCCCCCTTTTCATGCTACTTTTGTTTCAGAGGTTATTAACATTGCTGCCAAACTACGCTTTCTAACTGATTGTAAACGAGAGATTTTAACATCAATTTGCACTATTTTATGGAAAGCCACCTTGACAGTGTCCAATGTTTTTCAGGGTTTATGGTGTATTTTCATACAGCTTCTAATTCAGTTCTCCACAGTGCTGTACATGTGCATGTGTTACACGTGTGTTTTAAACCATGAGCTCACTACTGATTACTTCTAACATACTCTTTTCCTTAGTGACACCAATTAAGATGAATCCTTCCATCTACACTTTCTCTTTATGGCTTAAATAAGCTATGGTTTTTGTTGAATGGAAGTGAGTTTCTTCTGCCTCAGCCAGTCTGTTGGGCTTTCTCTTCCCCCATCAGTGTTTCCTAAACATTAAAAGCTAAATCTTCTGTGGTTATGCCAATCATTTAGTGATGCATTGATCTTGCTAGAGACAAGTAATATTCTTTGCAGAAAGGCAGACATGTATTGCCCAACATCACAGCTTTGCTCTGTAGTTAAAAAAGAATTAATTTCCTGGGTATGGGCAAATTAGCCAACACAGCCAGCAGGCAGGGTTTGAAACATATCTGCAAAAGCATAGACATCAATTCACAATTAGAAATATTCAATCAACTGTGAGATTTGTTTTCTGGACTTCAGGCAAAGTTTCAATGAGATTTGGGCAGTGTAAGAAGAAAGGAAGAGCAGGAGGACGTTTTGGCTTCTGCTCTAATTAAGGGCTTTTTATCATTGCAAACCTGATTAAGTTTCTCTCATGATTAATTCCCCAGTGCTAAAATACACAAAACTGTGTAGATCTTTGGCAGAGAAAGATGGCTTGCCAGTTACAATAACTCCATGAGGTTTAACATCTGGAATATATAAGCAATAAATAAATAAGATAAATATAAATAAATTGGATCACTGACACTCCTGTGAAGTGGGGATCTTTGAAACACTTGGGATGGACTGTGAGAAATTAATGACCTGTAGATTAGTCTCATTCAAAGAAAATCCTCTTTTGGGAGAAAATTTGATAAATTAAACTAACTGTATACAAAATATTTAGCTATAAAGTCAGAAAGAAAGAGAGAATGGCAAAAGTTTAATAGACTGTAAATGGGTAAAGAAACCAATGTTTCCATATGATTTACTTCTACAAACAAGATGATTCAGATTTAACAAAGGATATTGAAGATTTTCTTGCCTAAAATAACTAAGACAGAGAAGTCCTAATTAGTGCTAAATTTATAACACTCAGGAGATCATGTTATTCCTTTTATTAATTTGCTAATAGCTGAGTTCAAGGGACTCCCCATTCCCACTGTGGTCCCATTAACACTTCAAACCACTAATTGCTGCCTCCCCTGGCTGCAGGTTCCTGGATTCCCAGCTCTTCTCGGGAAAGAAAATATATTTGGCTACTGAAACACAAGGAATGGAGGAAACGACAACAATGTCACTTTAGAATAATGATTTCAAAAAAATTTGTTAGGATGGCACCATAAGCCACCATCAATATTTTGCACACCCGGGTGTTGGTCAGTTTGGGAATTCTTTGAGAGATTTTTACCAAAGTTTTAAATTCAGGTCAACTTTAAATTATTATTCAAACCATTAATCTATCCAGGAAACTTCTTACGTAATAGTGGTTCTTGCATTCATCACCTTTTGAGGGCTTCAGCTTGTATTTGCTGATTTATGTGCCCAGAGGGATTCCCTGTGTCAAGGCACCTCCTCCATTAAGTGTGGAGAAGAGGATTGGAAAATGTGGTGGGCTGGCCAGAACCCACCCAGCTGCTCTCACTCCCCCTCCTCAACAAGACAGGGGAGAAAATAAGATTAAAAAGCTCGTGGGTTGAGTTAAAAAAAAAAGAAATCACTTACCATTAGAGGAATTTGAAGTTAAAACAGTGACTGGAAAAGTAAAAGGCGAAGCTCAGACTGGCTATTGCCAGGGGCTGGATTACTAGTGGGGAATATTTTTTTTTGTTTAAAAGGGTGAGAGACGAGGGTGGAGCTGTACTGAGGGTGTACATTGCCCACCCTGGCGGCGTTGTGGCGGTGCCGCTTTCCCTTTTTGGTGTGAGGAGATTTTTTTTTTTTTGTGGCTGATATCATCAGTAAAGCTGTGAAGGGTGTGTGGCAAGCGAGTATTTTAATGACAATTATTAAATATGCGTTTTGCTGAGGTGAGGAGGGGAATTTATTGGGCCCTGGTGCCCAGGCACTGTCGGTGGGGCTGAGGGACCCTCTGAGGGGAGGCCGGGGCGGCCCCATGATGGACACAGCTGGTTCCACCACAGCCCCACTCAGGGCACGGCTGAGCTTGTCATCCACTGCCTCTGGAAGAAATGCACTTAGGAAAGGACAAAACACTGTCTGGCAGTGACAGCTGAGGTAAAAAGTGTGAGAAACAGCCCCGTGAGCACCATGGTTGAAGGAGGAGGAGGGTGGGCCTGGCTAAGGGTTTTCCAGAGGCCCTTTTCCCACTTCCCCCCAGTGCAGCGCAGGACATTGGAGCTGGGGAGTGCTGGCCAGCACTGCCCCCATCCCAGCCAAACGACCTAGTGGGTACAAATCATCTTCTTGTCTCATCCCTCACTCTGCTACTGCCCAGGTGTGGGGGATTTAACTACACAGAGTATATAGCCACTTGGTCCCGGTCTGAGAGCTGCAAACTGCCGGGAAGAAGGTGTGTGGAAAAATGAGAATTCAAGGAACCTGCAACACTTACAAGGTATTTTGGTTGTAAATATCCAACAGAGACGAGAAACATTGATCCTACGGGATATTTTTAGAAAAAAAAATGGATTTTTAAGACTGTACAAGTGCTATCCAATACATACCTATTGTATATCTGGTAGCTATAAGCAGATAGGCAGGTGGAGTAAATACCAGTAGCCAGAGTGGCTATATCTGCTCAGTTTTTGCAGGTGAGATTTACTTCCTAACAGAGGTTTCTTTTTCTGCTCAGGAACCATCTCTGCAATCTGCCATAGCACCTGTCAGCCCACCCTTTGTGTTCTTCCTGCTTTGACCCCCTGAATGTTGCTTCATTTAGGTAAGGTATGTGAGGCAGCCTCAGTAGGGACATGCAGCATCCAGCCTGAGGTGTCCTCACTGGGGCCTGGCCTTGAAGCCATACACCTATGTGAGATTGTGAGCTGGATGTGGCACCTGTTTCCCTCCCTCTGCACCTTTTTCAGTGCAATTCAGGCAAATTACTTTGTATCTGGCGTTTGGTATGTTGGTACCACACCCCTTCACGCTCAGCTATCTGCACTTTTCTTTACATGCCTGCAGGTCTTCTCCTGGTTATTCCTTCTCTCCTCTTGTTTGGAGGGTCCCATAAATCCCTATCTGCTCAGGCAGAAGGATTTGATTTTGTGACACAGTGCCTGACCTCCTTTGTTACAGCCATGCAGGCTGATGAGCCTTCCCTTCAGTGGGAAACAGGCTGGCACAGGCGAGCTAGATTGGTTGGGGGGTCCTATATGACAACAGAGCAGGGGGAAAAAAGAGGAAACAAAAGAGCATTATTTTTGCACAAAATGGATTTGTCAAGAAAAAAAGGAAATCAAAGATCCAAAGGGTTGCTAAAGCCAGGAGACTGACTAATGGAGAAAAGGCACTGGAATGACTCTTTTATAAGCATCAGGCTCGGGACACATTACTGATGGGAAAAGCCTCATGGCTGTAGCTTTAAACCTATCCTGAGAGGATTCTGTGAGACAAAGGGCAGCAGTGGCAGCTTATGCTAAGCTCTGCACTACTTTCACAATTGAGACATTTTGGAAATATGAGCCTTCATTTTCCAAATGAGAAAGTGAGAATTCTTTGCTGCAGATTTATTTCCTTTCCCTTCTGTAGGACAAGTGGGAAATGCCTGGCATGTCCTTTGACCTCCTATTTACCACTGAACTCCCAATTACCTGTGTTGTAAAATAAAACAAACCAAGAATGTGTGCTGTTTCTTCTCAACATGTCCCAGTCATGCCGTGGCTGCCGTGGGTGGCAATGGGTTAATGCCCATCAGCTCTGATGCCTCACACCTGAGAGGCAGAGGCCCAGATGGCCCTAAGGGAGAGCAGGGAGAACCTGGGGCTTTTCCTAGGGGAGTGGTCTGGAACCTGCTCGTTGAGGTGAAGTGTTGTTAGAGTGGAGATGTTTAGTTTCTTGGTGGAAACCTCTGTAAAACTTAGCTTGCCTCAGACTGAAGCTGGATTGCCTGTTTTGGGAGGTGAAGTGTTTGCCTTGGCTGACTTTGGCTGCTTCCCATGTTTCTCACAGCTGGAAGACTGGAAGTGCTGCTGGAGATGGACATAATAAGGTACTGCTTCTTTTTTATTTCCAAGCGTCCTTGAAAAGTCCTTTTCATAAAGATAGTGAACTTTTGCTGCATCATTAAGCAAAGCATGAAAATAGAGTAGATTGGCAGGGTTTTCCTGGCAATGTAATTGTTCTTTTTATCCCTTCCTATAAGGTTAGGTTATATATGAGAACCAGTTTGTAAGGCAAACACCTGAATGCTTTGGTGAAGAGCTTAGGGGAATGAATGCAAAATGGTGGTCTTCATCTTGTCTTTTATTAAGTGCTCAGATAACTGTTTGACTGAGGCCAAAGACCATTAGCTGGGACTAAATCAATTTACAGGATTAGGAACTGCTTTTTAGAACAAAAGCACGAGCAGTTGTGTGCCATATGGGGGCAACTCTATTTGGGTGTAACATCTCCAGGTTCATTGTCTGAATGAGAGAAATAGCTTCACAAGTGGCTGTGGGTTGTGCACATGTTTTAGGAGGTGCTTAAACATGAGCCTCCCTTTTTTTTTTTTTTTAATGTTTTATTCTTGACCTAAGCATTTGGCTCTTGTGGAGAGGAAAATACAGTGTGTGGAAAAATGAGTCAGCCAGCTTCCTGTGGGAGGGACTGCCAGAGGCACGATGCTTTGAATGCTGCAATAAATTAGCACTGGAGATAACTCAGAGGACAAAGTGTGCCTGGAGGACACGCCATGCTAAGTAGTGCACGAAGTGGCTCCTGCTCTCTGTGTGCAAATTCCCCTTGCAGAAGTAGTGTGGGAGATGAGACAGCTCTGCACAGAGGCTCCCAGGCTGGTGTCTGGGCTCTGAACAGAGCTGAATATGGGCTTGTTGGCAGCAGCCTGGCTCCTGGTTGTTGAGGAGGAATAGGGTAAGAACATGTAACTCTATCAGGCTCTCCTAGTTCCGTGTGGATGCTGCACATCACTTGGAATGAAGCATTTGTTCCTCTGCACTTCAGTTATCTGTTTGCACATGGAAGCAGAAAGGGCTTATGGCTGCAATAATTGATCTGGTCTTGCTCAAATGGAGCTGAGAGGAACCACAACATTAATTTCAGTGGAGCACAGCCTGGGTCCAACATATTGCAAGGGGGTCTGGGACCTTCAGGTTAAAAAGTCTGTCATTCCCCCCACACCTGTGTGTGAGACTGCAGTTCCTGAAGTTTTGTCTTGGACTAGCAGAGGGAATGGTACAGTTTGAAAGGTAGATGGTTCATGTTTTGCATCAGTAAGTTCAGTGGTCTGCTCTCCTAGATAATTTTTAATGCATTTCTAATGCCTAATTTCCATGAATAAGTTATTTTTCCCCTGACAAAAGGCATATTTCATCTTGATAGAGCATTTTGGCTGTTACCTTTGATGTGGGTTTTTAATCCAGATTTGCTTGAGCTTAGTCTGACTTTTCTATGTGAGCTAAAGGTTGAAAAATATTCCAGTAAATTTCTAGTGAGCCATAAGCATGGGTCAGATGACAGGATAATGAAATACAAAATGCCTGACTAGTTTGGAAATAACTGAACTGGAAACATGAAGACTTAACCTGGTCATTAAAACCTTTTGAAAAATTAAGCAGAAGGTTGTGATGGTGGAGGCAAGGAGAAATGTAACATTCCCTCTTGCTCTGAGGGACTTTGCTGTCTTTCCCCTGGTAGCCAGAAGTCAGGACAGCCAATCTCCATTCTTGAATTTATTTTTTTTATGAAATTCTTTTAGTCTAAGACTTTAAGCCTGAAGGTGTTCAAGCTCAAATGTGCCTGGAAGAAAGAGACAATAATTAAACTTTCTGCAGTCTCTTACTCTGGCTTTAAGCACTTTCTCTCCTTTATTTCAAAGAAAATTAAACTGAGCTCCACTGGGGATATCTAATATGTGTTGGTAGGCTAGCAGCTCTGTCTGCTCTTGAAATCTTCATCTATACACCTTGTTAAGCTCACAATATACTGGTTTAGGATTTAGTAGTATACAAACCAGAAGTTTTCCAATATATGTAGACCTGATGCTCAAACCTGCACTCAGACATGTCTGAGTGCACAAAAATACTGGTGTCCTTTCCCATACATGTGAAATGAGTGAGTGCCAAAAAAGATGGGGCAAAATTCAAAGAGTTGGTTTAAAATATATTAATCTCTCTTGAGAAATCTTCAGACAGGAAGATTTTTCTAAAATGTAGATTTTATGGTAGATTGACTTGGAGATGTTTTATTAGCTTTTAAATCCCTGCCAAGTTTGATTCCAAATAACTTCTATCAGGCTGTTTTTTTAAAAGTAGTGCTGATGTGTTTGCTACTTTCTTACAAAACTTGTTGAATTTATTTCAAAACTCAGAGGAGGAAGAGCTAAGAAGTAATTTTTAGGTGCTTGGCTTAACTAAACCAAGATAGAAGATGTTTTGTGCAGAGGGCTTATTTCTCATGGCTGATACAGTAGAACTTGTGGGTCCTTTCTTTAGAAAAATAAGGAAACCCAAACCCTATAGTGAATATTGGCCAGGATGAGAGCTACAGCTTCAAACTATTCCATTAAAGCTTTCTCTTCACTAAATGCTTTAATCACTGATATGTGCAAAAGTGTCATAAGTGAAAGGTGAATGACATAAAAATGAGTAAATCCATGACAAAGTTTTGGGGGAAATAAAAAACCCAAACATGAAAATCATGTGGCAGTATGTCACATTCCAATGCTTAAATAAAAAGGTACAAATCTACTTTCTTGAGGGATTGTTCTGGAGCTGTTAGGTAACACATTACTTAAAAATATTTCTTGGTCAGCTAGTATTTGATCTGTCATTCTAAGCACAGCAGAACTGGGCTGGATACCTGCAGACAAAAAGCTTCTAGAGATATCATTTAACTTAGCAATGCTTCTTCCTGTACTTTGGCAGCCTCCAGCTATATCTGAATTGTTCTCCCTTGCTGGCAACATGAAACGATCTGTTTAGAGCATAAGGTCTTTGGAGCAGACTTTGAGCACAAGGCAGACCTTGCTCTTGGTGATTGCTGACAAAAGATAATTACAGTGTGTTCGTAATAACATCTGAGCACTTTGATCTGCTGCAGCCCAATCTATACTTTGTACATTACCATATGTAATAAGTACAGGATCACTTGTCTCCTTTCAGCCCAGATTTGCTCTGTTTCCACCAAGGTTCAGCCTGTGACTCAGTGCAGCAGATGATGGAACACAGAAGCACTTGTTTACCTCCTGTGCAGTGCCACAGATGTCGGCACTAAGGGGATTAAGTCTTTAATTCGTAGATCCTCAGGGCAGGGCTTGGCCTTCAGAGCAGTCTGTACCTCCACAGCAGTGTGTAGGGGCAAATATGCAATAGTAACTTCTCATTTAGAGCCTAAAGTAAGCCACAGCAGGTGTACTCAAAGTTGAAGATAAATTTTCCGAACAACACCTGTAACCCAGCTTTTGGGAAGCTGCTGAGTACTTCTGTAAGTGGCCAGCTCTTATGCATGTGCCAGCCTGGCAGGTGAGGTGCTCCTCTGAAGAGACTGCATGGGGGTAGCTGTGGCCAGTCTCTAGATGATAGGAGGGTCTGGAAACAAGAATGTGGATCTCTCCTTGGAGCTTTGTCCTCCTACAATCTAGCTTTGTAAAAGTTCTTGCATGAATTTATTTAAACAACAGCTTTTGGCAAACTCACTGGCATCTCGGTACTTTAAGTCCTACAAAAAGCTGTGCTTGGAATTAAAAAATAAAGCAAGTAGATGTGGAGAGCAAACATAGCTGAAAAATGAGGTGGGTACAGCACATGCTGTGGGATGGCATATAAAATATACTATGCCAAATCATACACATGCAGGAGAATCATTATCAGGGAGTGGAAAGAGCCCCTCTCTATATGAGTTTCAAGCTTTGGTGTATCTGTAAACATCAGTAAAGGTAAAGCATGGATAGTCCTGTCTTCTTGTAGGGAAGACAACACAGTCACAAACCCTTCTTGTGTTCAGTTATTTTTCTGAAGGAGGGGAGGTGCAGTGCTGCCAGAGGAAGAAAAACCTGCTGTAGCAACATCCCAGCAGCTGTGTTAGAATAAAGACTGCCTGGGAGCTGGAGTCCACTGAAAGCATCACAAAGACTGTGCTTGGCTGTGGGCAGTGAATTTGGCCCAAACATGTTAGATTTAGACTGGCATCTGTAGCCAAGGTTTTGCAAATGCAGGTCAGGTGTCATTGAATCAAAAGCCCTTTTCCCCACTAAGATGCTGCTTAGAGGGGTAAGAATCATTCAAGCTGTGCTTTTTTGGCACAGAGGCTGTTGCTTTCTGACAGCTGACTCCAAGCAAGCTCTCAGGAAGCCTGGGCTGAGTCAGGGAGCAGTGACAGGCAGGTCTGGGGACTGATCTGCAGCCCAGGCATGGGGCAAACCAGTGCTGGGGTGTGGAGACCTGTAAGCACTGCACAGGATCTTACACTGGGAAATGTTGTGCAGATAGAATTGGCAGCCTGTCCTGTGTTGCTGATGCCGAGAAAAGATCTCTTAGCCCTGGTGGGTGAAGGTTTGATGGCTGAGGCTTTGTGTGGAAAAGCACTCTTGATAAAGCTGTCATGAACAGAGAAAAGGGAGCATGCTTCCCTTCACCAAAGTTTCCTGTTTCACCTTCAGTGATTTGTCTTGGAGGGGCAGAGTGTGTAAAGGCCTGGAGGTGCCCTTTGGGGACAAGGGGAGGGGATAGGGAAAATGCTGTTGGCTTTGGCTCAGATGCTTTTAAGCAAATGTCAGTACTGATGGCAGGTACCCTGTGCATGTGCTTTTTGGCCCTAACTAGGGAACAGGAGACCAGCTATAAAGTCAGCAAGAAAAACACAACAAAACTGGTATGGCAGCAGTTGTTCTTCAGCTTTGAAGACTCCCTGGCAATTTACTGTTGGGAGTGTGCTTCATTTTGAAAGCCCTGTTTGAGTGTGATCATACTTTACTGTGGCAAATTTCACTGCTTTCCAGTTATGTTTTAATCACTTTATCTTCAGCAGAGAGGGCTGCCTTGCTCAAGTGTGTGTGGGTTATCCTGCACTTGAGCACGGGCTGATCTCCTGCTCCAGTTCTTCTACTACAGTAGGACTTTACACTGGGATCTTCCCTAGCTTCCCTGCATATAAATGATTAACTTTCTCTTCCTTTTGCTGCCTGACATCAAGAGTGATGTGACCAGTGACAGAGATCATGGTATTCAGCTTCCAGCAGTTTTTATTACTCCTGCTGCTGTAGCTGAATTTCTCTATGTGCACAAGCCTGTGGTAGCAACACTAAATCTCCCGAGCGCCTGCTGTGTGCTGGAGTGTCTAAAATGGTGCTGTTTGGAACTCCTGCCAGTACACAGACATGAGTTAGGAAGATTTTTATCCTATCTGTGCTAAAAATCACCTGCCTGAAGCCACTGATTCCGTCTCTCCTTCCTTGCATGTCTTGCATGTGATGATGTGTGTGCTGGAGCTGGCAGATGGCTGGGGAGCAAACAGGTCCACAGAAACATGCAAAGAAACCAGGTTGCATCATTGGTAACCAGCCTGTGCCAAGACTTGGATTTTCTTCTGCCTGTCACTACCCTGCCTGCACTGGCTTCCCCACCACCCCTTGGCTTGACTGTTTTGTGACCTACCTCCTGGAACAATCTTGGAGACCTTTTTTCCCCTCCTCCCTCAGCTCTTTCTAGTTGATTACTCTAATAGATATCAGCCATGGCACATTGTTGAATTCCTATATAGGCACAATGCTGTGCCAGAGATTTGTTTGCCTAATTACAGAAATACTATTATTTATGCTGTAGTATGTCTGCATTTGGTTTTGCTCCTGAGGCTGGTGCTGCTTTCACCCTCCTTTCTTTGGCTCTGCTTAAAGATTTTTTTTTTTTAATTCTGTTGAATTAGAGCAGATGTCCTCAAGCTGGATGTTATAAAGACTCAGATGGAGTGAAGAAGGAACAAGTAGTTTAACCGTGTCACTAGTGCATCACAGTCTGTTTTTAATCACTTAGATACTCCAACCCCTAACACTTATACACAGTGCAGTGCTACTCAGCTCCCTGCACTGGCAGACTCTGCATCTCCCACGTGGGGACAGGTCTCAAGTCAGGACCATACATGGCAAAATTTGGCCCAGGAATGCCAAATGGGCTTCCAAGAGACAACCAACTTCCACACCAGGCCCAGACATGGTATGGAGCAGAGACATTCTCCACTTGCAGAAAGCTTGTGTTGTACCTCCTTGACTTGATGCTTTGGTGATGTCTGTCTGCTTTGACAGTGGGGCACGAGGGTGCAGCACATAACTGCCTGCCCAGAAGCAGAAAGTCTCAAGTCAGACAGTGTATGCACATCACGTGATGACCTGAAACCCAGCTGGTTTACAGAAATTAGTAGGTTAAAGTATAGCATAAATTTGTTAAGCTCTTGCAGGGATTTGGCATTTCCCAGTGTGATCCCCACTGGCACCAAGGGACGGGGAAGATAAAGATATTAGAGCCCAAGTTTTCAGCACAAGCCTTTTTTTAAGTCCTAATTCAAAATACAGCCTTACATGTCAAGATGTGAAACGCCAAGTGTATCCCTTTCTCAAACTTATTTGTTTGGAGGACAAGACAAATACTACCACTTAAAAAGCTCCATGTTGGTTTTCATCTTTACTCAGGTTTGCTGAAAGGTTCTTGGATTTAATATTGTTTATGGCAACATTTAAACATTGCCAGGAAAGAAGAGTGTTTGGTCAGGTCCCTTCATAGAGTTGGAATTTACACGAGGGTTATAAGGCTCATTGGGGCTAATCCCTGCTAGCATTATACATCATCTGACAGTTGCCAAGGAGACAAGGATAATCTGAATGAAACAAGATATGTGAGAAGGGTATTTATGGACATTTGCTTAACGATGCTGGTGGAATGCACCAAAAAGTGATTATATGAGTGCCTTTGAAGTACTGTCTCTTCTGTGATGAATATGGAGGACTGGTACACATGCAAAAAATGTTCCAGTGATACTAAAGCAGCAGCAGCTTGGCCTTGATTTTTCCAATTCATCCTGCAGTGGCCTCATGCAGTGTTGTGGAAGGGGCAGACAAGGCTTTTGTGGTGCTGCAAGATGGTTGTCCAGCCACCTGCACTCTGTGGCATCAGCAGAGTATAAATAAGGATAAAGAAGCCATTTCAGTCTGTGGTGCTGACAGAGGCTTAATTAAAACCATCCACTTCACGTGCCTGAAATACTAGGAGGTGCCTCCTGCAAATGTCTTGTGTGCCAAGGGATGTGAGTGGAAGGAAGAGTGGAGGAGGTGTGTATGTACATACAGGCATGGAGGTTGTATGTGCTTTGTCAGTGGCTTTCCAGACAACCAGCTGTTTCTTCCATCCCTGTCCCCAGGGTGAGTTCAGTTGCCTGTGGCCACCTGGCTGTGGGCTTTGGGTGCTTATGTCACATTCACCGAGCTGTGGGCAGGATTAACATCATGGGCTACTTGGGATGTGGGTCTGAGCAGGTATTTTGGTCAATTATGCCACTTTCCCTGACCTGGGGTGACTTATAGCTCTGCTTAGGGAGATTAAAAGAAGCCAGAGAGTTAATATCTTCATTTGAACAAGTTCATGCTTGGAAAGGCTTCTGCATTCCCTGTTTCACATGGCAAAATATTTTCTTGGCATTGTGCTCACTGACCATGAGGAGGGGCAGAGACTGATGGAGGAGGCCCGTGTCTGGGACCAGGAGCACTAAAGCTCTGTGGTCTGGAGCTGTCCCACACTGGGCAAATCTTCCCTTCCTGTGCTGAGGTGAGGCAAATGAGGGCAAAAGGCTGCCTTGTCTCCTTCCCTCTCCCCCAGCTTGACCTCTTTAGTCTCTGGTACTGTCTCTTGATGGAGGATTATGAAGGATGGGAAGACAGAAGGAATTTCCTGAGTTTTGAAAGCCTGAGTACTCCTTTGAAAGGGGGGAGCTGCTGAGAGCCAGCCTGAAGCTGATGGGCTGTGTCTCGTGATGCCACAGTTAATCTGGGTAAGCAGAGATTAACTGAGCTGCTGGATTGGATAATGCCTGGAATGGTTTCTTGCAGCCTCTGCTGATAAAGCAGCCCAAGACTAAGAGAACCCTCCTTGTCTGCAGCTCTGCAGGGTGAGGGCCTGTGCCCATGGCACCACTGCCCCGGGCACAGAAAGGGCCCAGGAAGGGGTTGTATTAATGAAATCGATTTCATAAGCATTTGCCTTGAGCTCTTAAAGCTTTGGATATTTATTAGTTAGTCTTCACTAAGATATCTGGTCCCTTGTGCTAAGGTGGAAAGGGAAATGAAGACTGAGCAGCACAACGTTTAGGAAGAATTTGTGCATGAAGTGAAATAACACAGAATAAAGCCTAGGGAAATAAATCTCTCTGGAATAGAGGCAAATTTACAGGAGTAATTTGAGTTGGCAAATCCCTGTGCAACTTCATAGCTGATCAATAGATGTTATTTGGACAAATATCACACTGCTAAATTCTACAACCTCTTTTGAACAAACATGGTCATTTCAGGCTTTCTCATTTGGCTTTATCTAAACATAAATCTGCTGGGAAGTGTGACTCCCATAAAATCTGAGTCTGCTCAAGAGCTCATGTTCAAGCAAAGGTTGGAACCTACCTCTGAATAGTGGCCTTTTTACATTTGTTTGCACTCTTTCATTACTTTATGCCCATGAAGGTGAAAGTGCAAGTCAGTTCCAAAGTCTTTGAGATCACTTATTCCTTGTGAGTACTCCTTCAGCCTTCTCTGCCTCTTCTCTTTAGTATTCATACATAGCAAGAAGGCTTGACCTGATGCTAGTGAAAGTCTTGTCTGCAAAAAAGAGAAACCTCAGAAGGCTTAACTTTGCCTAGTTCTTCCCATGTCAGTGTGAAAACTGTTCAGCCATGCCTGACCAGTGACTACTTGGCCACTTCCCAAAAGCTTCCTTTGTTGGAGACCTTGTAGAATCTCTGGGCCATCTCCTCTACTCAGCCAACCTTACAGCAAGGATCTTTTTCTTCATGTCAGTCTAATTCCTACCCTGCAAGTTATACACATTGTCCTTTATGTAAGGGATATGAAGAATGAGGCTTAAACTTGTCAAGGAGTAATGTCTGACTGCTGGCCTTTTCCAGGGGTGGTACACTTTCAGTATGGGACATAGGTCACTAAGTTTCTAATCCACACCTTAAAAACCCAGTTCATCCCCATTCTGTAAGATCAAGAGCTCTTGTGTATTCTGCCTGAATGGAAAGAAGACTTTTCCTTCAGTAGGGTCTTTTTTTATTGGTTTATACTGACAATTGCTGCCTAGTCTGTCAGTGTTTCAGTCTTCTGGTGTTGCAATAAAATCTATGCAAATCACTTGTTACTAAGTAAAGAAACACTTGAGAACTCTTTAAGTACTTCTCCAAAAGGTTTCCTTCTCTTAAAACTTGTGGGTGTTTATTTGGTCCTGGAACACTTCACCTGCAAAAGCTATTGGGACTATAGATCTCTTCTGTAAGTATAGACCCTTTCCTCTAGCAAGTCTCAAGGCTTATACCTCCTTGGAGTCCTGGTGTGAGCAACAAATCTGCTGGTCTAATACATGAATTTCAGCAGACTTCAGTTTTCCTGGATCTAAGTGTGTAGGCAAACAAATACAATGGTGCTTTGTTCAACAAGTAACCAGGAACAGCTTAGGCTAAATGGTTGCCAAATGGAACAGCTTTCTAAGAGCACCTCTGTCACTTCAAAGCTCTGCCAAGTCTGGAAGCGGATTCCAGACTTCCAAGGATGTGGAGAACAAGGGAATCACAAGGTTAAATTTTCCTCTCTTGGTGTACTGCAAGTTGAGGCCAAAGTGACCTCAAAGAAACTGGTCTCACAACAGCTTAAGGAACAAAACTGCAGAGACAACTACCAGCATGAGGCTGGTGATAGCTTAAGCTTCAGCTGATTGCTTGAGATGTCTCCAGGAGGGGAGAATGAATGAGGGACAAAAGGGAAGGGGGGGTGCAGTAAAGACAAAATGCAAGAGAATTTTTCTTTAAAGTCAGATGCACTGCACAGTGAAACTAGTAAATGGTATTTAAAGGGCAAATTCAATGAGCTGGATGCTTTAGTTATCCAAACATCCTCAGATCTTGTAACTGTTCTGTGAGAACTCTACATTTATGACACATCTGCATTAATCATAACCCAGCTGAAACTACCCAAGAAATTCTTCCTTTTACAAGTGTTCAGCATTGGAACCTTCCTGGGAAGAACAGTTAGGAGATGGTGAGAACAGCTAATGGAACTGTTCCCCACACTTCTGATCTCAACAGTCCCCCCTCAAACACTGGCAGGGGTCCTCTCCATGATGGAAACCTGGTGCAAATCTCAACAGCTCCAGAACTGAGCCTCTACAGGAGGACACCTAATGAGGTTGTTAGTGAGATGCTCCCTTGGCCTACTTATGAGCAGCCTTTCACTCCAGTAGCTCTGTTGTGCAGGTCCCTTGACTTATGTCCTCATCCATCACTTGTTTCCTGTTGTACTCTTGCCTCTGGATGGTGTTGTGTTCCCACCTGTGGTGGCATTTCCCATCCCTGTGGTGGCACTGCCAAGCATTACCCAGCTCTGTATTGCACTGTGGCATCAGCAAGTCTTGCTGATCCTATATCTGTGCTCAAAGCAAACTGGGTTTTGCTAAATGCCATTCTAAACAAAATGTTGGTTAAGCTCTGGGCTCTTTTGCAAGGGGCTTCTATGATTTCATGGGTAATCAGAGCACCCAATACAGCTGGCAAAAACCCTGCAGTGGAGAAGAGATCTCCCTCTTGAGCTATTGTCTACTAAATTGCATTTAGAAAAAGCAATCCTACTTGAAAAAAGGAGGAATTTAAAGACTTTCATTATAAGGTGTGCAAACTTTATAACCCAGAATGGCTCTTTAAAGATCAAATGTTTTTAATTGGTTTTCCTGTGTAGATATTTGCAAAGCCTTCAATCATGTTCAGCTCTGGTTCTAGCTAGTAATGCAGTGGCTGGATGCAAACACCTTGTGTGTCCTACTTTGTAGAATCTCCTGGAGGAAGTGTTCACAGCAAGTGTGAATAAGCAGAAATATTTTGAAAGAATTTCTTCTGCCCATGTGTTCCTACCTCTGAGCTCCTGCACAGTAAAACAATTCCTATAAACATAATGACATGGGTCTAAACAGAATAGCCACTTGAAATTTTTAGTGCCATGCAAGAGGGGAAGAAGGCACTCATTCAGATTTTTATCTCCTCACTCCAGGACAAATTCAGCTTCAGTTTCATGTTGGATTCTGGCTTTCAGGTGTTCACAGCTTAGTGCTGCTGCTGATGTCTCAAGGCAGAAGCCTTGCAGGAACTTCAGCAATCTCTTCTAGAACCACTGGCTAGAGGAGAAAGCTGGGCTGTGAGCTGGGCTCAGCTGAAGTGCAGGGAAAAACAGTGTATGGCAGACTACCACGTGCTTTATATCTGTGTGTATTTGTCCTAGATAATGCTCTGGACACTTGTTCTGCTGATGTGCTGCCCTGGGGAAAGGAGGGGTGGTGGGACGGGATGTCTGGGCTCTGTGATGTCTCTCGGGTCCAGCCTCTGCTGCTCCATCCAGGCACCACAAGCCTCTGAGGGTGTGAGATGAGCCATGCACAGTGTGGAGGCTCAGTGGCTCTGGCAGATAATCATTTCTGTCGTGCCATGGTGTGGGCTGGACTCCAGGGACATGCCCTGGTGGAGTCACCCTCTGTGGGCTGAGCTCACAAGGGACTCTTTCTACCCAGGAAACAAAATATTTACCTGTCCCCCAGCAGGCTCGGGAGCTCGTTGTGGGTGGCACGGACAACAGGCTGCATTGGGCTGGGACAGCTCCAGCAGGGTTTTTGGGGGGGAAAATTGCCGTGAGCAGGGGAGGAAACGTGGGGAGAGGGGTGCGGGGGGTGAGGTGGCACTGCGGGGACACGTCCTGGCAGCGAGCCGAGCCCACGGCGGTGGCAGACGGACCTCGGCCACCGCCCGCCTGGCTCGGACGTCACCAAGTGCGTTTCCCTGCGTGTCCGCTCGCTGTCGTGGCACCGCAAGCTCAGGAATCACACCCGGTTGCCACAGCAACATCACCAGCTGGGACGTGCGGTGCTGTCATCCAGCAACCAGCCGGGGTCCCCGGGGATGGCGGGGAACCTGCTCCGTTGCCCCGCAGAGGGGATGAGGGTCCCACCCAGCCCCCGGGACCCATGGATGCCATCCTTTCACAGCGATTTTGTATCTCCACTGCCTTAACAGTAACATTTTTGGTTTTTCTTTTAACCTTAATAGTAATTTTTAACCCTTTCCTTAGGGGGGGCTTTGCTATTCAGTAGCCCCTGTATTATTCCATGTACAGCTTTCTTAGAATGATGGAATGTTAAGGGGCTGGAATGGACCTTAAAGATCACCTAGTCCCACCTGCCCTGCCATGAGCAGGGACACCTCCCACTAGACCAGATTGCTGAAGGCCTTATTCAACCTGGCTTTGAAGGCTGCCAGGGCTGGGGCATCCACAAATTCTCTGGGCAACCTGTTCCAGTGTCTCACCATCCTCACAGTAAAGAATTTCTTTCTAATATCTAACCTGAATTTCCCCTCTTTCAATTTGCACCCATTAGTCCTTGCCCTATCACTACAGTCCCTTGCCTTTCTGTCCATTCCCTCAGTGCTCACCAGCACTTAAACTAAAGGATTCCAGGGTAAAAATCTTTCATTAAATGAGTGGGTACAAAATTTTGAGGCAAACTCTGTAGGGGTGCCTTTCACCCATCTTTGCTGAAATTACTTCTTTAGCATTTCCTGTGTTCATGCCTTGGTGTCTGGATGGCCCTGTTCCTGTTGGGTCCTGAAGCTCTGGGTGTCCTAAAATGGGGTTAACAGACAGACTTTCAGCAGAGGGTTGAGCCTTTCTCCCTGCCTGTGTCCCTTCCTCCAGAGGGATGGTGGGTAAGTGCCATTCAGCAGTGACCTCGAGATGTTTCTTCATTACCTTCTGGGGCACTGAATCATTTCATTGAAGGACTTTGCAGGCGAGAACACGCAGCTGCAGTCACGTCCTATATTTACAGCTTTAGCATAGAAAGCCTCAGCACTCCAGGCCTGATGTGGCACAAAGCTGAATTATTAACAAGTGCTCTCTGCTAGGGGAGAAGTAACTGGAGAGAAGGAGCCTTTCCTGTTTGTGCACTAATCAGTATTCCCTGGGTGATGAGGGATCTGGCTGTGTGGTGTGAGGATCTGCTGATGCTCCAGAGGGGCGGGGACCTGGGGAATGCTTCATGTGGTTCATGGGAGGTTTGCTGGCTTCAGTGTTTGGCTCTGTCTTGTGGTGGTATCTGTTTCCTCTCACAGAAACATAAGTGAGCCTTATGCCAGGCACAAAGCAGTGCTGGAAGGACTCTCTGCCTCCCCCAGGGAGTGAGCAGCCCCACCTGAGCTGCCATGACAAGCAGGTACTTCAGCCCTTAAAGTAGATGCTGCCTTTTCTAGTGCAATCTCCCCCTCCATTGAATTTAGACTGCTCAGATCAAGATTGGCTATACAAAACTCTGTGCTATGGAGTAGTGCAGAGGGGAGTTCCTCATAGTAAGCTACTCACTGAATAGGTCCAGTAAACACTTTGAGCCACAGCAAAAACTGGACAATTTTTATGAAAAAGAATTCAGTGTAGTGACTGATCTGCACCTCGAAATGTGGGGCTAGTCAGAGGAACTCTTCTTTAGCCTAGGTCCACCCCGGATCCTTTTCTGGTTAAAAATAAACCCCCTCAAGCAGGACTTAAATTTAGCTTGACTCCTTTGCCTCTGTGCTAAGCATGAAGTTCCCAATAGACCCTGTCAGGTTATCAGAGATAACTTAATAAACAAGAAACATAAGGAGGCTTGCATTAAGCACCTGTATAGATAAAATACAGAATTAAAGACAAGTGTAATAGCTACAAATCTGTCATGGCAAAAACAGTGAATCTTGCTCAGCACACTTGTTCCAGTAATTTTTTTTCAGTGAATGGTCTGAATTTCTCAAAACCAACATTGTTCCTATGCTGATAGACCCAACAAGTAACCATTCAGAAAAATCTCCTCAAATCAATAATAGACAACAGGTTCACCTCTCTTGTGAGTGTGTTCTTGACCACAAAAGGATGTATTTAAAATAAAAGTGGTTTGGAAAGGAGAATATAACATGGTCAGCTTATTCTTGAATAAAAACGCGTTTCTCTAAAATCCAAGCCAGGCAGTGCCTGCCAGTCCTCTGAAGCTATGCTGCATGTTAGAGCATGAAGTTAGAAACAGAACTCCTTCAATTGAAAAATTACTGAAAGGAAGGTTTTGTGGCTGGTAAATAAAACCTCCTTTGGAGACTTGTGGGCTGGCTGATCATGTTCTTGCTGTACTAGAAGGATTGACTGAAACACCTCATTCTTTGTAGCAGCATGTTGGCTCTAGATGCTGAGTGAATATAAGAACTTGGTGATTGAGGGCCCCTCTGAGGGACCCAGAGCTCCCCTCTGAACACAAAGGGCTGTTTCAGTGGTGCAAGATGACACGCTTCTTCCTGCCACTGAAAACAGATTTGCATTGCAAAAACTACCTGAGCCTGACATGGTGAAATTGCCTCCTTATGCTCCGTGTACCATAAAGGAAGCCCAGCTGAACAGGGAAGGATACATGGATACATCCTCGCCCAAGCTACAGGCAGCAAACAGCTACAGGAGCCCAGAGCTGGGTAGCAGGAAATGTGTGGGAAAGCCATCTGGTGAAGGCACTTAGAAACAGTGTGAAAGTCTTTTTTCATTCACTTCCTGACAAAGTAGTAATATGTTGCCTCATTATAGGAAGAGGGTTGCCTGTTATTATTGTTTGCATTAGTAACTCCTAGAAGCCCAAAGGTGGGGACAGGATTTAAGCTGTGTTACCTGCTGTGAGCACCTATAAGAGGAGAGCTTTCCCTGTACCCACTGCCCTCAGATTTTATAACTAAAGGACAGAGAGCACAGTTGTTTTTTTTTTCCCAAGTGGAGAACTGAAACAGATGGGAGACACTGAAGGAGCTGGAAACAGAACATGTAATAATTCCCAAGCCTTGACTTTCTCAGCAGAACTGTTCTTTGACTCCCATACTTTATCTCTGAGCATTTCTGGTGAGCAGTTTGTACCCTGGCATCCTGCTCACGATGAGCTTTGCAGTTCTCCTTGGTAAATTCAGCATTTAGCTTGGTGTGGACACACTGCTGAGAGCTCCTGCTTTGCTGTGCTGAGGCAGGGGGAGGGAAATCAAAGCAATGTGCAGAAGGGATTTTAATCATCACTTAGCAAATTAAAAAATAAGGTTACTGTGGAGATCTTAAACTTGATCTTTGGCATCTCAGTTGTTTCCTTCACTATGCACTCCTGGTCCAGCTCACCAAATTTTCCCCATGGTTTAATGCTGCTATAACTTCAGGCAATATCTTCATTCTGCTAAAAGCAGAGAACCAAAGGCTGTATTTCAAGAGGAGGCAAAGTTCCTTATAGCCTACTTACTATTATTAGATATTTAAAGTTCTCCTATATCATCACCTCATTGGAAGACCTCAAATCATTTTAAGGACCTTATTTTAGCCTCTTGGCAGAGGCAAAAGAATAATTTTTAGAGATTGGAACAGACTTAAAATCCCTATCCTTGAGTTTTCCTTATCAGTCTTTGCTAGAATTGAGGCTGGATTTTTTTCAGTCCCCTTGCTATCTGTGTGTGGGGGGTGTGTGCATGGTTGGTTTGCATTTGTGCCACGTTTAGACAAAGTATGTGATTGTGTTGGCTTTTCATCTCTAGGGGAGGCAGGGTTAAAAAAATGTCCTAAAGCCTAATTAGTTGGTTAAAGAATGTAATCAGCAGCAGGGAGGAGGAGGGTTAGGATGGTGGCTGCTGCCCTGCTTTGAGGTAAAAGAGGCTGAAGCCCAGGGGCTCTAGAAGGAGCAAACAGGACCATGTGGGCTGGCAGCTCCTGAGGCTGAGACTGTCATTTGACATGTAGAACCTAAGCCAAGGGAATACCTTCTCCAGGAGGGAGATGATCAAGTATTGTGAAATGGGGCCATGAGATGTTAATTGCCAAAAACTGTGGAAATTCAAATTTAAAGAGCTAGTGCCTACTAGTGTAGAATGACTCATACCAGAGAGCAGGCTCCCTTTCTGTCCTGTGAGTGAAGCAGGGTATAACAGTATTGGATGGGGCAGAGTTGAGCCTCTGAGTAAGGCTTTCACTGCCTTATCCCAGACTTCTCCTAACCCCCTCCTCCCAAAGAACCCACCATGACACGAAAGGCAGGTGCAAAATGAAGAACCAGGAACTCAAGGAGGACACCACCTCAAAGGTCACAGAAGCTGTAACAGCACTTCTTTGTAGGACCTTTCCTCTGTCAGTGCTCAGTTCATGATCCCAGGCAGTACTCCAGCCTATGGCAATATGGCTGTAGGCAAGCACATCCATGCAGCTCTGTTTGTCCTTTTTATTAATTGAAAGCCTAAGTGGCACAGGAGCCAGTACTATGTGGGTGCAGGATTTAAGCACTACCACTGCCTCGGGGATTACATGCATAACCTCTTCAAAATAAGAGACCAGACACGAGACTGCAATTGCACTATGGAGCAGCAAATGTGGAATACTAAGCAGCCAGTAATCAAGTGCTAATATAATGCTGAGATTTTAAAAAGCCTCAGCTAAATCCCTGTGAACAACAACAGATCATTCCCCACTCTCTTTTAATTTGCCCAGATTCTCCTGACTTTAGGAAGACAGTTTACACCAGTGCTATAACCGTTGCTGTATTTGAGTTACTGGCAAGTTTTGGCCAGGTGACAAACTCGATGAGCACTGAATCATGCCTTGGCATCATTCTGCTTCATCTGCATTGAGGAATTACAGTCCTCCAGGCTGGGAGCAGGGCTGGGCTAGAGCGGGAAGGGCAGCACCGAGACTCAGCTTTTTCAGATGTGGCAGTTCTGGAGTGGGTTGATGAAGACTATTTCTGGCAGTAATAGGAAGTTAAGGGAACAAAACCCATGCTGGGACATTACATGCTGGTAGACTTGACTTGGTGGCTCCTCTGACAAGGCTTAGCTGAATGTCTCCCTGAGCATCTGGCTGTGAGCGGCTCCCGCAGCGCAAGTGTCATGTGAGGATAATCCCATGTGGTTTAAAGCCCAGAGCAAGCTGTCTGGTTTTCCTCTCCTACCTTCTAGTCTGTTCTTTCAGTTTATACTTATGCTGGAACCATAACAAGTCTTACATTTCCCAGTCAGTGACAGAAATCATCCATACACAGGAAATTATTGAGGGTCACCCAATCTGATGGGAGACAAGTTCTTAGCCCTGTATAAGAAACTTGACATAACACACAACTTCTGAAAGCTTGGGTGGAATCTCTCATCCATGTTGTATGTGAAATATGCTGTGTCCAGAGAAAGGGTGAAATATCTTCTCTAGCTCATCTGCTGCACTTGGGAGATATTGCTTTTAAAAACATAGATAAACTTAGCAATGTTCCTGAGTTAAGGAAGTTGAGGTATTTTTGTATTTTTTTTAAAGCCAGTTAAAAAAAAATCAAATTGCACTAAGTGGCTTTTTTAGTCTTTGACAAGAAAATCTACAGCAGAATAAGGAATGATTTCTTCAAGGATCAGTACATAGTGTCATACCCAAAACTTGTTCTTCTTACCTCCAGAGGCACAGGAAAACTGGATACACAGATTGAGTGAAGACCTGTGTACTTGGCCCATTTCAGAGTCTCCTGGTCTGGGGTGAAAATCCCATAGGCAAAATCCCTGTGTCAGCCCCAGAGACTCAGCTAGGACAGAATCTAGCCTGAAAGATGTTCTTAGAACATTAGATGGGCCTCTTCACCATGAATCTGTGGTGTGTGTTTTTGTTCTATGCTATTTTGGGAATAAGCAACTGATAAGAAGAAAATGCCTTTATCTGCTGGAGTAACTGTGTTCTCAAGCATTAAAATTATGGTTTGTACTAACTGTCCAGTGGGGAGAAAAAAAACAAGGTTCTTAATTCTGGAAGACAGGTTAACTTGTGGGGGAAGGAGGCAGGAACTGTTAAGTCTTTTGCTGTAAGTATTCAGTCAATTAGGCTGATTTGTAGCAGCCTCGTAATAAATCCTCTTTCATTCACAGGCAAGTTAAGCTCTTTGATGAAACATGCCATTCCAAGGAATTTCAGTAGGTTCTCACACATCTAACCATGGCTAAGTTATCTGTAGTGACACACTGTCCTAGAATGACAGGGTATGTTCAGTTTTACAGTACAGCCAATGTAGCTCAAAAAAGGGAGGCCAGCAAAATCCTTTCCCCTCACAGTCACAGATCAGCCTTTTCCTTGCATGCTACATTTGTTCAGCCTATTAGTAAATTAGAAACAGATTTTCTAAACCAGTTTTAGATATGAAAAACAGGTGAGAGACATCTGTGCAGTAAATGACCATTCAGTCCAGAAACATAACTGTTTTACCAAAGAAATGCATCACTCCTTAAAGGTGTAAAATCAGTTTAAAGGCAGCATGTCTTATTGGGACACCTGTGCAATATGACCAGAGGCAGAACCATTTGTTTTCCTGAAAGTGGGAGCTTCCCCACTCACTTACCCAAAAGGTGGTTTACAGCAGAGCTGCTTTTGTGTGCCCAGGGTGGCAGGTGCCTGCCCTGGCTGTGCTGTGGGGACTCACCCTGCTGAGCTGGTCCAGGAGTCTTTGGTTCTGTTCGGAGAGTTCCTGGACCGCCCGTGTCTTCTCGCGGTCGGCTTCGCGCAGGTGAACCTGCTGCTTCTCCAGCTCGTCCTGCAGCTGCTTCACGTCACTTTCCAGTTCAGACACCCTTCCTTCCCATTCTCCTTCCTTGTTCTCAAACCGCCTCCGTAGCTCGTGTTTCTCTTGTTCTAGGTGCTAAATAACGGGAGAGAAGAGGTTAGGAAGGGAGCAAAAGGAAAGCGAACATTGTCTCCTTTTCCTTGCCTATGCTTAGGGTTGAAACCTTGTGCAGGAAAGAGAATGGTACTAGAGCGTGAGAATGCCATGGAGATTGCAGTCCCACATCGGGGCAGGTCACTGGCACTAAAGTTGTTTTCCATTTCCAGCAATTGGCCTGTCCTTGGCCGCTGGAGATCAGCACATTGAATTTTTACTGAAATAACTGCCAAAAGAGTAAAGTAGGCTGCATGTCAATAGACAGAATATATAGGTCAGGCAGAGCAATTGATTTAGCAGAGCCCAGCTTAACTCCAAAGCAATATTTCAGTGGCCAGTAGAATAATTCTTTAAAAATTGCCTTTATAGTCAAAACCACACGAACTGTATTCTTACTGTTGATGAGGAATGTAGATGAGGCATCTTTCTTGTCATATGGGTCTTATGAACAACAGTTGAATCATCTATCCATTTGCTCCTTCTATTCCTGACCTAATTAGTTGTCTGAGAGTTTGATGGTGCACAGTAACTCCATTGTTTGATGCAGTCCGCTCTGGAATGGCAGTGGATGCAATGAACTGGTTGCTATAGACATTATGTATGTGCAAGTTCTGGGTTCGGGTTTCTTAGAAACCACTCAGTTCTGGAGACTCTGCTCTGCTCAGGATTGGCTAGAAAGTGAGGGACAGCATGAATCTGAACCTGAAACTTTTGCATGTTTTACAGGCTCAGTTAAATGAGGGCTTGACTGAAACAGAGCTGCAAATCAGGTCAGAGCAGATTTATGTTGTGCCCATTTGAAAGAATCCCTGCTCCAAAAGTGAGCTTGAATTTCCCCTGGTGACTGAAGCCACACTCTTACTTGCAGAACAATCACAGACTGGGGACATGGCCAAGTCCCAGGATTAGCAGGGAAACCTGAAGAGCAGGAGTCCTCTCCTTGTTGGTTGTCTTCCGACCCCCAGAATAATCTCCTGCTACTCTCTATCGGATTCACCAGTCTTTTAGGAATGTGTTTTAGCAAAGAACAGAAACCTGCTGGGCCCAACACTGGCAGCACTTGCCCGTTTTTCCCAGAGTATGATTCCCCAGTGAACAATTCCCATGGCACTTCTGAGAGGAGGGGAAAATAAACCTGCTAGGCGGAAAAGAAAATTGTGCTGCATTTATGTGAAGTGGCTTTTTATTGCTTGTTAGAAACACAGGCTGTGAGGGGGCTGTTTCCCCTGGGTGCCTACTACTGATGACACACAGCCTCCCTTGCAGGGTCTCTGTCACCTTCCCGAGCAGGTCTGAATGTCAAAGCCCTCCAGTTCCCCAGCAGCCCTCTGGCCTCTGTATCACTAATCCTCCACCTCTTTTGCTTTGCCATGTTTTCTCTTTCTTGACCTTATCTCCAAATCCTTTCCTATGTTCCTTTCAGCTCAGTGTAACAGCACCTTGCTTGTGTCCTTCCAAATCCTTCTGCAAATTCTGAACTTTCATGAAAAACCCTCAGATGTGAGGCTGATTAAAAAGAGTGGCCCATGTTTCAGACACTAGGAGAGTGAGCACCTTAGCAAATAAGAGCGCTAAGCAGTATTATAAATATTTTAATGCAATAGGTAGGCATGAGATCCCAGCACCAGGCCCATGACAACCTTTGCAAAGAAATCTTGTTTGTAGCTCAAGTGGGGCTAGAGCAGCCACAATTTCACTTTTAGTGGCACACTGAAAATTCTGTCTTTTATAGCTCTGCCTCCTTCACTGCTAGGCAACGTTCAGAAAGATCCAGGGCCTTCTCTAAATGGAAAATGGAACTTCAGCCTGCTGAGGAGCAGCACTGCAGCTGAAGTGCCCCAGACACACTCAAATGTGATTTAGAAACCACTGATAAGCCTTGTCAATCATTTAAAAGGCACTTTAGTCTTTCACTGTAAAAGAAAACCCACTCTACACTTTGTTCCAATAAGTAGCCATGACAAAGGCTGGAATTAGGGGGAGGTGAAGAATATCAAGTTTATTCTCTTGTGATGGAGAAAGCAGAACTGTGGGTGCAGTGGGGCGCAGAGAGGCTGTTGCAAAGAGGAGGATAAACCAGACTAGACATGCTGACTGGTCCCTCCTGCCTCTCTCAGCAGCCATCTCCCCTCGCCTGCCCTCCCCCCAGCACCTTCACAGCTGCAGATCTGGACAGGGTTTTTGTGCACACAGTGCTGATAGGGCAAACTGCTGTCCTCAGTAGGGGAGTTTCTTGTTTCCTAAGTGTCTTTCCATTCACCAGCTGCTCATTGATTTTTGCACAGAACTGCTTTCTAGATGTTTTCTTCTGAAAACAGCTTCTCTTCTACTTAACTGAGCTGGGCTGGTCCTCATTTAAAGAGATGAAAGCAAGGGGGTGTTTCCCAGCCGATAGAGAGGGTTCATACTGTAAAATGCTTGGACACAGCAGGCTTCTCTGTGTCAGAGGAGCAGTGGTATTAACTGTTTTAATCCCTTGCAGAGGATAAAACTGACTAGGATCGCATATCAGAATTTATTACAGGACTTCAATTCCATGATTAGAAATGAATTTGAGTCCAGGTTGTGAAGTGAAAGGTTTGCTAGAGTAGGTGTATGGCAGAAATGCTGTACCTCAGTAATGAACCCACAAAACTAGAATGTATTTAATCTTGGGGCAAAGCACCTGAGGAGCAGGGCAGCACCTTGGCTGTTGTGAAATAGGCTTCACTGAGCTCTTGTAACCAACTGTGAACTGGGAGAAAATCTCTCCTAAATGCTACTAAAACATCATTATATCAGGTTGTCACCAAGGATCTCATCTGAGACTTTGCACCTGGTCTCCTTCTCTTTGCTGAGAACTTTCTGATGATGGTAACAGCTGTGGGTCCTTCCTCCCTGCTCCTCTGAAACTGGAAAGCTTATTGTGAAATTTTATTCACTTCAGTGGCAACAGGAGGAGGCCAACATTTAATTTGCAGAGGCTAGGATTACCAGGCTTGTGTAGTAGAAGATTAATGTTTAAATTTGATTTTTTTTTTTGTATGAAGTAGCATTGGGTTAGATTTGCCAAACCCATTGGAAAAAAAAATGACCCTTAAGTAGATAACACTAACTCTATCAGATGGGTAGCCTGGAAAATAGCAATCTGTTATTCCAGTGGGAAGTTAGGGCAATAGTAATGGGATGAAAAGATGTAAACAGTTGGTTGCGTTTACAATCCTTTCATTCACCTTCTGAACGGGCCTGTGAGAGCACAGGTAAACATTTGGGGGATGTTATTTAAAGTGCTATATAAAGTCATAGTTTCCCCCCCTCCTTTTCATCTTCACATTTTGCAAACAGTGAGTGGTATTTGAGGCTCCTGAATTCCCTGACAGGCTGCTCAGTGAGTACCTAAACTTGAGTGTTTTTCCTTTAATGACAGAAACGATTCTACTCCGACTCATAAGGAAAACCACGTCAGCACAACGCCACATACGTCTGTTCTTGCTTAAAGACCAACCTGAAAACATTCACCCTGGCAAGTTTTAATACTCTGGGAAATTCTAATCTGATAAACAGACCCACTAAACAACAATTTGAGCAAATGTCACCTTCACTATTCTTTGGTCGGAATAATAAATGCAGAGAGATTTCCCTGCAAAGAGGAAGGGACCAGTTGGGGGGGTAAAAGTGACAAGTTTAATAATAGAGAGGAATTTTTTCAGGAGAACAAAGGCCATACAGTAATTTCACAAATCCTCTTGAACTTGAGAAATGTTAAGTCCATGAGGAAGGAATACAGGAATATGCAGGACTGTGCAGAAAGAACTGGTCTAGGGCTGGGACTTGAAATTTGAATGTTCATCCAGCAGTGTTCAAACTCTCTCTAGAAAGGTGAGAGAGGCTCTTCTCAGCCTTCTAAGCAGTATTACTTACAGGAAGAAATACTATTTCAAGAGCACCTCTGTGAAAAAGAGTGCTGGTAATAATAGTGGCCCTCTCACATAGTTGTGCAAGAGAGTTGTTCCAAAAGAAGCTGCCTGCACAAGTCTTTTTCTTTGTAATAGCTCTATTGTCCTTAAAAATCAATAAAGAGCTCAATCCACTGAGTCCCTGGCAAACGGCTCTCTCCAGATACCTGTAGGTATTTTCCGGAGCAAGCAGCTAACAGAGATGTATCATTAGGGCTTATCTCCTGCCATGCCTAATGCCTGAGCTGCAACAGCTTAAGCATAAGGGTCACATATGCTCTGTAGCTCGGTACCTGCTGCGCAGATTTAACTTCCGAGGTATTTCTGTGACGAGATGAGCCGAGCACCGCGCACATCTCCTCCCCCAGGTGGTACCTGGGTCCTGGGGCGAAAGGGCCCCCCGGGGACCTCCCGAGCACGGCGCTGCAGCCCGGCCCCAGCTCGGGAGCGGGGGAGAAAGCAGCAGCTTTGCCTCCCCCAGGCCTCGGAGGGATCGCTCAGACCCTTCCTTCCCCGTCACGGCCACGGGGAGTCCCGTGGGCTGCCCGGCAGGGCCCGTGCCCGGGGCCGGCCGGGGAAGGGGCCGCGCTCCGATAGTCCGCCCGCGGGCCGGGGCCGGGCGGCGGGGCCTCACCTCCAGCTTGTCGGTGAGCTCCTTGTGCATCCTCTCGTACTGCCGGCTCATGTCCTGGTTGCGCTCCAGCAGCGCCTTCCCCAGCCGCGCCGCCAGCACCAGGTCCTTCTCCTTCTGCCGGATCAGCGAGAGCAGCTCGGGGTCGCGGGCGGCGGCGGCGGGCGGCGGCTCCGGCGGCTCCCCGGCGGCGGCCAGCAGCGCCAGCTCCTCCTCCAGGGCCAGCTCCAGGGCGGCGGCCCCGGGCGGCTCCATGCCGCCGGCGCTGTCCGCCTCCGCCGGTGCTGACCCGGCGGCGGGCAGGCGCAGGCACGGCGCCGACATGGCCCTGCGCGCCGCCGCCGCTCCGCTGCGCCCCCCGCGCCCGGCCCGCGGCTGCGGCGGCTGGGCGGGGAGCGCCGCCGCCCCCGGCCCCCGCCCCCCGCCGCCGGGCCCCGCCGCCGGCTCCGCAGCGGCACCGGCACGGGCACCTCCGGCGGCACCGGCATCACCGCCGGGCACCGCAGCGGCACCGGGACCCCGCGGGTCGCTGCCCGGCCCCTCCTGGAGCCGCCTGCCGCCGGCAGGTCTCGCTGCTTCTGCCGCAGCCCCAGGCCGAAAATCCCCCCAAAACATTGGGAAAGCCCAAAAGCGGAGTTTGGCACCCCTCCGGAAGGGGCACAGCGCGTTCTGCCTGCTCGCTACCCTGAGCTCTAGAGGGGATCTTTTGGGTACCAGAGCGGCTCTCGGGATCTTTCTGCTCAGTGGTTCGCCCTGGAGAGCTGACTACAGCTTCCAACAGCCACCGGGGCTTGCTTTCAATTTCAGATTGTTTGGGATGTTCCCGGATAGCATTTGTCCTAAAGGTACCCTTAGTGAACGTTGGGAGTTGTAGTCAATTCTTCTCCTGGCACTGTTCTCTCTACTGGGGTCAGGACTTGTTGGGTTTTCAGTTTTGGTTTTGTTGTCTCACCACAGGAGAGAGGCTGAGGCAGAATAAGGCAGCATAAAACTGTATATTGTCACGTTTGCTGAGACCCCATTCCCTCAATTCTGATTATGCTCTAATTTCAAATGATACTTTAATAGTGATTGAACAAAAACATTTTTAAGGGAACTTGTGCTTTTGATTCCTGGGTTCTGCAGAAAGGAATTACAAGTGTTACAGCTTTTCTCTGTAGACCCGGTTTCCATGGGGCTTGCTTTCCTTTCCTCTACAGAATACTCAGACCACATTCATCTGTATGCAACAGCCCTGATGCATCGGTCCAAGGATGCTTTTGGCTGGGACAGTTGGTGACTGATGCAGTTTTCTAGCAGGGCTGGCTCCTGCCTCGTGTCAGACCCAGGGCCCTGGAGAGCTGCTGATTATTCGTAACAGTTAGAACATGAATTGTGGGAATGCAAACTTCCCTCTGGCCATCTGCCACTGGGACTTGGCCTTCTGTGGGGATACGCCCCAACAGCCCAGCCAGCAGGACCTGTCTATTCTCGGCCCTGTTCTTGGCAGCGTCAGTTAACATTTGGGGTGCTTTTTGTAATGTGAGCTCCTGCTCTCCGAGGGCCAGGCGGACACCTGGTACCTCGTGCCAAGCTGCCAGCACCCGTCCCACCGTGGTAACTGTTGGCCATTATGACCATCGTGATTTCTTTTGCGCTGCTGACCCAGAGGTGACGCTTCCTTTATCTCGTAGCAATTCCCCCAGGCACTGATTTTTCTAGTCCTTTTGTCCTGGCAGTCACCTGATGCTTACATTGCTGGAGAGAAGGATTCACCATAAGGTGAGCTGGTTGGAACAGCATTGGCCCTTTTGAAAGAACCCCTGCCCTGCCATGGGAGCTGTGCTTTCACAGATTTGATCATCGCTATTTAAACACAGGAGGGCGTTTAATATTTAAGCTGATTGTGAGCACCTTCTGCTGGAAGTGCCTACTACAGCAAACCAAGCCTCCTGGTGTGATTAATGAAATCCATTGTGGCATCAATTTTCATCTCTAATTCTTTCTTCAGTGTATAAAACAAAAAGAGATTATACTGAGATGCTTTTAATCCCCCAAACAAAGCCTGAAGCAAAACCCGTAGCTGCAGCTGTTAGGATAGGGATGAGGAAAAGCTATTGCTTGGATGGAGAGGAAAAAACACATATAAATCAGTGGTATGTATTGTAAATATGTCACCATCTTAGTCAGGCATCTATGCAAGCTTAATACTCTTTTGGGGCCTATTGACTGCAAAACATTACTGTGTATCTGGAGTAACCTCGGATTAAAGCTTTGTTGGCAACACATGTTATTGACTTCCACTTTAAAAAAATAATAATTCTGTTGTCCTGTGAATTTAATTATTGATTTGACTTTTTAGAAATAATTAGGTTACTATTTTTTAAAACTCCTTTGTCTGTTATTTTACTAGTATTTTATTTTGTGTGTGTTATCCCATTCGAATATCCATGAAAAGCTATTAAGAATATAATAATACAGTTTATTTGCAGTCATATGGTGGCATTATCTATTGGGATCCTGGAATTTATTTCAGCTGAGAGCTGGTACAGTTGCTGCCCATAAGTGGACACTCGACTCCCATTTCTGCTCTTCTTCCCCTTACTAAGCTTGGTTATGTCCTTTGGAGAGCCTCAGCCCAGAAAACAGAATAAATTAGTTACATGAAACAAGTGAAACAGGGAGTTTGCTGGTTTTTAATTGCACTGCTGAAGCCTGATGTGAGACATCACTCCTCAGGTACTGAGAACTGCAGTAGTGAGTAGTTCTTCTGGAGATTTAGATTAAACATTTCAAGAGTTGATGCTCTTGCAACAGGGAATATTCCTGTGTGTAAAGCACAAATTATCCTTCAGGATAACCCTTTCTGAAAATGCAAAAAGGCCAGACTGACTCAAGCACACAGAGAACTGAGAGCAAGTGATGTCATCACAGAACACAAAAATGTCACCTTGTCCAGGATATATAAAGGCCTTTTCTGTGAAATTGGGAAACAAGGGTGAAAATAAAGCATAGGTATGAGAGTGGTGTAAGATTGCCTGTAAGAGGATCAATCATTCTTTTCTTGCTCAGATGAAAAACTTAGAGGTCTGTATAAGAAAATCAAGTAGCAAAAAGTTCTGTCCTTACGGGGCAAAAGGACAGCACTGACTTTGTCCCTAAGTAATTTCCCCTTCTTGCATTTCCTCATCCCACGATGAACCCATTCAGTAAATAAGCCTGGGGATGGTTGGAGAACTCAAGAGGCCATTCAGAACAGCCTGCCAGTGCAATTCACTCTGCTAAACAGGTTCCTAAAAAAGCAAGACACTGAAACCAGCAATCCAGCTTAAGCTGTGGGTACAGCAGTGTGTATTGTCCTTCCCAGAGGGTCAAGGAGAGGTGAACTCTAAGCTGTGCAGGCTCTTCAAGCCCAGTGTCAAGTATATTGCTAAATCCAATGCTTTGAAATCTGTATCCTGCCTTCCAGGAATTTCACTGGTTGGTCTCTTCATAAAGGAAGTGTGGCAGAGAGTCTGGACCTTTAGTGGTTACACTAACAAATGCTGGAGCATGTAGGACTGTATGAGTTAAGCAGGTCAAAACATTTTTAACAATCAGAAAAGTCACAAATCCAATAAATGTCCAAGTGCTTCAATCAATACCTTCACCCCGGCTGTGAAGGCAGCACTCAGAAAACAAGCTGAGCTGCAATGGATCATCCTTTTTTATTTAGAGTAAGGGAGGAAAAAGACGTGTTGTGGAAAAGTCACAGCCAGACCTGTAAAAGTAGATTATTGTCCTGTGCTTTTAAAGCTGCCTGTGGTGAGAAAGGAATTCCCATCAGCATCTTTAATCTTCCTGTCAGTGGGCTGACAGACTTCCAGGAGAGGCAGCACAAGCTATCAGGTTTCTTTTCCCATTCTCTCTCTTTCTCTCTCTCTCTCTCTCTCTCTCTCTCCCCCTCTCCCTCACCCCCCTTTTTTTGAGTGATTAATTGCCTTATTTTCTCTTTGCTTTACTGCACATTATTTCTGACAAATGTTTCAGTTTTTCTGGTTGTTTGGGACCTCTATGCCGAGGTGTTTGTGTGCCACAGCCTCCTGCTGCTGCAAGATGGGCAGCAAGAGGTGCAGGTAGCCTCAGAGTTTGCTGTTACCCTAGTGAATAATTGAAGGACATATGTGTCTTGCTTTCAAATCAGGCCAGAACTGCAAAGCCAGAGATAAGGCTCATGTGTGACCTTTCTTCCTCTTTGCTTCTGTAATGTCCAAAGCTACGTGGTACATGTGTGCCAGGGTTTTCCCTGGTGCTGGGTAGAGAAAATACGAGATGGGAAGGTATATTTGCAAAAGTTGATAAGGGAGAAAAGAACAGAAATTTCTCATTAAATAGAAGGGAAAAGAAAGCTGTTATGAGTGTGTTAGCCAAGCAACACGTAGTAAAATAAAAGACCATCCTGATTTTTCTCAATATCCCCGCAGAGTTTCTGACAAGTTTGTTTTTTTCCAGGGTTATCAATAATTCATCAGAGCAGAAAGAGCACTCACCCACCAAGGTGACTCATAACATCAAAATCAGTGGAAACATCCCTTGACTGCTACGGTGCAAAGCATGGCCTGGGTGACTCAGGAATGCCCGAGGACAGAGCCAACACCATGCTGTGCTCACCCTGCCTGTGTGTAAGGAACAAGGGGTGCAAGAACAGGGAAATAATTTTGACCTGTGGTATGGAACACAGAAGTATCATGCTGAGACATCTGAGTTAGAGATGTGAGTACTTTGTACCATAGCTTTTAGTCTTTTTGAGGTGTAAAGTTTGGAAATATGCTGGAACAGCCTCTCCAGAACAAAACTGTCAGTGCTGGGAACAAGCAGAACTACTCTGGAGCTGGAGGAGTTGCGTGGCCAATATTTCAGGTCAGCTTGATCTGTTTGGGGTACCACAGCAGCAGTTTAACTTTGGTTCACACCTAGCCCTCACCTGACACACAGGTACCTGGGGCTTTTTCTTGACTTACCATGCTCCAGGTAGACTCTGGACACAGGATCCAAGCTGGCTCCTTCTTGCAGTGGCAGTCTTTGTGGGGAGATGTAGATCTACATCTAGACTAGGGCTGTGTTTTTCAGTGAAGTAGGTGTTTTCAGCAGTGAGTGTGAGCTACTTCCTCTTGGATCTTACCACATGACAATGCTTGACAAGCCTTTGAGGAACAAACACCCCTTTTGAGAAATATAAAGTAGCCTGTACCTTTGCTCATATGAAGATACCAAGTGAGAGAGATGTTCTTGCCTGTATTTCTTTACAGCAAACCCCTCAGATCCTAAAATTGCCTGTCATGGTGTTGCCCATGGAGTTCTGCAAACATTAAATGATTGGACATGACTTTGTGCTTTGTTGTGGGGAAAAATATTTGTTCCCTATTATCTTGCTCTGCTTCTTAGGGATATGCTGTGATTTGTAATGACTCATGTTAGGAATGCTGCTCTTTGATCTGGCATTACTGGATTGTAATTGAATATGTTGACACATGGCAATGTGGGGTTTAATGCAGCCTCTTTCACTCACTGTTGTGGTCAATTATTTCATGATAATGGCAACTCTGCCAGGTATTTTTGCTTCATTGAGCAATTATGTTGTTATGGAAACTGGTGTTCTATAAATTATATGAAGAGAGACCTGATTCACTTCTTGGGAACAAGAAATTTTAAAGTAAGAAGTACAGGATAACAGGGTTTTTTTATTAGCTATATATTTATTTGTGTAATTACGAATCCTTAGGGCCTGTTAACTCCTTGGTGCAAACACCACCAGCTTCGTATCCTTGCAGGATCTGCTCAGTTGTTGTCCCTCCTTAGAGAACATGTGATTAATGGATGCTCACAGCTGAAGATGAGGTTGTTCCTGCCTGTGTTTAGGTGGTGCCCTGGCCAACCTTGCTGGATTTCGAGAACATTTCTGTGTTCCACCTGCAGGGCTCATGAGCTTCAAAAACCTTGCTCTGGCTGTGCTGTGGTCACTGCTGTGTGTGGCTGTGGCAGGAAGGATTTGTCCTTTGAGAGCAAGATTTATGGAGGACTGGACACTGCAAGAGATTGATAATCTGATACAAGAACCTCTTGCTCCTGTTCAGTCATTTAAACATTTCAGAGAGAATGTGTGTCTAACAGAGTTTCCCTTCCATCTCTTGCTGGTTTCTTGCCTTAAGGTGAAGGAATGTGCAGCTTTAAGAGATTTTTAGTTTTGGGTTTTTTGCCCAAACAAAACTTACCCTTTCAACCAGTGCAAAGGAATCCCCTTACTTACTAATCCCAAGCACTGGAAAAAGTCCCAGAGCCTGAACTGCCACATTATCAGGAGCCAGACAATCCTGTCCAGGTGGAGGCACCCTGGATATGTGCAGCACAGAAGCTTTCACAAGGAGCTTTTGCAGCACCCATTACCTATGAGAGTAATCCCCTTTCATCCCCTGAGCTGTTTCCTCAGCACTTTCCAAGAGCACGAACTTCGATAAACATGTGGGTGGGAAACCATTGAACAGAAGTAATTAAGTTGCTCCTGGTGAGCTGAAGCTCATTCTACATGGATGAGGGGCCCTGCATTAGCTTGAGGTAGTCAGTGCTATTCCCCAGCATCCTTCCCCTTTTTCACGCTTTCAAACTGTGATTTCTTCCATTTCTTTTTAACAGCTGAGTTACTAGAAAGAGTGTTGTCACCTTACACACGTTCAGCCTAAGCCCGAAGTCAACTGCCTGATCTTTTTGATACCCAGATGCTGTGGCAGGCAGGTGAGATGTCTGTCAGTGTGGGTTCTGGTAACAGGATCATATTGGGAAACATTCTTGGTTTTCATCTTCCACATATCAGTTTCAGCTGGAAAAGCCAGCTGTTGCTTCTTAATGTTGATTAAATATTACGTTGCTTTGTAGTATTTACTGAATACTACCTCATGAGAAACAGTTGAAACAGATGTTCAGAGAGAAACCAACACTAAAAAAGGAGTGAAAGAAGCAACAAAACTTCTGAATATTTAAGTCAGAGAAGTCCAAGTGACTTCTATTCAAAATGCCCATTCCTTTCTTTTGGAAGGCGAAGTGGTGTCTGTGAATACCACAGAACAGGGACCACATTCAGCCTCCCTGAGCCCCAGGAGCAGGGCTCTGCAGGGTGGTCCAGAGCAGGAACCCCTTCTCGTCTTGGCTCTGCAGGGCACCTGGAAATCTCCTTCCTCTTCTGGCCTGGCCATGGGGAGACCTGCAAGTACTAGGAAATGAGTTTCCAGATGATAATACGTTTCCCTGAGTAGTGGTGTTTAATTTGAGAGCAGTAATCAACCTTGCTATAAAAATACCCAAGTCTTAATCTCTCCAGAAAAACGGAAATCTTATGTCTTCTCGTGCTAGTTGCTGCTTTCTAAATACCCTTCAATTTGTCAGAACCCTTCCACTTCACAGAGTGGAGAGCTGCCAGACTGGTATATCATCTCTCTGGGGTCTGCTGCCCACGTAGCAGGTAGCACATTCAAATTCAAAATAGCAGACTTTGTAAGAGTGCAGGACAGCTTCAGTTGGCAGTAGAAGATTTGGGTTCTTTACAAATGTGGTTACATATTGCTGTATGAGAACAATTCACAATGAAATAAAACTTGCTATGAGTAATTTCCATTTTAAGCACATATTATGTATAAGAGTTTCCAAAAGAAGAAGAATTGCCAAATAATAGCTAAGACATACAGTTGAATTATGGGTATTGGTTTCTGTTGTTTAATTACCTGCAAACTGCACTATACTGCTGGAAAAAGGCAACAGCAGAACAGTTCAGCTCTCTTTCATTGGGCAAATGTATTTCTTTAGGATTATAAAGTAAATTATTTCCCATCATTTATACTGCTCAGAAAACCAACACCTCTTTTCTCCCCATTTGGGGGCTTGCATCACCAACAGAAGCAAATCTTTGAGAGCTTTTTTATTTGCCTGCTGTAGTGCAAGCACAAGAACTCCTCTGCCCAGCACTGTGCAAAGATCCCCGAATGTTACACACGTGAAGTGGCATCTGCTTTTGGAGAGGCTGCAAACCCAGACCTTTCCCTAACCTACACATCACCCCTTCCTGGACTTTCCAAGCAGTCCAAACTGTAAGAAGGGAATTCTTGGAGTAACATTGTTCTGTAATCCTTGTTGCTCTTTCACAGAGGGGTGAGGAGAAGCCAAGGCAGTAACTTGCCAACAGCCCCCAATTCCAAGTCATGCAAATCTCTTGTTGACGTTGTGACTCTTAGATTACAATTTCTCTTCAAAAGCTGTCACAAGAGGAAAACAAAGGAGTTCCTGTCAATATCTTCTTGTAGTGACTACACTGCTTTGGTTTTTGAGGGACCTCGAGGATCAAGGAGGGAGATGCTGTGACACAGCTGAAGTCACAGATGTGGGACGGTGATGGTATAAAAGAGCTGAATAGAACATGAGCAAGAAAGAAGGTCACAGCTCCAGAGAACTTGAGATCAAAACATAAGGCACATGGAAAACATGAAAGAGATTGTTCTTAAATACCAGAAAGGAGCAATGGGGAGAATGAATCCATATTACAGTAAATTTATTGGTCAGCTTTTAAATTGTGAGATAAATTGTGAGATAAATTGTGCTTGTAATTTAAAAAAGTATTCCTTTATTCCTGCTGGGAGGACCTAGTTGACACCAGCTGTAAATGTGTTAGGACAGAAAAATCAAAGTGTTTAACTGCTGCAAGGCACTCTCATCATATCATAATGCCTTTTGAAGCAGTAATTCAATGATTGATCAGAGGAGATCTAATTAACTAACTACATTATATGAAAAAAGCAGCCATGAAGAAAGCTGTGATACTCTGGGTATCACATTCATCAGAATCTTTGCTCTGCTGCATGGGTGTGGGTGTTCTATGGAAAAGCCAAACCTTCATTCAACGTATCACCTAAAAATAAACCTTAAGATTAAAAGTTTCCTTTCTCTTTCTATCCTGCCTTTCACATGTTATTGCTTTGCATACTTCTAGACACTTTAGGAAGTGCATAGACCATATTTGTCACTAAAATATTCAGCATTCCGTTAACTGCTTAAATCTAATATTCACCCACACATGATCTATATTGGGGTGAAATTCAGATACAAGCATTACCTTAACAAAGTGTCTTCTATTCTCATTTCCCATTTTTACATTTTGCTGTACAGCATTCCGTGCCTGCAGAGGCCTGGTGAGCTCAGTCACATCAGAAATGACATTTATGAACATTTAGCGCAGCCTCGGCGTGAGTTCACAGCAACCTTCTCCCAGGGGGTGTGTGAAGGCAGCGTGACCTGCAACAGGACAAACGAGAGGCGTGACAAAAATGGAGCCAAATATAATCCACTGGGATCGATGAGGACTTGACATGCTGCTGTAGAGGATGTAGAGATCGGGTGCATATTTTGCTGACCTGATGGCCTTTCATCCCGGACGCAGAGACTGTGATAAAGCTCCACAGCAACTCAGGCTCTCCAGCAGAGCTGGGTTTGGCTGAATGCCCTTTGCTCTGTGATTCTCCCCTCTCTTGGAGATCAGGTCATTTTATAAAGCTTCCAGACTTTTGCCTGACACAATCTTTTGAATCACATGAAATCAGCCTTGTTAGGCAGGAAGGGAAGAGTCATCAGAAGTCATCTCACACGTGTGATTTCAGTGCTGTGGGTTACCTGGCCACGTATTTGGGTATCTGGATTCTTTCAGCAACACTTTACTATTAAAATTGTATCTTAGTTTAAATAAATAATTTTTTTTGCCTCTTTTAGGTGAGTGTTAGATGTAGCCTTATGTAAAGAATTTAATTAATTTTTATATTTTCCCTTGCTGTTTTGATTTAAGGACATCACATAGATGAATATTGCTTCCCCAAATTTACATTTAAGTGAAGAAATGTCAGTGAAGACCAAAAGGGAAGGAAGCAACTACCTTCCAAACATTCCATTATTGAATATCCTCCCCAAAGAGGCTGTATGGCTTCCTGTGCCACAGTCTGGCCCATAGCTTGGAATCCTTGCTATTCCCTGGATGAGTTTTGTGTTGTTCAGTGTCTGTGACATGTAAGATACACACTGTGTCAGTTTTACTCCAGTGTTTAACTCCGAAGGAGTAACCTATATACAACCAACTGAAATATTTATGGGTTTGCCCTTCAAGTGTTTTTGTTTGCTTGGTGTTTCAGAACGTACTCAGTGGGAAAAAGAAGATGCTTCCACATAGCATGATAGGTCTGCAGAGCTCAGGAAATATTGTGTTACTCTTCGGGGCACACCAACATCCCTGCCCTGGGCAGGAGCCTCCCTGGACCTTGCTGTGGTAAGAGCAGGCTACTTTGATTTTTATTGTGTCTGCACATGCGTCACCCTTGGTTGCTTCCCTTTTTCTCCTGATGACTTAGCAGCTCAATAATGTGCAGCATAACTAACCTGAAGTGCTAAAGCCACCAGAAATTGGAAAATCATTCAGCAGCACAGCCGGGAGTCAGACTAAGAGCCCACCCCCAGCCGATTGGGGAAAAGGCTTCTGGGTGAAGGAGGTGATTTATGGGAATCATTTCTCAACTGCCATAGAATGAGAGCTTAGAGCTGGAAGGAGAATCTGGAATAAAGGAATCTACATCTTTGGAAAAGTGCCTTGCACTGTGCTTCCAATAATGTTTTGTTTTAAAAGCTGGAGTTGTATTTATAGAAAATTAAAATGGGGTTCTCCTGTGCCAGCATATGCTCTGGAAATGATCCTCCAGCCTTTCGTGTCTAGTATTCTAACATGCTTCCATTAGCTATCTATTAGTATCTATTAGTTGTTAGTCTGTTAAACTCTTCCTGTATCTCAATTCTTTGAAGAATAACAGTAGTTTGATATAGTTGGAGAACGCTGAGTAGGCAAGTGATCGTGTTTATAAAACAGAAACATTATGTTCCTCTTTATTTACAATCACTGTAAATGGAAAATGCATCTATTGTTTGTGTTTCTCTGAAATTAGGTATCACTCTTTCAGACACCTGAAGACCCATTATCACCTCCAGAATTTTTGTGTTCCTTTGTCTATGAGAGAAAATGCCCTTTATTGGCTGATCTCAGAAACACCATCTCATCAATTGGGAACCAATTTAGAATCCTTTTAATTCAGCAGGTCATTAGAATATATATGGCACTTCCAGGGAAAATTAAACCTTGTGGAAGCAATAAAAGACTGGCAGTTATATCTGATCAACAGTAATAGTCCAGCATCTAGGGAGATAATGATGATGTATTTCAACTCGGAAGCCTATCAACGTTTAACAAAGCTGAGTTTTGTATTTTTAGCCCATTGCAAAAATGCCAATAGCTGGGATTCTTTTTTTTTTTTTTTTTTTTTTTTTTTTTTTTTGAAGTGGAGGGAATGGTAGAAAGACAGACAGCTGCAGGGACTTGCAGCACATTCTGATTCTTTAGTTTGTTTGACCTGATTTAACAAGCTTCCTCTGTTGAAATATCATCGCCTGTGTTGGGAATTATGTCAGGAAGCACAATATGTGCAGTGTGGGTGAGTGAGCTTGCAAAAACTGTCAATGAAGATCAATTATAGGAATTATTGAATTACACATTAGATAAGAAGCAGATGACTTCTTTTTGCATGCAAGTGCAGTGTTGACTATTTTTGTCTAAATTAAAATACAGCCATATAGGCAGTGAAAACCTGTCACTGAACGTCACAAGCTGCCCAGGCTTATTGATTATTTTCTTCTTTACGACTGAGGTCCTGCAGTCTCGTGGGTTTTGGCACGAAGCACTGTGCAGATGAAGCCAGAGAGCATCAATCCACTAACAACGTGCAATTTATATGCAGCTTGGGCAGAAATAGCCCTTTACAAATGACTTGATAGTGATGCAAAGGAAAATGTTATTTAGCAGTTGCCATTTTCTGATGTGTTGGTACTCCAGAATCGTGCTGTGGGAGTTGTGTGTCCTTCTCTCATACCACAGCTGGGCAGTCAACAACAGGCTGGTGAGACAGGCTTGTTCCTGCACCTTCTTCATTTATAAATACCTTATATCAGCCTGTTTACTGGATATTTTTGAATGCTGAATAGTATTTTTTGCCCCAGGAGGCTACAGATAAGGTGGCAAGATTGGTTCTAGAATAACCATCCTTTTGCAGACTCTACCCAGCTGCTGAACACCACTGCCAGCACTGCCTGGCTCTACCTCTGGCTCAGCTTGGAGCTGAAGAATTCCAGAGAAACAGGAGGATTTAAAGAACCCTTTTCAAGAGAGAAACAGCACCTCTTATTCACAGGAACCAGATGATATATCACCTTTTGAGGCTGGGGTACTGAAAGGCATCAGAACGAAAGCCAGGGGAATATAGAGAGGACAGAGGTACAACAAACACTGCAGCCTGTGTGCAGATCTCTTCTATTCCAGTATCTTTTATTCTAAATAATCTTTGTTTCCCAACACCTATTCATGATGGATTGGGTTGATGTAGAACCCAGCCTCCTCCACTGCTTTTACTGCTGTTTTCTGGAGGATTTTAAGAGGGTAGCTGATGTTCTGCTTTAGAAATGCTGTAAGCAAATAACAATTACTTAGCATTGATTTTTTGGTTGTTATTTTTTGTCATTTTGAGGTTGGCTATTAGGCTTTTTCTGATAACTGATATGAAAAGCTGACTACTTTCTTCTTCATGCTTAAAAGGGTTAAGATGTAATGTGTCCTATGCCCCAACAAGTCTGCACCTCTCCCCTTGTTTCCAAGGGAGTAATTGCTCTTAGCTGTTCCCATCCACCAGCACAGTTTATTAATGTTGCATCTGATCCATTTCAAAATTTCTGAGAAGCAACACAAAAGATCCATTGCTCTGAGGAAAACTGGACAGCCAAGTGATGGGAAGAGCAGAAAGTAGAAAGTATTCTACTTTAGGATTTATGTCATTCATTCAATTATAGATGAATTTGAAACTGTAGCATAAAACTACCTTTTATTAAAAAGCGATTTTAAAAATAAAAGCCCATCTGCAGTACTTTAAAAACACTGGGAAAAAAAAAAAAAAAGAAAAGTAGCCTAACCCCCTTTTTTTTGCAGGAGATGTTTATTCCATAGAAACTCTTTCCCGTGGAGTTTCTGTTCCTTTCAAGACTTGTATTTTGGTATCCAGCATTTGGCTAAAAATGGCTAAATGCAATTCCTTGGCAGACCAACAGAGTTGCATCATTGCAACAACTTCACACCGTGCTTTATTTCTGAGGAAGAATATACTGGGTTTGTAGCCTTTTCTTTCCAGGTAGTAAAGGAAATTTAAAAGTGTAAGGAAACAATGTGAGCCAGGCCAATCACTGTGAGGAATGGTGAACACCACTCCAAAAAAAGCAATTTGACCAGGCAGTGACCTCCAGAGCAGCCAGAAAGTGTCATTCAATTCCTTTATGAACCTTATCCTACTTCCTTGTTTGTCAGGGTAATCTCTTAATCACTTATTCATCACAATTCTTAACATGGAAAAACTGAATCCCACAATAGTCACTGTAAAATATTCCTTGGCCTCCAAGCAAACAGTATAGAACTAATTCTAGAGGAATTAAATAAAGTAACGTGTAGGCTGTCATTGCTGAGTTCTTCAAGACAGGAATGAACACACCCACTCAGAGCAAGAACATCTCAAATCTGTAAAGCACCAAAATCATGATTCCAGATTAAAAAGTAGATAGGCAATCAAATCTAAATTTCTTGTAGTCTTACCTGGAAGAGTCCTTCAATGTTAAAACTGCCATTGCCTCATCTGATGGTTTTATTTATACTGTGCACAAAGTGCTATTATTGTTCCTTTTTACCCTATTCACACTTCCCACCATGTTACAAGGCTGCAGAGCACAGATCATTGTTTACTGGAATTTTTGGAATAAATATTCAAAGGAAAAATATAGAATTTATTTCAAGTTCAATCATATGAATATATGCTTCCTTCTCCTTAAGGGTGGGTCGTCACAATGAAGAATTCAAGTCTATCTCTGTATCTTAATTCACCAGAGTTAGTAAAAAGTTGTGGGTTTTTTTGTTTTGGCTTGTTGAGTTTTTTTAAAAAGCTGACATAATTTTAGCAGACATATTTTGTTTAATCTATTTTTATACTTAATTTTGATGCTTCAGTCTGGCAGTATTTGTTTTTCTAAACTGTAGGTTAGAGCAAGAGATTTTATTTTGCTTTTAGATGACAAATCTTGGAACTCTGTAGTATGTTGTAGTATTTTGGGAGCAGTGGGTGCTTAGCCTGGAGAAAAGGAGGCTCAGGGGGGACCTTATCACTCTGTACAACTACCTGACAGGAGGGTGGAGCCAGGTGGGGGTTGGTCTCTTCTCCCAGGTTACAGGTGACAGGACAAGAAGAAAAGGCCTCAAGTTGTGCCAAGAGAGGTCTAGACTGGATTTTGGGAAAAATGTCTTCACTGAAGGGAGGGTGGTCAGGCACTGGAACGGGCTGCCCAGGGCAGTGGTGGGGTCACCACCCCTGGGAGTGTTCAGAACCCATGTGGATGTGGCACTTGGGACATGGTTCAGTGGTGGCCTTGGCAGTGTGGGGTTATCGGTTGGACTCGGTGATCCTGGAGGACTTTTCCAACCCTAAGGATCCTGGGATGCTGTGGTGCACCTGCCAGCCAACACTGGGCTGCAGGAAGGCACCTTGTATTTCCAATGGCTTCTCCAGCAGAGACAACTGGAGTATGGATTTGATATGAGCAGGTTCTTCCCAACTGAATCGAGTTTTCAACTGGCATTGAACTGACCTATTTAAAACCCCAACCAAACAAACTAACAAACATCCCTGTTTCAGAAAGGGAGATATTTTCTACTCCAGTGGAGAACTGATTCAGTGATGCTTCCCTCATGGCTGCCTGCCATGTTGTTACATCCTGTATTGCCAACAGAAATATAATCTTATTTATTCCAGAAAATTCCAAACAATAACTAGATCTGTTCTCCCTCAAATCACCACGGTACTGTGACACTTGAGTGTCTTTCAAAACCAGCTAAATCCTGAATTAATCCAGCCAGAGGTTTCTGGGTGTGCAGGGCTCTGCAAGGCATCCTCGCATGGGCAGGGAGATGTGTCTGGCACGTCTCTGCCTCCGGCTGATCCCCGGGATCAACTAAGAGCCTTCTACTTACACTAACACAGAAGGGCTCTTTTTGGACACTTTCCCTCAAGGATGGTCAGATTTCCAGTTTCCAAATATAGTCTATGGACTGGATCGAGCCAGAAATTCTTTCCCCACAAATCAGGATACACAGTGTTCTGGAACCCACAGGAGGCTGGGAATGGAACTTCAACACATGGTGATGAAGCACCGATGCTCATCCCACAAACAAGCAAATTACTGTTGTAGTAAGTGAAAGGGTGTCCTTCCTGCAGAAATCTTGTTGATTTAAGGCAAGGAAAGAGTCTTGCTGCAAACATTCAGAATATGTTCATCCTGGGACCAATATACGATTCAATTTTAATAATAAGTTTTAATCGTGCTCTCAAAAGAATTCGGTGTCTTCACCGTAAATGTATGTCTGTTCATAATTTCTTTTGGAATCTGGGTAAAATATAATTGGAAATGGCCATTTTTTTCATGATTCACTGCATTCCAGAGTAACTGAGCGTTTTGTTAGATGCAATTTCCAGCTGATAAACTGCACCTGTTCCATTCTAGGTTTTATCTCCTGAGCCAGAGTTCAAGGTTGTCTTCCCTTCTGCATCAATGAAAACATGCAAGTGGTTCTTTAGTGACATTTAAAACAAAACGTTTATTATAGTGGCTCAGATACTTTGTCAGTTTTGCTTTAATTAAGCGCCTGTCACTTGTTGCTCTGCAACATGTAATTCCCATTAAGTCATGACAAATTTAGTTTTCAGCTGCTCCAGAAGATGTTAATGTGAGCACATCAATATTCATGTGTCTTGACAGATCGTGAGGTTTAATAAATTGCTTTCTGTAAAATAATTTCTGTGGAATCAGGGGTGTTCCTCTGATAGCACAAAGGAAGCACGATGCTGAGATATATAAAATATAATTTATTTTTTCACTGCATCTGAAATTTAATAAATTATTTCTTCAGAAAGTAATGAGGGATTTGTTTTAGGCTAAATATATAAAAAAAGTGGAAGACAATTAGGATTAAAAAAAGCTTCACTTTCATGTGGTTAAATCCTCAGTTTACACATAAAGAAAGATTGTCAGTGACCCAATTCTGTTACCATTTCTTTTTGGTCACACCAGAAATTTTGTTTTGGCTTACAGAGAAATTCAGCACGTGGCTGTGTTAGGAGAGTTTGGTCAGAAAACATAGGCAGGTACTGACCAGTGTGTGCTGGAATGAGGAATCCTCAGAACTGGGATTTGGTCTGAAGAGCACCACATGTGTCTGCTTGCATTTTTATAAATAAAAGATGATGGCTGTGTATCTAATAGGAAGGGCATGTGTATTTAGAGCTATTTTAGTGGATTTTACTTCTGTAAATATAAAGAAAATAAAAGCAAAGTATAAAAAAAACCCCAATGAACGTTAGCACTTATATAATACAATTATTACTATATTGCTAATACAACAAAAAAGGCCTTTAATATTTGAATCAAACTAACCTTGAAGAATATTATCAGGTGTAGCTCTGTGCCTAACTTGTAGTGGAAGTCTATGGAAGAAACACCAAACAGCCTTTCAGGTCATTTAAAGTTTCATTTCCTTTCTGCTTATCCCAGGAAGATGACTGCAGAGTGGTCTTTTCCCAAAAATCCTCAGGAGGAAATTAAAAATACTGCAGAAGGAAAGACAATATAATTTCCTGATTATTATTTCTCTTTGCCTTCCTATCTTTGAAAAGGAATTTATTTACCTCTTCCATAACTGTTATTCCCAAAGATGTGTTGTGCAAATATTTCTCTCCCCTGGAATGTGCATGACTATTATATCTAGGTTGGATACTTCGTGATAGTTTGGGAAAAGAAAGTGGAACAAAATGTGCCAGGGACTTAAGGATTGTTTAGGTCCCATTAAGTGAAGGTGAGAGCTACCATTAGCAAGGGTTTATGACAGCATTTGAGTCAGCCAAATTTATTTGATTTTATTTGACTTGATTTGTTTTGATACAGAAAGTGGTAACCCAGCTGTGCTCAGAGTTAGGGCTGGGGGAAAAAAACAACAGAAGAACTTGGTTTATTACAAGATCTTTTAAATACTGGTGAGTTAGAGAAAGGCATAGAGCTGATAAAGGATAATTAATTTTTTGGTTTTATATAGAATTATAGACTAGCTATAGATTAACTGTGGTAAAGGCCAGCCATTACATTCAAGCAAAGAATTGCTGAAGTACTTGATGTATTTCTGGGGTCCACATGCTCTGGAAGCCTGGGTTGCAGACCCCAGTTCTGCATGAGTAGATCAGGGAGGACAAAAAAAATAGTTTCTTTGGTCGTGCTTAGCTCTCAGCACTGTGGTAGCACAACCCCTGTTTATTACTTCCTAGCCACACAGAAATCCATTGGCATCCTGGGAGCAGCCACGAGTGTCTCGCTGCTCCACAGATGAAGATATTTCGGAGTGATGCTGCTGTAAATACAGAAGTTCTCAGCCAGATGGTGTTGGGGGGGACTTGGCAGCTCTCTGCCCATTCAAATATGGTGAGGTGAATTGGAATGAGGATCTGAGTGCCAGGTCCTTGGCAAAAATCTGGTGTACCTGCGTGCCTGGTCTTTTACATTTAGTGTCTTATACCTCAGGCAAGCCTGAAGGGTGTTACAGTGACAAGTAATTTTGGGAACACAGTCACCTTGGAGCACAATCCAACAGCATGAGAGAGGAGAATTTGGGCCAAGGAAATAAAGGGAAACCCCTACTCTTATAATAAAAAAATGCCAAACAGATGGTAACCAATTCAATGCATGTTGAGATGTCAAAAACATGTTGAGCACCATATTGAGACCTGTTTAGGGAAAATCACAGAGCTATTTATTCTGTTTTGCTTTTGAATGACCTGTTAATTTAATAGTAGGAATAAACCCTTGCTTTGTATAATTGCAGGTCTGCTGCTGATCCTTCAAGTTCAGTGAGGTTATTCTCAGGAGCAGCTGTCAAGATCAAGAAGTGATATTTAATTTGACTGTTACAAAGAACTGGTGTACTATGATTGCTCTTGATAAAAATATCAAAAGTATGAAGGAATCATCACTTTCACTCTGAAGACTTCAGATCACCAATTTAAAGAAAAGCAAAACACGTGTTCTTCTGAACAGGTATGTTCTGGTTTCTTTTACCTGAGACATAAGAAATGGGTACTGAGGTGTTATCACTGAAACTGTACAGCCTTTCTTTCTCTCCTCTCCTCCCCTCATCTGCCACTTCAGCTTTTTCTCTTACATGAGATAACAGTTCTGGTGCAACTGTATTTTTATGCTACTCTTTCATTTTGCTGGTAGACATTCTTGTTGATGTGAGTCTTTTTACACAGCAACAGAAAAAAAAGACCAGTAAGTGATCTTTTACTACGTGGCTGCTTCTAGAAAAATACGTATTTAAGGGCCTTTTTAAAGGGAGCTAATCTAACTTGAACCCCCATCTAAATTATGAGGAAAACCGTATCTGTCCCAAACAACAGTTTTAACAGCCAGCTTCCCTCCTTGCAAACACCCAACAGTATGCAAACAAAGAAATCTTTATTTGGAAAGAATGAATTATAAACCTGAAAATCATAGAACTAAACTGATGCCATTGTTGAACCTGCTGGGCAGCTGAGAGAGGCCCATGGTCCAGCCAAGGCAGACTTGGTAGCCAAGCAGCTCACCTGGCTGGTCAAATTTGGGATATTGTGTGGGAGACCCAGAGCTGTTCATGTTGTAGAAGGGAAAGGGTGGCCTAATGTGTATGAGATGAAACCTTTAATGACCCATCTCCTCTCCCAGTTTGTGGATCAGCTATTCCACAGTGTCCTGCAGAGAAGAGGGAACAGCCACACCTTGTGATTTGAACACAATATAGAAATGAGCTCTCAGAAGGAGAACCCAGCTCTTCTGCTGCACTCATTTGCTACATCTAAACTAATGTACAGATATGGTGATTTCCCCAATGGAATTAGAAACTATGTGGATATTTAACAGTAATTTTGGCAGTTAAAAGAGAGGGGGTTAATGGCATCTGCTGAGGAGGAGATGGGTTGGAGAAAGCAAAAGGCAGAGGAGCCTGTAATTCTCCTCTTAATTTGGATGGCAGACAATAAGACTTGTCCAAAATATAGGAAAGGACACCTTTAGACAAGATAAGGTTTCAAATGTCAGTGCAGGATGTGGTATTTTACTAATTTGCACTAGCATGAAAATTGATCAGTTTATGCACAGGAAGCTCTTTCTGCCCCTCTTTTAAGAGCTGATCTCTCCTGGGCAATGCGGTTGTGGATGAGACACAGCCAATGACAGTGTTCTGAGTGGAATCCAAAAACCAAATTGGCAGTGCAGGTGGCGGACAATAAATTAGATTTTAAAAACTCTTTCAGGTTCAATAACTTGAAATGAGCCCAGATATATAAGTCTGAGACAAGAAATAGACCAAAAATATGTCAGTGTTCCAGAGGTGGACTGAAAAAGGTGGAAGGAAGCACAAATCTGTAAAATGATTTGCACTTTAGCAGCCGGATGCCAAGCCAGTATTAGCGTCACTAAAATGAATGGTGGAGAGCAAAATATTTTATATCACTACACAGCAACATGGTTATTTTTGAGGATCCCACCACCGAGGTTTCTGTTACCAGCTCAAATCCTGCCAAGACACCGTGTAACAAGGGGCTGTGCTTTGACGCTGCACCCCGTGTTTAACATTCACTGTGGTGTCTGCAGATCCCGTGAGTGCTTTGTGCCCATGTTCTCCACGGACATCTCACGGATCCGTCCTTAAACAAGGTCACGCTGCATCCCACTGACCGTTCCCATGGAGGCGCTTCGGAGGGGATGCCGAGCTGGAAGCTTTTCAGCGGGGCTTCGCTCGCAAGCTAATCACCCCGTATGTGAATAAAACGGCCATACAAAGAGGGTCGTACAGGTCAGACAGGCGTTTTACAGAAAGGAAATTTAAAGCTTCTGAAAACCTTCCCGTTTCCCCTCTGGCTGCCCGACCTGGCAGCACCTGCTGCCAACTATGACGTGCAGGGCAGGGTCGAGCCAGCTCCAGTTCAGGACTGTTGGGAATGAGTAATTTTGTGCGCTCTAAGATTTGGCAAAGCAAAAAACAGACAGGAAAAAAAAATATAAAGAGGTAAAACACATTTCAAGCGGCGTGCGCGCTGTACGGGAGCAAACCGGCGAGAGCAGGTCCGCAGCAGCTCAGCGACAGCCGCGGCGGCGCCTCACGGCTCACTGCAGGCTGCGCGGGTTTGCCTCCGCTTCCCCCGGGGAGGCCGAGCCGGAGCGGTGCCAGCCCCGCGTCCGCCGGGTCCCCTCAGCGGCGCTTCCGGCCCGCCCGGCCCGCCATTGGCGCGCGCCCCGTCACGGGAAGTGATGGCGGGCGGGCCCCGCCCCGCGCGCGCCGTTCAAACGCGGGCGGCGGTAAAGGCGGGAGCGCGCGGGGCCGGGCGGGGCCGCGGGGAGGGGGCTCTGAGGGGACCCGGAGGGGACCTCAGGGTGGCTCTGAGGGGGGTCTGGGGGCTGAGGGGTCCCTGAGGCCACCGGGGGCTCGGGGGGGCTCCGCACCGTCCCGCCTGCGGCCGTTCCCTCTCCGCCCCAGGGAGGCGGTGGAGCCGCCGTGCCTGGAGGTGTTTAAGGAAAGACTGGATCTTGCTCTGAGCGCCCTGGTGTAGCTGACACGGTGGTGTTCGGCCACAGGTTGGGCTCGATGATCTCAGAGTTTTCCAACCTAATTGGTTGGGTGATTCTCCACTCCCCAAACCCCCCCGTTCCCCAAATTGCTGCGACGCGCCAGGCGCGTTCAAACTTACCACTATTAGTAAATTTTCTTCCCCAAAGGAATATAAATGTTGCTTAGATTACATCCTCCCTCATCTCCTTGTTTTTAATTTAAAGTCAGCCATTCAAATTCCTGCTGAATGTACCTGTTCTCTTTTTCAGGTGATTGTTTATACGGGATAAGCTCGTACAAGTAAGGATGTTGAAGTTTAAATGCGGTGCCCGAAATCCGGTCGAGGCAGGAGCGATGGAGCCCATCACCAGCCGAGCTTCTCGGCTGAATCTGCTCTTTCAGGTAAAGAACATCTGGCCTGGGAGTAGCTGATCTCGGTTTTGTTCATGTCCACTCCCTGCATGTCAAAATACAGCCTTACTTGTTTGTGTGGATGCTCAAAAGCGTGCCTGTGTCATTGTTTGGGGGAAGGGGTAAAAGAAGTGGATAAATAAGTGAAGTTCAAAGTGTATCTGCTTTGCACAAAGTTCAGTGGATAGTATCAGGTCTGATGTTTTGTCCATGTGTCAATGCTTTAGCCTGATGGATTTTTCCATGCAAAGATGAAATATTGCATTCTGTGCCCTGTAATCTTCATTTTTTTCCATGGGTGATGTAGCTGTGGGTTTGTCCTGAGATGAATTTACCTAACCAGCTGCTATTTGATCATCTGAGGTTCAGCAGCTTTTCCCCTAGAGTTAGTATTGATACCGATTACTTAAACCATTTGTACCATGAAAAAAACATACATGATACAATGTCAAGGAAAAATCCAGTCAGATCAAAGTCATCAGGAGGGTGTAGGTAGTTTCAAGAAAGCTGAGACTTGAACTTTAAAAATCATTAAGTTTGCTTTGTCTAAAAGTAAAATACCTGTGACAGCTATTACAGATAGACACAGTGAGTTGATATATTTACCTCACACTTCTGTATCATTTGCCTAATTTCTGAAGAAGTGATTTAAAAATGAATAATATATAATCTGCTCTATACATCTGTTATTGATTTGAGGCTTTTCATTGTTGTCTGAGACTCCATCTGCTGTTGCTGCTTTTTTTTTTCCAGGGGAAGCCACTCTTTGTGACTCAACAGCAGATGTCTCCTCTCTCCCGGGAAGGCATCCTTGATTCGTTATTTGTTCTTTTTGAAGAGTGCAGAAATCCTGCTTTAATGAAAATTAAACACGTTGGCAACTTTGTCAAGAAGTGTAAGTTTGTTTAAACTAATTTTCAGGTGTCATTTTAAAAGACAGTTCTTAGTAATCTGAATGTTTAAGTAATGCTTTAGTTGCTTTGATCCATTAATGAATGTAACCCAGGACTTTGAGCATCCGACTTTTTGTGGGCAGACTCAACATTGCAAAGGGGATCTTGGCAGTCTTAGTAAAGCTTTGTTCAGGTCCAAGATCAAATGCAAGTGGCTTTTGAAGTGCTGTGACTCGAATGTGCATCCTCCTTAGTCTGTACTATATTTATATCTGAGGAGGCACTTTCTTGGAAAGTGTCTGAGCACTTGATACAGCAAAGCTCCAAATGCACACAGTAGAAGGATGTCAGAAGTTGAGAGCAGGGTAGTGACTAGACGGATGAGAAAAAAAATTCAAGAAAGGAACTTGATAATCCTTGGCTCTTTCATGTTTTGGATTCCTTGTGTTACCCAAGTTTTGCATGTGCAACTTGTAAATAGTGTTTCTGTTCTTCAAAGATCTAATTTCTAAAGGAGTAAATATGTTACTGCTAACGTGCTTGAGTTCCTTTCAGGGAAGAGAGAAAATAAAAGGTTCATCAATTTTTCCGTTAAGATATAGCAGAAAGCCATTTGGTTACAAGCAACGTGTCATGCCCTCTGTAACAGCTCCATCCAATGATTTCTAGATATTGTTATTGGACAGTAATCTTCTGTTGGTCTGAAGAATTTTTAGAACAGCCTCCCATGAGCGATTGAGTATCACCCTGCATGCTGGTCAGTGGAAAACTCGAGCTGAATATCTGCAATAAATGCCTGTGGTTGGTTGTTAGACAATGGACTAGTGCCTCCCTCAGGCAGAGGAGCAAACCCTGCCCCTGGACTCCAGCGAAGCCCTCGTATTTAGGGAATACACTTCGTGTTGGTAAAGGGTGGCTGGAAAGAAGTTGGAAACCAAAGAGGCTCTCAGCCTCTGGTGTTATGAATGGGACAGAATTATGGTTGCTATGAGAACTGTCTTAGCATTTCCTGATTCCTTTGTATGTACCATATTTCAGACTTAACTCTGCATCGATACATTCTTTTTCTAGTTCTTATGCATAGTGTTATTTTTAAGAAGCATATTCTGGAAAGATTTAACATTTCTTGAGAATCTGGAACTGAATGTCTTTTTTTTTTTTTTTTAAATTTTTTTTTTAAAATTTAATTTTATTCCCCAGTTTTGATGTCTTTTTTTTTATGAAATGCCAGTTGGCCAATGTAAAAATAAGTATTTTATTTTTATAGATGCAGAGGCTATAGCTGAACTAAAGGAACTGCAACCCAGTGTGAAGGATTTTGAAGTAAAGAGTGTGGTTGGCTGTGGTCACTTTGCAGAGGTCAAAGTAGTAAGAGAGAAAGTTACTGGTGATATATATGCTATGAAGGTGATGAGCAAGGAGTCCTTGCTGGCGCAGGAGCACGTACGTATATTTGTGTTATTACAGTAGGAGGATAAATTGCAATTTGTTAAACACTTCCTTTTTGTCACTACTATTAGAATAAAGCTAAAAATGTATCTTGAGAAGGTTCATCTTACATTTCGGTAGAGCAATAAATCTGTGTGTGGTTTTGCTGTGTTTAAAAGCCGTTGTCAAAGCCCATGGACTGGCTGAAGTGCCATCCTCAGGTGCTAAAACATGTCCCGTGTCTTCAAGAGCTTAACATCAATTGTAAGACAAGAAAAAACAGATGAAGTAAACACTGAATCAGTATTGATCTGCTTGTTGATGGCTTGGATTTTCAGGCAATCTATTCATTAGGGGTTTTTTTATGTTAAAGAGAGACGTAGAATGTCAAGAGTGGGTGTGAAGGCAAACTGGTGATTGGGTTTTTATGGAGAGCCTCTCGCTACCTTGGGAAATGCATTACTTTTAAACTTAAAAAAGGGGTAATAGAGGTTGTTATCATAGTTTAGTGAGAAACAGAAGTTAATTCTTTTACTGACTTGAGATGACAAGCAGGACAGAGACACTCCATGAAAGACCTCTTGAATTTATGCAGCAACATCTGCATTAGTTGATCCCCATACATGGTGCAGTTAGGTTGCTCCTGAGATTCCTTATAATTTTTTGTAGCTACTAAAAATGAAACCAGGCTAAAATTGTTCTTTCTATTGCATAGAACAACAAGGAAGCAGAGTAGGATACTACCCTTATATGGCATTTGCTCATTCTTGTTCATTGTGGGTCAGTGAAAGTAGGGAATGTTGGTCTAAAGAAATTTATGGTATTCTGTAATAAAATTAATTTCTTGTTGTCTGGCTGAACATCTGAACAATTCAATAGTTGCTAGAGGACTATTTCATCAAAGCCTTGTATTTTAATGTATTACTAAATTGGCTGTAAGATGCTACCCCATGATTGGTCCAGCTTCTTTTCTGCTTGTCTGATTCTTTTGAGATTAGTTTTATTTTATTGGGGCCAGTCCAGATGAAGTCAACCAGGACTGCACTCCAGACTGGTGCATGCTTCAACAGATTGAGAGGGAAGCTGGCCTTTGCTGCAGGGACTGTTCAGCTGAAAGCAAGCTAGACAACAGAGAGTGGGAGGGGAACAGAAAACAAAAAGAAGTAAAATTAAATTACTTTTTTGAAGGTGTATATCACAAGGAAATAGCACTTAAAATTTCTGTGTAATTTTTTTGCGATGCGTGCCTTTGGCACAGACTCAAACTTTTCTCAAACTAGGGGATTCTAATGTATTCCAACTCCCTCTCATCATGATATAACTGAACACTTCTTTTTGTAGGTGTCATTTTTTGAGGAAGAACGCAGCATATTAGCTCAGAGCACCAGTCCATGGATTCCACAGTTACAATATGCATTTCAAGACAAGAAAAATCTCTACTTGGTAATGCCTAGTCTTTGTTTCTCTCCTCTGTTGAACACTACTGCTGTTGTTATACTAAAGAACAACGTGATGGTTGAAATGTGCTCGTTTTCTGTTAATTTTCCTGCACTACATGCCACTATTTGATATGTGTCCAGTGTAATATGGAGGAGTTGAGTGGAATATCTTTTGTGTACATGAAATATGTGTTCTTTTAAAATTTAATGTAGGTTATGGAGTATGAGCCTGGAGGGGACTTGCTGTCCCTCTTAAACCGATATGAGGACCAACTGGATGAGAATATGGTGCAGTTTTATCTCGCAGAGTTGGTCTTGGCCATTCACAGTGTCCATCAGATGGGTTATGTACACAGGTAGGTAAAGTTTGCTTTGCAGAGCACAGATATCTTTAATCAGTATCATTCCAGAAAAGGTGTTCTGGAATGATGCATTCTTGTGTGATTTCTTTTATTTTATATTCTGTCCTCTTTCAGGACAGTATTTCACGAGCTGTATTGGAAGACAAAATTAGAAAATTAATCAGACTCCCAACTATAATTGTAGCTAAAGGCATTAACTTTGATGTAAAGTTCAGCCTAATATCAAGAAAGGATTGTTACATATATTTTTCTGGAGGCTCAGTAAAAAGAAACCTTAATGCTGCACTATAAAAAATTTAAATCTTTTCCAGAGATTGCTGCTTTTGGCACCAAAGAGTGTGGGAAATTAGTGTAATTGTTAAAAATTGTTGTGTGCTGACTGGCGAACAGGGCAGTATAGGATGTTGGAGTAGTTAAATATCACAGTTTTCTCTCCAGGCTTGGAGGCTGATGTGTGCATTTTCAAATCATATTGGTATTTAATAAATTGATTCCATTCTGAGGGTGTGGAAATTATTAGGAATTATTTTATGTTCCAGGAGGTGCAGTGGCTGCACTTAGAGCACAGACTGTGGCCTTCTAATGCAAGGTCACTGCCTGGATTTGGAAGATGAGCAGAATAAGTTGCAAGGGAATTTGGGAAGAAAGCTACCTCATACTTTACTGTAACTCACAATGTGGTGAGGGTGCAAACCCACCTTCTCTTTCCACATTCTATCAATAATGATTAACCTTCCATGAAATAAGGGGAACTTTAATACTTTCCTATTTGGTTGGAAACAACAGCAGTTGGAAACAAGGCTCCCACTTGAAAGTGCAGCTGAGCACAGGGTTGAGTGTAACTGAATCGGGCTATCCTGTTATCTGGATGTGATAGGAGGGAATAGCATGGAAAGGTACTGAGGGCTTTCTTCTTGCTTACAGAGATATCAAACCAGAGAATGTTCTTATTGACCGAACAGGACACATTAAACTGGTGGACTTTGGGTCAGCTGCCAAGATGACAGTAAACAAAACGGTAATAATGTGGATTTAAACTTTGTCTGTGGCTTGTTTGGATAGTCCAGTCAAAAGAGGAAAACTAACTTGGTATTTATTCCTGGACTGCACCTCGCTCTTCTGCCTCTCTTGTCCAAGAATCTGCTCTCAATCATAGTTTTCTATTTATGAAAGGCTTTTCAAACATGAGCTCGAGTATCTTTTGCAGCCCTCAGTAGATATATATTAGCTTATTAAATACATATAAATACACAGGTAAGGTTTAGGCAAGACTACTTACTCATGGTGCTGCACTGTGATACAAAATCATACTTTTAGAGGTTCTTACAGCTCTTCAATGGACATGGATTTATAATTGTTCATAATTTGAAGGGAAATCGTGTCTGTTGTAACTAAGGTGGCATAGCTTTGAAGACTGGGGATCTCTTGGTTAAAATGGGTCACATTCCAGTGTTCTGGGCTTCACTCATCAGCACTACATTGAAATCTGAATCAGTGGAGTTTTTTATAAGTTCCTTGTAAGTTTTGGTAACTGCAAACAACTTTAAGTGAAAATTTAAAATTAAAATATATCTAAGTGAGAACATGAAGATCTGCACCAGATTCCGGTCTTGTTTTACAAGTTTTTCTTTCTTCATAGCATTTTCTTTTTGATGTGATTCTTACCATTCTCTTTTCCCTGTTCTTGCATTTTCAGTGCTTTCTGCATTGCATTTTCCTTTTAAGTGTTTTCTTCACATTGCCTTTTCAGTCACCCTCAGGTTTTTAGCCTGCCTGCTGTTCTGTTTCATTCTTTATGCCACTCAGTGCAAAAATGATTGCAGTTTTGACTCCTGAATTACCTTTTCTAAGCAGTCCAGAAATTCAGATATTAGTACTCTGCTGATCATGAACATAAGGTAAAAAAGTAGGGGTGAGAGAGGAATGAGGGCAGGGAATATTTATGTCTAAATTTGACTGGTTTTGAAATTTCAGCTACGATATCCCTGTTAATACTACTTGAAGCAGTAGAGCTAGACTGTATTTTCTGCTTAAAACATCAGTTTAGTAATCCTGTGCTTTTTGGAATGCAGCTTTTCTACTTTAGGAGTTTGTACTTTCTAATAACAGTTGGCTCTGATGATTTGACTCCTTTTATACCAAATAGCTTGCTTTGTTTGTTTATCAGCAGTGTCCTTAATGTTGCACTTATTTGCCAAACAGCCTTGCTTAAAATTACTTACTTAAAATTCACTTGGAGGGCTGAAAATTATGCCTGATTAAAGGAAAAAAAAAAAAAAGAAAGAAACAAGATGAAAATGAACAGAAAGTGCTGTGATATCACTTGGTATATCTTTGCTTCTAGGTGAATGCCAGGCTGCCTGTTGGCACACCTGACTACATGGCACCAGAAATGCTGACGGGGTTGAGTGGGGATGGCAAAGCCTCTTATGGTCCAGAATGTGACTGGTGGTCCCTCGGAGTCATTGCCTATGAAATGGTTTATGGAAGAACTCCCTTCACTGAAGGGACTTCAGCAAAAACTTTCAATAACATCATGAACTTCCAGGTAGAGAGAACTCCTTCCCTGTTCTCGAGTAAAAAGGGTGTAACTAGAGACTGTTTTTACAGTTGAGAAAAGAAGCTTTTGGGTGTCTCTTACTTTGTCATGTTCATAAAATATTTGGAATATATGCTTTATATTGTATTTGCATGTCTCTGTAGTGTAGATATCAAGTAATTTTTTGTAACAGGTGTCATAGTCCCTGGTTCAGAAAATCCTAAGCCACAAACCCTTGGAAGTTTGGGAGAATTTTCTGGGAAAGTGTCTTGTTTTACTCTTCCATCTGTGTGTGCCATTGGCCATTGCTCAGCATAAGATGGTGACCTGGGATACCATTGGCCTGGGTGGGAACAATTGTTCCTGTGTTCTTATCTTTGCTGCAGTAAATGCATATAAAAGCCTATTTGGATAAAAAGCACCCTGCTTTTATTTGTGTGCTATAAATATTCATCCTTTGTGCCTGACATATCTCAGAATAATGAAACTTAATCTTACTGTTCTGAGCCTGTTTTCCTACTGAGCAGAAATCCATTTCTTTCTAATGCAGAGATTTCTGAAGTTCCCAGAGGATGTGAAAGTTAGCAGTGAATTTCTTGACCTGATCCAGAGCCTGCTTTGTGGGCAGAAGGAAAGGCTGGGTTATGAGGGTCTCTGCTGCCACCCATTTTTTTCTAAAATTGACTGGAATAATATCCGTAACAGTAAGTAGAATAAAGCTGTATTTATAAAGAATTTCTGATTCTTTGGTTAATGGGAAAATTGGTACAATGTGAGTATTTGTGTGTTTGATTTGAATTATTCATTATGAAACAGGACTGTGTCCTGGAGCAGGTGCTTTTAACAAAACAGCTCATTTTGGTTTTTGAATAGGCTATGTTAACATCTCAGGTGAGAACTGTAAGGTGAGATGAGTTTAATAAAACTCCATATGAATTTCTGATGCAATTGCCATATTACTGCAGGCACTAGACTGGAAAATCAAAATGGTCCTTTCCGTGTCCTTTCTCAGATTAAAATGCATCAGTAGGTTCATTCAGGCCTCTGCCACCTCAGTTTGCTTAATTTGGGCTTCATCTGCTTTTTTTTTGTTGTATCTTCAGCTTTCTCCTTCCTTGCTCGTGAACCAACTTCACTTTAAGGTTGGTTTATTTTTTGTAGTTTCTGTAGGTGATGAAATGTCCATGGCTGTAGGGCCATTGAGTTTTTCCTCAAAATCAATGGGGGTAATATATCACTGGGGTTTTTTTGGTCAAAAATCTGTTCATTCAGCTAGGAGTAGAATAAAACCACCGAGGCAGATAATTTTCTGTGCAGAAAACTGTTTATAGTACTGTGTAAACAATGGAATTTTGTGTTTGGAAGTACTGAGGCTCCAGCTCCATGGCAAAAGCAAATATTTCACAGATCATCAGTGATCTCTATATGGGCGTCTGACTTGTGTGGGATAGTATTTGAAATTATTTAGACTGTAAGATTATCTGGGCAGGCAACATGCCTGCCTTATATTTTTTATCAAATATACTGTAAGGGAATGATTGTGCTCCATTTTCCATGATAAATTGCTAAGCCCAGTGCTTCTACATTTGATGACTATCTCAGCACTTCAGCTGTCAGCTCCACAGACTGTTTGCTCACTTTTCTGTTGATTCATTAATTTTGAACTTGTGGAGTTGCTGTTCTGTTAAATTCCATTGTTTCTGCCCTTTGAGAGCCATTGAGCCTCGAGCCCTTTTCATCATTTTAGCATACATTTCCCAGCTCACTCTGCCTTCTTTCCCCAGAGCCCTGCCTAAGCCACCAGTGTCTGAAATTTTTCTATAACATTTATATCATATTATCTCTGATCTAGAAAAAAACCAGTGCCATGTGAGCATCTGTTCTGGTATTTCCTTACCAGTTGCCCGTCTAGGATTCACACAACTGCACGAGTTCATTGAGCATTTTTGCCACTTCATGTAGCAGTGGTGATGCTGATGGGCAAGCTGGTAGGCAGCCCTGATTGTCATTACAATGTTGAAATAATCATTTGGGATTTTAAAAAAATCCCATTTCTGCCTGCAGCTGGCCAGTGGATTGAATCACTCCCTTTAATATCCGGACCTACCTACTGTGACAATTCATGCAGTTTTGACCCCTGACTTGGATGTTGTGCCTCATACTCGATAAACCCCCGCTGGAACTAGCACAAAACACAGCAGTCTTCTTGCTTTAAGCAGCAGATTCAATGTATCACCTCTTGCTTTGCTCTCGGCAGTGGCTCTCCTTGTGCTGGTTTTTCGGGGCAGCGGTGCTGTCATTCTGTACAAAACCTCTGTCAGGTTTGACCTGGGCTATCTAAAGGCTAAAGATCTCTTTCTAATCTTGACCTCTGCTGATAGTGGTGTTTGACTGGAGCAATGGCAGCCTGAGAAAATTAGGAAACTAGTGAGTGCTGGAAGAGGTCAGAGGATTTAGGTTTGTATTAAAGAATCTCACTGCCTCAAGTTAATCTGGTCAAAGATTTTGGGGTTATGGGGTGTTGGATTTGGTGAGCTTAAGGCCTTTGCCACCTGAAATGATTCTACGATTCTACAACTGTTAAACAAATTCTGTATCAGTACAATCAGACTTTTCTCTAGTCCATAAGAGCAATGATGTAATTTCTGTTTCAAACTGAGCAAGGTAGAGAAAAAATTGGTACCTTTGCCTTGCAGGTATTTAATTATCATGCTGAGAGCTCCAGGATAGCCATTCTTAATGCACTGATTTTAGTTAAGAATGTGTCATTAAGGGGTTTTTCAGTGTTACATTTTGTTGTTATGGTAACCTATGAAACACTTGACTTTTTAGTAAACCCCTTTCCTAAAGATTGTTGCCTCTAAAACAAGCTCTCAGCTTCCTTGGGTTCAAGTAATGTGTGTCTGTAGAAGCAGCTCTTAAGTTACAGAAACAAGATCAAACCATTAAACCTAAGGTCAGTTTTAACTGAATTAGTCTCAACAGGTAATCTTCCCCTTCACTGGAGTATTATACTGAAACACACTTATGGATTTTGCTCTCTATTGACTTCTGCTATTTAATGACTTCTGAAGTTTATTAAAAAAAAAAAAAAGGCACCCCAAAACAGACAGCACCACACTTCCCCTCACAAATAAACCAACCCAAAACTTTCAAAAGTTTGTGTTGATTTACTTGACAAAATTTTCTGAAAACAGTTTGGAATTTATTTACCTGGAATAAGCATATTTCTCCCTGTGTTTCAGCTAAATGATCAAGTATTTCACTGGAAAGTTGATAACAGAATTATTTGAGTACTTAATAATTATCTAAAATCAGAGATAGAGAATGGGGGGATGACATACTTGAGTTATTAGCAACAAGGCTACATTCTTTATAATTTGTGGATTTTGTTAGTTACCTTCTGTAATTTCAAATCCATAAACTGCATCAGCTTTTTAATTTGGAACCAACAAACTGCTTTGCTGAAGCCCAGCTGGGAGATGGTCAGAAGACTTTTATTATTAACTAAGCAATATATATGTATAGCATAAAAAACCTTTCATTTTAAGAATTGCTTAGTAACTGCAGTCCAAGAGGTCTTTGAAAATGGAATGGCATGTTTGGACTTGCATGAGGAAACTATATATATGAGAAGAAAAGAATTAATGTCTTGTGCAAACACAAGAACTTGTGAAAGTGTTGAAGACTGATTTTTAGGCTGTTTTCTGCTATTGAACAAGCAGGAACCCAAATCTCATTATTCATAAGTCTAAGACACTTCCTTATCCTTTGGAACCCAAAGCTGACATTGAACATGTTAACAGTTAAACACTGTGGTGTTTCATGCTTGTCTTCAGAGAAATTTATCGACTTGTTTCTTGGAGCTCACTTTCATTTCAGCTTGGAGATCACTTCTGCTAACAGAAATGTATGTGTTGGATCCTTGTCTTGACAGAACAGTAGAAATGTTAAGACAATATTGTATAGATTGGTTGGAACTAGTACAGTGCCTTTTCTATAAGTGGTCTTAGAGAAAACATCCTTAAATTACATCACTGGAATTTTCTATTTTTCTTCCATGACACCTTCTCAAATAGGGCTGTTAGAGCCCCAGGAACAGTAATGCCTAACCTACTTAAAAAGGCTGTGTGGATGCTTTTCCTCAGGAAGCATTTATAGATCACCTTGTAGATCAAGAAAAGACACATTTTTATCCTTAAGAAACATTCTGTATTGCTTTTAAGTCTCCTATTTCAGTTGAGTCTCTCACTGTCCCAGGGGAAATGCAGTCTCTCTTTTCTGAATTTGCATGAAAATATTTTGAAATGATGGAAAGACCTGGTTAAAGCAATGTTCTTTGAACTAGTCATAAATACACACACTAATGCAGTGTTAAAAAAAATTATTTCCATAAGAGACACTTTATCTAATCTTAATGATAAAGTGATTAAAGTACTTGAGAGAGTGTGTGTGTGGTGGTTTTGGCTTTTTCTTTTTTTTTTCCTTTTTCTTTTTTTTTTTTTTTTTTTTTTAAACTAAGCAACCTACAACACCCCCCTTTTCCTCTGAAAGTCATCCTTTGGAACAGATGGAAGAGGGTTACATCCTTCCACAAGTGGGGAGGTATCTAGGCAAGCAATTGGCTTTTTTAAAACATGCAGTTCTCTACAAGATACTTTAAATGGTAAACAGAACATGTGCGTTCGTCGTAACATGTCAGAGACAAAAAGAGGTCTTTATGCCCAACCAGTTTGCATGAGTAGAAACATCAGGTTTAGTGTCTTTTTGAGTAATAGTTTTGCCTCCCTTTTGAGTGAGCCTGAAAAAAGTGCAAATTTTTCACCTTGTCAGATGTGATGGCACCGTGTTCACATTTAGCTCTCAGAGGCTTGTCTTGACCTCTGCTAAAGGATTCTTCCCTTCAAGAAGCAACTGATAAGCACATCAGTGTATTTGCATTCCCCAGTCTTCATCTTGTTCTGAAAATACTACAGCTGTGTGACAACTTTCTGATTTTAAGCAAGAAATAATAATTTAACTAGAGATGATGTCATCATGGGACCCACATTTGAGAACAAAATTGCTTGTCTGTTTTAGCTTGTTTTTACAAGACTACTCTGTTTATTCTGTGGGTATTTTGGACTTCAGACAGAGGACTCAGTCTTGGAAATAAAAGACTGTGAAGAAGCTACCAAATAATTAACAAAATCAGACAGAGTGGATCTAACCTTTTCTTTTTTTTTTAAGTTACTCCCAGTTATTACTCTGGAGTGATTTTTTTTTCTCCTGTGTTGAAACTCCTGAAGAAGTTCTGCTTCTCATTTTCAGTCACTATTGACAATTTCAGAACTACTTGACATCTAAGGGTGTTTTTGTTGAATGACTGTTCCAAGTCTCCTCTTCAGTTACTACTATTTCTTGAACAAATATTAACGTTAGTATCAATACAAATTATTAATATCAAAGTTATACTGCAGAGTTGCAGAGTTTTTGGACTTTTAGTGATGGATTTTAGTGAATGCAACATAGAGGACAAAGGATTTTTTCATTCTTTTTTACTCTAGTGTTCACAATTTCTCTTCTTTGTTCTCATATTTTGTTAAGCATTAGAAGAAGCTGTAGTGTAAAACACTGTGCTCTTTAAACTAGTTTCCCACCAGCCCCAAAGGTTTACTCTCTCACATTCAGTTTTATCTCTGTGCATCCATTGTGCCCCCACTGAGCCCTTTTCATCTTTTTATGTGCATGCCTAGTTAAATGATATTTTCTTTTATGCATGTGGTTTGAGTAAGAATTCTTACTGTTGGTAAGAGGAGGGACTTTCTTTTTAATTGCAAGGGCTTCAAGATGACTCTTAAGATCTTCTTTGCTGATTTCTGGTGAGAAGTAAGGCTCTAGATCTCTCTTGAAGATGAAGTTATCTGTCAGGCTCTGGGAAGTGCATAACAGGGTGCTTATACTGTTATAAAAAGGCAACCAAGTTGGATTTTGGTACCTCTTTAAGAAAGATTCTAGACTTCCCGGATGAAGTGAAGTGTTTGCTGTTGTCCCTATTACTTTACCTCACAGACAGCATCTGTCTTCAGAAACAATGTTAAAAACCTCCCAGCAGCCCCTTCCTGTAAGAGGATGTGCAGAGTTCTTTCAGCAAATGTCCTGAACTAAAAAATTCTAATCCTAAATTAATCCTCCTCTGCTGTGAATTAACTGTAACTTGAGGCTTATGTTTGCATTAAAAATGAAATACTTACAAATTGTTTCCTGTTACTTCTCTGTTTTTAATCATTAAGAGGATATGGAAGAGTAGCTGGACATTATTCTGACATTAAGTGATTTAAAAAAAACATACAAAGCCTAACCAACAATCTGTATTTCAAAATTATATTTATGGTACATAAATATCAGCATTACATTGAATCTAAATTTGTATTATAACCAATAAAACAGAAGAAATTAATAAATTCATGATATTGACAGAAATTTTAAATCTTCTGCTGCCAGTAAATAAAACTGCTACTTACAGAACCTATTTAATTTCTGTATTTCCCCCATTTATCTCATTCTAATGGACTTGGAACTTCTGTACGTGAGCAGCATCCTATCTGGCTTCATGGAATTTCTTCTCACTTCCCTGCTTGGGAGCAGCGTCAGGATGGCTCCTTGGGGAGCTGCTACCAAAGCCTGTGTGTGTAGTTGGGATTTGGCAGTTCATACAGACACAGTTCTTTTTTTTTATCGTTTGGCTGTTCCTGCCGGTCTGGTGGGTACTTTCAGCTACGTTTGTGTAGAGAACGAAGAGTTAACAGTGGGCAGTGAAGGGCTTTGGCAGCCTAGAGGGAGCCAGCAAGCTCCAGCCGTGCCTGGTTCTGCCCCTGTCAGTCCCGTCGGCAGCAGCATCTGTCACGATGCAGGCAGGTAGGGTTAAACCCCGAGCATGCAGGGAGTGAGGAGCAGGGAGCCTGCACTGCAGGGGTTGGAGTGTTTGTTCCCGGTTCTTCAATCCTCACCAGCCCTTCAGCTCCAGGAGATCCATACTGGATCCATGGTAACGGGTTTAGCACACTCCACTTCCATCAGCTGGTGACAATGGGCTGTTCTGGTTGCTGACAGAAGAGCTGTTTTAGCTCTGTAGAGTTGCAGTGAGTGGGGACCTAAGTGATGAAATAAATAAATAAATAAATAAATGTTAGAAAACGTGATTTAATGAGGCAGGAATTGCCCAGCAGGCTCTTGCATTCATTCCTTTCCCACATGTAGCCAAGCCAGCAGGTAGCTCGGGTGCTGCACATCATTGAGGAGAACTTGTCCTTTTGTTCCTTGGGTTAATTAAACTGAAGGTAATGTAAGAAAATCAGCTGAAATTAAACAACTGCTTGACAAGTTAAGTGGTACCAATTTAGAAATTATACTAAGAAATACATTGTAATTCCTGCTATTTATACCTCTCTTCAGAGCTGATTGTATCAGAGCCAGACTGCAGTGGTGTCCCGACAAGAGTTCCAGATCTTCAGCAAGCTCTTTCAGAGAAATAAAATCTTACTTTCTTCCTTTCCTAAAGACCAGTGAGTTTCTAGTAGCTGTAGTTTATTAAAACCTTCCAGGAGAAAGACCAGTTTGCTCTTGATTAGAAGCCCATGCTGGGAAGATTCTTGTTAGTGCTGAAGGGTAAGATATATCCCTCAGCTGACTGGCACAGGATCAGGCTTCATTCTCAGGTAGTGTCACTAATTGGACAGGTTGAAGACATTTTCCTTTTCAAGATGAATCAGAATTGACTGACTTTCAGCTATATTACATCAATGTTTTACCTAGCCTGGTGCTTTGATTTTATTCAATGTATGTGTTTAAAAAACCCCAACATCCTAACCTGAAACAAAAAACCCCAAGCCCCCCAATCTCAAATGCCCAAGCTGAAGCCCAGTTTGATGAGTGTGGGAGACGTTGTGCCTGCAGAGTGGTAGCCATGTTGGTGGCTCAAGGGTTAATCTCTTGTTGCTGTAATACGCTTTGAGAGCAGCAGCTCAGTCTGCTTGTGTTAGCAAGATTAAAAGCAGGAGCTGCAGTGCCATTGCAAGCACTGAATGAGTGGGACTGTTGCAGAGTGAACTGTAGCTGAATTTTGTCTTTTCTTCTTGCCTTTTTTCACCAGCTCCTCCCCCCTTCGTTCCTACTCTCAAGTCTGATGATGACACCTCAAATTTTGATGAACCAGAGAAGAATTCGCGGGTTTTATCCTCTACGCGCCAGTTGAGCCCAGCAGGATTCTCGGGGGAAGATTTGCCGTTTGTGGGGTTTTCATTCATCAAGGCATTGGGGATCCTCAGACCAGAGTAAGTAGGAATTATTGCTTAGGTGGATAGGACCGCTGGAAAATGGGCAGGTTTGTTACAGTGAGGATGGTGTGTGTGGGGAAAAGCTGTTTTAACTGCTGTACTCTGCTGTGGGGAAGCTGCCAGATTCGGGCTTGATCTGTTGCTGCTGTGCCTTGTGCATGTCCTACCGTTCTGTGATTATTTCTGGGATGGAGGGGAGGGAATGGGATGGAAAGATTGATTCTAAAGCAGTTATTGTTGAAATTGTTGCTGAAATACTCTGAATTAGTTGTTGCTGTTAAGCAGGGAGCAGCAGATGATTGCATTTCTGGTACTGCAGATCCCTGCAAGAGGGAGAATACTGAGTTCAGAGATGGAAAAGGGGGGTGGTGTTATTTTATTGGGTCAGAGAGTGGGCACCAAGTGCTGGGGATGTGTAAGGCTAAATCAGTGATCCACAGAAATGGAGCTCCACTAACCTGGGAATGTGCAGCAATGGGTCAGTGAACAAGAGAAGGAGCTGATGGCAGCTGGCTGTGTGCTGCTGGGTCAAGTTAAATAGGAGGACTGGGCATTGCTGTACTGTGTTAGGAGACTGGAGATTCAGGTGAAATATTCAGTGTGTGTGTGTGTAGGGATGTGAAGATCTAGAAGAAATGGTTTTCCATGGAAAGAAAACATGCTTTCTGAGGGAATGGAGTCAGAGAAAAAGAAGAATATAAGTAATGTGTTATAAACCATCTGATGTGGTGGGTGGTTAGTTTCTGATGACAGAGCTATTGAAAAAGTATTAGTGCAGTGCATTAAGTTGGGAAGTCCTTACCTTGGGATCTGGAGGCCTCTCAGGAACGCAGTGGCTTTAGCTGTGTTAGTGATTCAGTGCACTGAGGTGCTGTGTTTTCGTGTCAACCATCGTTCACTCCTGCTAGTTAGTTCCCTTCAGGGACTTGGTTGCCAGTCTGTCTTAATCAAGTTTCATTTTTTGTCATACTCGTTGTGATAGTTGCTCTGCAGTAAACGTGTCACCAAATCTGGTGATACTGTTGACATCTTTGATCTTGCCCACGCCGTGAATCAAGGTTATATGATGGTTATGCCAGTAATAAGAAGGGAATCTTTGGCTGTTCCTCCTCAGCAGAGTTGCTCTTATGGCAAAAGGGAGACAACATAAAAACCCAAAAAGTGTTCTTTTGGTGAAACGATCTAATATTGTCAGCAGAATTAGAAAAAGGGATTGTTAGATCTGTAGATACCTGGGGTTAAAATCTGTCTTAATTCAGGAGTGATGAGTTTAACTTAGGGTATTATCTTTTCTGCCTGGGGAACTGCAATCCATGTACAAAGCTAAATGGCCATTCAGGTGACAGAAGAGCCTCAACAGTGACCACATATGTGTGGTAAAAATCTATATGTAATCGGGCCCAGGACTAGAACTGAAGAGGAGTGTGAGGTGAAGTCTCAGAACAGTGGTGTAACTGTGCTGGAGGCTGAGACAGCTGTAGCAGATGGATCGATGTGCTTCTTTTTTGGAGATGGTACTGAAAATGCATATGGAAGTTATATTTGAATTTTGGTAATAGATAGGAAAAGGTATAGCAAAAGAGTATAGGGATTAATGTCCTCTGGAGAAATTTTGACTGAAGTAAAATTTCTGTTTTGTGTGGCCTGTTTTTTCCCTGTACTGGAACAGAAAGACATCATATATTTAATTTTACCCCAAATAATTTTAATTTAGGTAGGTCTTATTGGCTTCTTTTTTTTTTTAATGAGATCTTGATAAATGCACTTTGTTATTTTTAGCAGTTAATATTTGCATTTTGTTCTGAGAAGGTGATTTAAATATGGCAAAGAGCTTGCGGAGACTTGAAAATATATCTGTATTTAAATCATGCGGTGATTAGTTTATTCTCAATATCACTGCAGTTGGGTCCTAAAGATAACTTCTTACTTATGAAATGTTGTCTAGTGTGTGTTTTACTTGAGGAAATACAGTACTGTTTCTGTCCACACTAGCTTGAACATCAAATTCTAGATGCAGAACAGTAAATGGAGGGGGGGAGGCTTCTCTCTTGTGAATCTCGGGACGTCTTCTCTGGAAGGTCCTAAGTCATGAAGTTGATCAGTCCAGAATTTTTGTTCTTAAAATCTTTCCTCTGAAAGTCCAGCCTTATGGTTGCTAAGTGATGCAGATCTGTTTTCCTGTCTGCAGCACGAGCCCTCCAGTGCTGCTCACAGTGAGCCCAGGCAGCTGCAGGGTGCCAGTGACAAGGTCCTTGAAACTTTCGTGGCTTTTAATTTGAGGGCTGTCAAGCCACGAAGTTTGACCTTGTTCACTGGACAGTAAGAAGGTATGGCTGAGCTAGGAATTTCAAATACTTCAGCAAAAAGAAAAGGAAGGTGAAAGAAGTTCTCTTTTCCATTCTTCTCTTTCTCCCAATGACTTAGTGCTAGAAGGGTTCACCTGAGTCACTTAGACCTGTTGCCAGAAATTACATAGTTGGTGTGTAGATTAAAAGGGTTCATTGAATTACAGTGTTGCCCCATACCATGAGATTTGGGATGAATTTGTGACCCTCTAACAACTGTGAAATTTAACAAAAGAGCAAAAGTCATGATATTAATGTATCGTAGGAAGCAATCAGGAGAAATCAAGGGCTTAATTGCTGCTGCCATAGGTTCCTGTCCTGGCAATCTGCTGGATGATTCTAAGAGCTGGGTTGAAGCTGCAGAGAAAGACCAGCTGAGTCCTTCTCCCATCATGGCCTCTGAATTCCTGATATGGGGGAGAAGAGCCTGTCTGACTGCAAACCTGGCTGCTGGTTTGGCTGTGAGCGTGTGACTGTGACAAGATAAGAGGCAACTGAGGGTTTAATTCCATTAAAAGCCAGCCCCACCTTCCTGTCCCTAACCATGGCTGATCTCCAGTGCTTAGAACAAGTGACAAAAACCCTTGGGTGCCAAAAATATGCATCAAGTGGTGAAGGAAAATCGTTCTTGTCCTTTGCAGGTGACTAGCAGAAGCCTGAAGGCATAAGATAAATATGTTGTAAATCCAGGGTTAACCAAATATACCAAATTGCCTAATAAAAATAAATACCTAATAAAAATAAATGCCTAGTAAAAATCAATACCAAATAAAATGTACCAAAATACCTAATGAAAAATACCTAATTAAAAAATACTTTATAATGCAAATTTTTGCCTGCCCGTGTCCTCTCTGCAAGGTCCTAAGAAGTGGTATTTTCAGGATTTCTGGGGTTTTGTTTTTTGTTTTTTTTGGTTATTGGGATTGTTTTTGGTGTTTTTTTTTTAATTTTAAAAATTTGATATGGATTCATGACTGTCATTATAAAATACTGAGGCTTAAAATGGGCCATTCTTCCAAAAAGAAGGACAACTGATTTCTTCCAACAGTTTGTCGGTTCTGGTGAGCTCTTTCACCAAAGATAGATTAAAGAGGAAGCACAGGATGAGCATACCAAAAATATGCTTTGCTTCAGCAAGCTCTATTCACAGATTGATGGTATCACTGTTTGTTTTTGGTTGGTTTTTTTTTAGGCCTGAGCAAGCATTTAGGAGGGGGCGGAAGGTACAGATGAGTATAATGCTAAAAGGAATAGAGCATGAGGGATGGGGGATGAGATTATGGGCATGTTGTGTGGGGGCCAGGATTAGGACAGATGGTGCCAATCCTTGTGAGAAGGAAGCAGCACAGGTGAGTTGGGGGTTTATGAGAGTGGCACAAAAGGACACAGGAAGTTCTGAGGTGTGATGTGGTGCATGGGGGGGACCAAGGGACGTGTTTGATACCCCAGAGTCATCCTGGAGCTTTTCCTCTGCTAATGCTTTTTTCTTTTTCATCTCAGCCAAGTTGGAACTGGAGGAGCTTTTGCACAACCAGCACCATTTCTGATCATTCTGCTGGTTGAGGCTGCTGCTGATCTAGCTGTGAAATCACTAGTCAGCTGTAAGTTAACTTGGTTTTTAGTCATGCAGGCAGTGCTTCTTTGGAAAGTAAATTGGCACAGCCCCAGTGCTATCAGAGCTTGGTACTATGGACTTAACTTTGGGATTTTTTTAATCTTTTATTGCAATTTTCTTGTTGATGGATACTGGTTACCTTTTGTTAATCTATTTTTTCACACTTCAGGGGAAACGGCAGAAACTGCTGTCGTGCTAAGAGAATTGATCCAGATGTAGCAGTTAATTAAATGAAATACTCTGAGATGGTCCTAGCCTGAATGATAGCTTTGCATCATGGCTTTTGATGTTGGATTGTATGTGTTTAATTTCTGTAATGATGCTGACTGAGGAAGAATGTAAGTGCCCCAGAAATGTGGGTATTTTCCACCTTGTCATGCTCTGTTGAGAGCTTCTATCACCATGACAAGGCTTATTAGATTAGCCAGTATTCCATTTCTCTTGATTTCCTCTGTCTGCCCCTTTCTGATACTTTGAAGATTGTATGGATGTTCAGGAAGTTGTTCTAATACAATTTGTACACAGGAAAGAATTACTGGGAAAGCAAGTCTGTTAAAAGCTGCGTGTCCAGTGCTAACCAAAATCGGTTTCCTTGGGGATAAGATGTACTGTTTCCACGGCAGGAAAATTGTCGTGTCACCAGGACATATATTTTTAAGGAATTTCTTCCTTGCTTTGGACAGGAATGAGGAAGAAAGATCGTAGTTCTAGTTTGTAGCCTCCTCTTCCCTTACAAAGCCAACACCAACCCTGAGGAGCAGCTCCCTCTGCAGTCACCTCGTGAAATGCAAACTTCTGTCGGTCTCCTGCTCTCTGTCCCAGCCCATCCCACCTGGCTGAACCACCTGTCCTTGCAGAGCTCTGCATCTCCTTCCCTGAATCCATCCTGTTCCTGCCTGGTTTGCAGTGCATATGGATGCTTTGAGCTGGCTTACTAGGAGAAATTTTTGAAAAGCAAAATGGTGCCTGTAACATTAGGCTCTGATTCTTTTAATAGCAAATAAAATAAATGAGCAAAAATAACAAATAAAATTAGCTCCTTTAGGGAGGTGGAATGGAAGCCACGAGTAAAAACAGGTTTGTGAGAACTGGCTGGAGTTTTCTTAGGTAATGCCTCAGGTTTGAAAAGGTGATGGCTAAGGCTGAAACTATAATTGAAAAAAAGATTGCTTCAGCCTGTACAGTTCAGACCTGTAAAAATACATTTTTATTATAAGAAGATTTTCAGACTTGTCTCAGTACATATTTGCAGCTATTTACATATATTTGATTAACATTTGAAAGCAGATTCCTTAGTGTCTTTTTTAGTTAATGTGAGCTTTAATTTGTATTTTTAGACTGCTTTTCTCAACTATTCATTTTTAGCCTTGTTTGTACACCCAGCTGTTATGGAATTTAATATGCATCTTTCTCAGATGGTTGCCTTTTCTCTGTAGGAGTATAGACACGCTTTATAAATTGATTTTTAAATATGGTAATTTGACGGATCGGATTGATTGGACCAGGACTAAAGGAATGTTGTATAAAAGCATTAATTTTAAACATTTTTTTTTAGTAAGTCCTGATCATATCTGTATCATTGACATGCAGGATTCTTTCTTCTAAGTTTTTCCATATCAGGTTTCTGAAGAGATGATAATATTTGACCTCTCAGGGCAGAACTGGTGGATTTTGCTGTGTTTGTTTGCTGCTATCAAAATGTTGTTTCCTAATGACAGCTTGAGGTGGTGGTGCTGACGATCTGTTTGATACAGAGACGTTGCTGCAGCATTTTCATCAAAATCCCCGTCTCTCTTCCTGTGCCTATGTTGCATATCTAGTTGGATTAGGGAGTAGATTTTTCTCAGAAAATGGTGGTGATGGAACGAAACTTTCCTTGGTGTTAAGAGGAGCCTGTGCTGCTGTGTGTGGGTGTGTGGCTATATGCAGAGAGCTGCTCAAAGCTCCTTTCTCTCCGTGGGGATAGCTGGCTGCACACCAAACTGTGGCCAGGAGAAGCAGAAAGCAATGTGTGGGCAGCCCGGGTGATCTTTTATTAGCACCTTCATTGTGCTCCTGCGTTTTGATCTATCAGTTAACACCGGTTCCATCACTAACTGCTCAAATATCTAGTTTGAATCATTTGATGCGAGGGAGAATGTGATTTTTAGGATTATGTTTTGATTCGTGTACTTAATTTTTTGGTTGCAGATTGCATATTTAAGACTGCAAAGCACTAAAAATATGCTGCCAAACATCAGGTGGCTTCCTATCATTTTCTAGAAGGAATTTAGACTAGCAGAAACAGTAACTTCTTAAATGCTGAGTCCCAATTAGACAGAAAGCTTAAGAACAAGTAAATATTTCCCCCAGGTTTCTGGAGTCAAATTGTTTTGAACAGTACAGTTAAGTTGTGTCTCATGAAAAAGAATTACTTCTAAGTGGAACTCTGAAGTTCTGCAGTGTGACTAATCATATTGATATTGATTGAGTTTGTAGAGATCATATGAATTGGGTAAGGAAAGTTTCAATTTTGATTCACAGAATGTAACTAAGGATATTAAACTCTTCTTCCTGTGGTGCAGATTATGAAATGTTGAAGTTTTTAGGGCTTTTATAGTTCGATGATAATTTAAAAACCTGTTTAAAAATAAAGTACCAAATAAAAGGCATTTCTCTGGAAATTTGTTATCTTTCCAAAGGTTACTTTGACTTTATGCTTTGGTTTTGTTGCACTTATAAATCCCTACAAATTATGCAGTGCTGCTGCTGTGATTTATTGTTTTGCACTGTGACATATCCACTGATGGAAAATATTAATATTGTAAATAGAAGTACACATGGATTATTTAATAATGATATACTGTCATCAGCTTTTATGGTATGTTTGATCTGAAATGATGGCTGTTAGACTGGAATTGCTGCACCTTTCTTTTATCCCGGGATAAGTAAGTACACAATGACTTTACAGAGGCTGCATGAATCAGATTTCTGTTACCTTTTGCCTATATTCATGTGCTGTTTGGCTTTGCTCTTTTAGATCTGTTTTTTCAAGTGTGGATTCTCCAGCCAAGGTCAGCTCCATGGAAAAGACACTTCTTCTCAAGAGCAAAGAACTCCAAGACGCCCAGGACAAGTGTCACAAGGTATTTATTTATGCGATTGGCCATCTCCATTGCTCCAGGAATCTGCAACCACTGTATGTCCAGGGATCTGTCAGATGCTGCTGATCATCCAGACTCGTGGTGGGCAAAGTGCTTTTCCTTCAGAGAGGTGGCTTCCTGTCCAGTACAAAGGGAGATGAATTTAGGCCATGCTGTTGCTCTAGATACTTTTATCTTAACAAGAAGCGGCTCTGGATTTTAAACTGTCCTTTTCCCAGCGTTGACACAGACGACTGCTGCTTCCTGCAGGCCCTGCCTCTTCATCACAACAGTTACCCCAGTACTGTTCTGAGGGGCTCTTCCTCACTCATCAGCTCCTGCTTATATAACTGTTGTCACGTCACTGCTTATGGTGAACGTCTCATAACAGTTGCTGTGCTCCAGTAAAGGGAACCTGGTGGAGTCTTTTAACACTTACTGCTTGTTTGAGACTTTTATGAGAGTTCCATTACTTTTCTCCCTGCTCTGTTCTGGATTTGACCATTTGCTCCTGACAAGGAGATGGGGGGAAACCATCTTCTGGTCCAGCATGGATTTGGGATAAGGTTAAAGTGACCCATCTCTGCAAGTCAGGTGAAAAATGATTGTGTCTTCTTTGCTAACTGGGGTTCGAAGAATGACTGAATATGAACAAGCAGCTTGAATGAATGGGGTGACTTAGACTTACTACTTGTCCTTAAGAAGAACTGTGCATTCCTGGAGCAGAGACAATGGTATCGGAATTTAAACACCATTTGGAGAAACATAGCTTAGAAGTCTCTTGGAGACAAATTCCTTACAAACAGAGCTCTGAATGTAGCAGTTAACAAAGCTTGTGAAGCCCCCCCTTTATAACCTCTTGATATTTATTGCAGATGGAGCAGGAAATGACGCGGTTGCACCGGAGAGTGTCAGAGGTGGAGGCTGTACTTAGCCAAAAGGAGGTGGAACTGAAAGCCTCTGAGACCCAGCGATCCCTCCTGGAGCAGGACCTGGCCACCTATATCACAGAATGCAGTGTGAGCCCTTACCCCAGTCCTTCCAGAGCTGAAGGCCTGAAATTTGGTGGTCTTTGTCTTTCTCTTCCATCGTGCTTTCAGTGGGGTACTTGATGGAGAGAAAATAATGTGTGAGGGGATATCTGTTGAACATGGAGCCCTGAATTGTTTGCAAAAGCTTGCTTGGTAGTTTTATTCGAGCGTTGTTTCATGGTCATGTGCTTAGATCATGCAGGAGTGACTACTGTCCTGGTCTTGCTGAAACTATTTGTGATGTTTGTCTTACTGGCTGTGCTAGAACATGCTTGGGTTTGACTTCTTGCAGGTTTCTTAGCCAGAAGAGGAAGGGGCCTAATCAGTGCCTAGACAGAAATCTTCAGGAACAAATAGGATTAGGAAGCAATGGTGTTGCCTCCATCTGTGGTGTCCTGAGTTCAGACTGATCCAGTTCCCCAGCACAATGTCAGGGAAGGTTGTAGGACAGGGGCTATTTTTCAGGTAGAATATAAAAATGAGACTGCAAAACCATGACTTCAAAGATCATTTGGCATTTTTTATGGGAGCTGGAATGTCTGCCCAGTTGTCCTGGCAAGATTCCAGTAAGGATATTTTCATTCTAGTCGATAGTCTCTGTATTTTCAGTTGGATATACAATTATGTTTCCTCTCTTGTACCAAGAACAGAAGTGCAGATAATACTCTCTTTCAGAGAATTGAAAACCATTTCTGATGGGTTGGTTTGTTGGGAAGCACATCTTAAAACGGGGCTGAGTTTTGCCATACCAAATGCTACTAGGTAAATAAATAAAATCCAGTTTATAGCTCTCTATTGAAGAATAATACTCAGTTGATAGGAGGACCATTCCACTGGTAGGTCCAAATTGCAGGTAAGGTATGTGGTGAGATACAGACTCAGCTCTTCTGTTCTTTGTAGAAGTTTAACAATGATTAAAGCATTTGACTCACTTAACAGCAACAAGAAAAATGTAAGTAACATGAAGTTGAAGGATTGTGTCTAGGTTGTGAATTAATAGTCCTGGATAAAATATAGATAAATGCTGTCAATAATGGATGCCTTTTGTGATCTGTGTTTGGTTTTTGTCTCTAAACCTGATGTGAGGAAGTAGATATTTGAACCAAGATTTGAGTAAACAATGTTTGTAAAAATGGGCTGCTTCTGTTCAGATAGGAGCAGCACTGGCCATGAATTTCATTAGAGTTCCATTACTGGTGCCTCAATTTTTCTTTTTTTAATTTTTTTTTTTATTATTATTATTTTGATGCCTCACTGCAGTCGAGGAGGCATTTGTGTAACTAAAGATCTTCATTATACAACCATTTGAAAAAACCAAAGACTGTGTATTGAACATTTTGCTTTCTGCAGAGCTTAAAGCGAAGCCTGGAGCAGGCACGGATGGAGGTGTCTCAGGAAGATGATAAGGCACTGCAGCTACTTCATGATATCAGAGAGCAAAGCCGAAAACTGCAAGAGATCAAAGAACAGGTATTCCTGCTTCTTTGGGGAGCAGGGTGGCTGTCCACAAATAGGCATTCCTGGCATATTCTAGCTCTGGTGCCAGGATGACATTTGATGTTGGTAGGCTGTGATTACTCCCAATCTGTGTGTTCTCACATGGGTTCCTAAACAATATAGGAAGCAACAAAATTCCACTTGTGTATTTTGCAAGTAAGCACAGACTCCAAACTTCCGGTTTTTCTTTTCCTAGTCCTGAGAGGACTTTGTCTATAAAACTAGCTTAGGAGAAAGTTGCAATGCTTTACTAATATACTGCATTAGAAATGAGCTATCCATTTAAAATGGTTAAGGTATGCAAATTTCACAAGTTAATGAATCTTCACCTGGGAGAGAACTGAGCTAGCCTTTGTGTTGGTTTTTTTTCTTCTTTCTTATCTGACCATTTAAAATGCTTAATAGTCTTTCAAAATAGAATGTATGTTGCCTAACTCTTCTTTTACTAATTTAATCTGTTTGCAAAGGAGAAATTAATAATTTTTTTGTCCACTAGAAGAATGTTCAAAATTCATATGGTTGTTCATAAGAAAAAAAAAGTCAAAATTAAATGAAAATATGCCCAAATTAGGACATTTTTAGGATTTAAAATTTAAAATTATTTACAAGACAAATTTCATTCAGTTTTATGAATTAACAGCAACATACTGCTTTGAGAAAAAGAAATTGAAATTTGCTGTAGCATTCAAATAATTCTTTGCAACTATCTGTTGGCTTTCATCTTCAAAGCACCTTACAAATGGTGACTGACTCATTTCAAAGCATTTGAGACAAGGAAGCCCAGAAACCTTGGTAATAATTCTCCAGACATAAGAAGCTCTTATGTAAAAAGTAATGAAATGCAAACTCAACCCTCTGGATGTATCAGGCCTCCATAGACTTCTCCTGCATTCTTCTGGGTGGTTGTTTTATGTAATACAAGGGATCTAAAGCTCCCTGCTCTCTGTTCTGGTGCTTTGCTTGAAAAGTTGCTTTAAATACTGAAATGTGGAACATTTTTGATGATTATAAATACCCATAAATTCTTAGGCAGTACGGACACATGTAACAGAGGAAACATAATGCAAGTAATTTTTAATCAAATGCTTTGTCCCAGAATCTCTTAATTTGGCTTGTGAAGATTCACAATGACATAAAAATGCTGCTTAGGTCAACAAATGAATCTGTAATATCCTGCAGGCCTTCATATCTGGGGTGCTCTTCTGAGCTTTCTGAAAGACAAGAGCAACAAAAAATGCTGAGATATTTGTGCTGACTCATACGAGCAGGTGGATCTTGGCCATTAACTTGGACCATGATTTTTAAGTCAGAGGGAACTGGGAGATGAGATGAAAGAGTCCCTTTAGAGTTTTGCTGTTGAAAACCTGAAACCTGAGAGAGAACAAGTCAAATCAACAGCAAATCAGAGCCTTCAAAAGTTAATATTTAGGCACATGGTATTTTCAGGGCAAGGCTGTAGGTTCAACTTGACCTCAGGTACTTGAATAGAAGAGCGTGGTGGATTTGTGGGGTCTTTTGTTTGTTTGGGGTGTGTGTTTGGTTTTTGTTTTGTTTTGTTTTTTTTTGTTTTAACTAAACCTGTGCTCTGGTTGTTACTTGATGAAGATCTGTATGAGCAGATGTACTTGCAACAGCTCAGAATCTGTATTTTTTGAGAGCCCCACTCATTTGTATGTAGTTCCCTGATGTGATTTGCTTCAGGTACATGCCCTGAGCTTTGCCTGTCCACTAATATGCACTTAAGTACCTCTTGGTAGTTCTTAAACTCTGACCAGTGAATATCTGAGAGGTTTGTTCTGTGTTGCCTGGAGTGGTGTGGCCTGTTCCTCTGACCTGATCATGAGACTTATTCAAAGATAATCTTTCAAATGTGATGAAACAAGAAAACCTGAAATATCACTAACTATCTCTTCTTCTTCCTTCTTTTCTCCTTCCCCATTCTCCTCCCTTCCCAAACACTCATTGTCACAGTGGCAACTGTAGTCATACTTGTAATTCTTTGGTCAAGTGCTTGCTGATGTAAAAGCCCAGTATTTTAGGAAGTCTTAACAAATTGTACTTTCTGAGCAGGACATGTATTCCTTCAAACAGTTCTGCCTTTTTTATTCACAAATTTATTTATATGAAAACAATATTTGAGTTAATATATGCTTAGTTATTATCAAAAAGCTCTAATTCTTTCCACCAAGAAAATTAGGTCATCCACAGGAGGCTAACTGGAAAGAGTAGGTCCCTGTCTTCCTTACAGACTGGAGAACCAATTTTGGGATTACAAAGCAAAGAGCCATTCTGCCAAAGGGATAGGAAAGCAATTTGTTAAAGGCCCAGCTTCTTTAAATATCTGCATAAGCTGTCCTTGCTGGAGAGTCAGGGGCTGCCCCTGGGGTCAGTGTTCCTGCAGTCCCTTGGTAGCTGAAGGCAGTGCCTGTCTGGGGGAGCGATGACAAACCTGAGTCTGTCACGAGACAGTTACTCTTCTGCATATGGGGGCAGTCAGGCGTATTGTAAGGTATTAAAATGGAAAGAAAGAGAGACTCCCCCACTGTCAGTCCTTCATAATCTTTGTTCCTAGCTCTTGATGTGCTTGTTTTCTACTTGTTCTCAGCTTCATAAAAAATACTTTGTTTTTTGTTTTTTTTTTTTTTTCCTTTGCTTTAGAGTAATTTTATGAAATGTATACTTACAGGACTTAGTAAATGCTAAATAAACATGATTAAAATCTTTTTTCTCCAGTGAATATGTGAGAAGCAATCTCTTGAGCTAGTCTCAGTTTGAGTTCCCAGTGTCACTGAGATAGTCAATTCAAATTCTTTTCTTCTCCCATCTTCCCCATCCAAATGCCCTATCTTGTAGTCTCCTGCAAGGGGAATCTTTATTTCTGCCTATATAGAAAAATATCTTCTATGGGCAATGTGATTTATAGGTAGTTTTTCTAAGATGATATTTGGTTTTAGGTTGTCTCCCATGCAGAGCAATGTGATCCTTTTTAACTCTGTCAAGAGAAAATAGCTGATGGCACAGTGTGCTACCCCTCTGCTTCTCCTTCTTTCCTTTTACCCAAGCTGTGCAGATCTGTGATAACTGTCATGTTATCAGCCTGAGAAAATAGATCTTGAGGCAGCATCTGGGCATTTAGTAGAGACATCAACTCAAAGGCACATTTCTGTTTCAGAACTTAGAAATGTAAGTAATTTTTATCATTTGTGTGTAGATGTATCTATGTGTTCCTGCACTCTTAAAAAAGTCAATGTTTTGACTTTACGAGGTATTGAGTTGAAAATGGCAAGACTCAAACCAGAACACCATTGATGTTATTTTGTTTAGTTTTTACTGTTTTATTTTGTACTTTACCTTTCTTCCACATCCTCTTAAACTCATCTCTTGCCTGTAATCAATATTCTGGGATCTGCTGCTCCAAGCGTTTCCCCTCTTGCCTCTAAAACGTAATACCTTCTCCTCCCCTTCCACCCCAACCACAGGAATATCAAGCTCAAGTCGAAGAAATGAGGTTGATGATGAATCAGTTGGAAGAGGATCTGATTTCAGCTCGCAGGCGCAGTGACCTCTACGAGTCAGAGTTGAGAGAGTCCCGACTGGCAGCTGAAGAATTCAAACGTAAAGCTGCCGAATGTCACAACAAATTGCAAAAGGTAGTTTAGGCTTCGTGGGAGACACAGGGCTGATGCTTTGCTTGGATTCCTAGTGCTGTTTGACACTCACACATGAGTTGGGGGGGGATCCTTCAAAGATTACTGTGGTTTGTACAACTAATGCAGAATGTTTTCCAGTTGTGCCCTCAAAATAGCGTGACTTCGACTCTGTGTAACTCCCAATGTTTAAATACCACGACTGCATAGAAGCACAATGTACTACAGCTTTTCCTGAGATTTTTATGTATTTTATACTTAAGTTACAGGTTAAAGATCAAGGAAAAAATGAAGCAGGAGAGTTGTATTGCAAATTGGAGAAGGTATGTTCACTTCGGTTTCCTGGAGTTTGCTTGCTGGGTCTTTCATATTATGCATAGAAACCAAGAGTGCCTTTGGCTAGTCTGTGACATGCACGGCCTCTCAACCCTCCCTATTTCATTTCATTTCATTTTTTAAAATGTCTTTGTGTTGGTGTGATTCACTGTTCTTTCTGATTTGATATAAAGCTGTCTCTGGATAACCTGTTCATAATGGATTGTGTTCAGAAGCCAGGCAAAGACAGGCCTTTATGTGTCATCCTAGTTAGGAGTGAAATTGGGGATGCATAAGGGCTTTCTTTATTCATAAAGGACAGCAAATGAAAACCTAATAGAATTCTGCGTATTCTCACACTGAACAATCTATTTGGTGACCAAAATTTGACATCAGGCAGAAGTTAGCAAAGTGGGAATTGACTGGCCAAGGAGCATTTTGATGTGTTGGAATTTATAGGGAGAAACAAAGGTTTTTGGGAAGTGAATAAAAATAAATACAGTATCATCAGCAGAGAGCATTTTTTTCTTTTTGGTTTTATGACTGTTTCCCTCCACGTTTTTATTTAACTGCAGATCAATACAGAGCAGCAGGCCAAAATCCAGGAGCTGCAGGAAAAGCTGACAAAGGTAACGTCTGGGTGGTGAAAGTGAATTTTCCACAAGACTTTCCAGTGAAACCTTAATGGAGAGGGGGGATGCACTTTGTTTTACCCTCAAAAATAGAATTAGTCATAGCATGGGGGATGATAAGGAAAGGGGGGTGGGAACTGGTATCTGAAATCACTGGTGTTTTCAATATGCTTTTGGCTCTTGAGACATGTCAACAGTGTTTATTTTTACAAATGAAGCTGAGTCAGAACTGGAGTAGTGTAGAGAAATTCTCATTTAATGGGTATACCATGGGCAACGCACTGCTCCCCTGCTTCTGAAGACAGAGTTCAGCTGGTTTTAGCTCACTATTAAAATACATGTTGGACTTGGTTTAATTGCTTTAATTGCACAGTCACTGAAGAGTTCAGTTATTCACAGTAAAAGTATTGAACAATAAGGATTCACAGCAGAATTTTAAAACACCTTAACAATGTATGCTGAATAATATCTAATGTTTGCTGTCATGGTCAGTCATCACTGTAAGAACAGTCTTATTGGAATCTTTCAACAGAAGAGAAAGGGGTTGTCATAATAATCCCCTGAGCAAGCTTTTCACACTTGGCACCTCCTGAGAGGGTTATTATTCATGGAGGCCAAAACTATATAGAAACAGTACTTGTAATATTTCAAAACAATCATGTTTTATCCAGTCTTCTTCTCTCCCTGCATTGATGCTAAGGAATTATCTTTAGGCCGACAGGTTATTCTCTTGATCTTTTAGTAAGATTATTTTGTGAGTTCTTTCCAAGAACTTGAGCTGAACTGGGGGGTAGACTTTACTGTCAAGATATAGAGTCAAGTAGAAACTTGCAGTATAGCAAGTTTCTATATAGTAGAAAGTATAGCAAGTCTTCGCTAAGACAAACCTGTGCATCTCCTGGATTTTAATTTTTGTGTGTGTGTGAAACAGAAATTAGAATTATGTAATTGAAGTTAGAACTTGGGTTCCCACACATGTTTGTGGTTGTCATAATTTAGACAGTTAGGCCAAAGTTCTGTAGTGGATTTATTCAGACTGTTGACCATCTTGAGGTTATGAAGCTTTCACACACCAAATTTTTTGTGTGTGCTTTTCATATAATACCTTTCTTTTCTTTTCTTTTGACCTTCAGGCTGTGAAAGCCAGCTCAGAGGCAACTGAGCTTCTGCAGAATATCCGTCAGGCCAAGGAGAGAGCTGAGAAGGAGTTGGAGAAACTGCAGAACAGGGAAGATTCTAATGAAAGCATGAAGAAGAAATTACTTGAAGCGGAGGTGAGTGGAGAATGTCTATCTAAAGTCAATTAGTTATCAGGATGTGCATCAATTTAGGAACCCTCATCTGGATGACTCTGAACAATGTGTATTCCTGTAGTAACTCTTCAGGGGAAAGTGTTAGACATGAATCCATTTTTAATTAAAAAAGATACATTTCTTTGAAAAAAGCTGAGAGATTTTTTATTTTGAGTGAGGAGTCAATAAGGACATGTGGTTACCGAAGGGATTTGAGGCATGATGAGGATTTAAAATATAGAAGCCAACCATGTATATTGACTGCTTCAGCCTAATTTTTTCTAGAAACTGCTCCTTGCTCTGTGCTAGTGCAGAGTTGAATAGCCTAAATGGCAGCTCATAATTGCTCTACAGGAACGGCGCCATTCTCTGGAGAATCAAGTGAAGAGATTAGAGACTGTGGAACGACGAGAAAACCGCCTGAAAGAAGATATTCAGACTAAATCTCAACAGATTCAACAGATGGCAGAGAAAATTCTGGTGAGCAGAGGTGAAAATGAAACTTTGAGCGTGAGAGTTTGTAAGAAAGGGGCAGGAAAGAATCAGAAGCCGTAGAATTGCATTGAATAACGTAGAAATTGTTCAATAAGGGGATTTCTTTCTTGTATCAGTCATCCTGGAGAAAGCTGAAGGACTCAAACTCTCCTTGCACCTGTAGTTACAAACTCACTCCTGTACTTTTAGTCTTAATACTTCTTCAAAATTGTGGTTGTCTCAGGGGGAGCACTCTTAAGTCAACATAGTAATATTTAAATTATTTTACCTAGTGATTGTTTCAGAAGTAAAATATTCTCAGGACAAGATACTACGACAACAAAACCATTAATATCTATCTTTTAAACTAAATTGTAGAGGAATTTAGAGGTCAGATCTATTTGAAATGCTTATGTTTTGAAGCAGAGAGAAATTAGTCATCTAAACTATTCATCTCCAAAGATAAATATTTGTCAGGAAACCATTTTCACCCACATGTTTCTCTGTTGGCAATTTATTGTTTCTCTCCTGCTTAAACCTATTAAATCTTTATAGTAAGTTAGTATGTCAGTCTCCAGTGAACCAAGCAGAGGGTGTTTCTAATAATTTTGCTTCCCTGGGACAGGAAGCATAATTTTCTAGTGGAATAATTAAATTTACTTTGCGTTCCTCATGAGCTCTCTTTGTGTGTTGCCAATATGACAAGGAAAAAAAGGGTGGCATTTTATTGGTAGTAATCCTGAGCAGAGACACACCTGAGGAAGGCCAAATGGAAATGTATAAATAAGCATATTTAGAGTCAACAGATGACCCAGGCTTGTTCTGGGGATGTAGACTTTAACACCAGAATGCCTGATTGCTGTCAAAAAAAGGTAGAATCGGTTCTTTAGTAGTGCTGTTCCTTTCAAATTGTTTTGATAGCACGAGTGCATGGTAAGTGGGAGACTATGCTGGGCACAGAGCCAATTTTATGTTTAGAAATAGTGTAAAACTTTGAATTGTTTCATAATCCTCCTGTGTATATTTGGGAATTGTTCCTTGGTTTTGATTACGTTCTCTGTGGAGGAGAAACTGGAAGGGAATGCAGAAATATCGAGTAATTGTTTTACACCAGGGGATGTGTTTAGCTCTTCTTATAGATAGTTTCCATGGAGTTCTGACACAGTGCTGGGGAGGCACAAAAGTATTTTATGAAAAAGTCAAACAGGTGTTGAAGAAATATTCCTACAGTCTTTCCTAGTCCCTTGCAACTCTGACCTGGGAGCACAGGGTACTGGTGTTCTTTCTGTACTCCTACCCTGTACCTCCCCTCGAGCTGATCTTTTTAAACACTTGTCTTTTCCTGGTATAGAAAGTATAGAAAGGTAAGAAGGGAGTTGAAGATGCAGAGTTGCACAGAGTAAGGTGGGTATTGCTGAATAAAGGCATTGTTTTCACATACACTCATGTAGCAGCATCAGAGAAGTACCAGCTCATCTGCCTGTAAGAATTGAATAAGAAGCAAGAAACAAGTCAGAGAAGATACTTATTACTGTCTGAACGTGTAGATCAATGCTGTGATGCCAAACACAAAGTCAGTGCTACATAGAGAATAGTGAGTGAGAACTGGAATGGTAAGAGATTTACCTTTTTGAGCCCACTCTGGCTGTTAAGTGCCACTGCAGGAACTGGTGAAGCTTCTGCCACAGTATGAGCAGTCTGATGCTGGTGGCTTTGAAGCTGCTGCTGATCTGGTTGTCTGATTCTCTGCCAGGACCTGAAACGTGTGGGCTTCTGGGGGAGGTGAGTTGTCCCTCTTGTTGCTGGGAGACATATTTCAATTGCAAAAAGCAGCAATCTCCATTCCGTGCAGAAGTGTCGGGACTAGGCACTGGAGATGACCTACTTTTGGTGAACCTCCTCTTTGATTCTCACTTCTGGAAAAAGAGGTCTATGGCAAATTACTGCAAAAAAAAGTCATATCTTTTCAAGATGAGGAAGATCAGGAAAGAGAATATGAAATTAATATGAAAAGTGCTAAAGTACACACATATATCAGGAAATTTTCCTGTGCTATGCAGTAATGAAGGCAGACAGGAGACCTGGATGCAGCCCAACACCTCAACTTGTCTATGCAAGAGTCAAGCCAGTGGTAGTGAATGACAGACCTGGAGCTGCTCTTGTTCCAGGGAAATTGTTGGAGTGGCAAATACAACAATGAATGAGCATGAAGTTGTAAGCCCAGCTCTTGTGAGGTGTCCTGTTGAAAGCTGATTATAGATATACAACAAATAACATAGTCAGACAGCAGAAACAGCTGATTTCTGAGTTACAAATGGCTTAAATCCTTGCTGTGCACGGCTGAAACTATCTTATGTGAAACAAAGAGGTTAAAAACATTCTGGCATATTCCACCACATGTCTTGCATCCTGCACTTTTCATTTTCCAAGCAATTTATAAATAGTTGTTCTGACAACATTTGTCTGAGGAATATAACAAAGTAAATGCTATTCCCACTCTGAATGCAGAATGAAAAGCATTGACAGCAGTAGCCCCTTATTGAGGTTTTCTGTGAGAAAACAAGTGAGAGACCTTGGTAAAAATAGATCTGAACTTCCTGTGATGCCACTGCAGCTATAAAATGTTTATAACTGTGTGTTTTCACCAAATGTCCTTGGCCTATCTTTGAGAATATTTTACTGGGAAATGGAGATTCTTACCATGGAAGTAGAAATCTTTGTCCTTAGCAGTGGACCTGCACTGCAGTAGATGGGTCAGCAGCAATATGCAGAGCTTAAAGAAGAAAATGTGCAGTTCTCATAAGGCTTTGTTTAACATGACAGCCCTGGTCTTGGGGTTTTTATAGTGTGAAGTCTTAAAAAAGAGAATGAATGAGTGTTTGATACCTGTGTAACACATACACACAGCACCTACTATTTCTTTGTGTCTGAATATGAATCTCTGCTGCTTTTAGGAGCTGGAGGAGAAGCATCGTGAGGCTCAGATCGCAGCACAACACCTGGAGCTGCAGCTGAAACAGAAGGAACAATTCTATGAGGAAAAACTCAAAGTAAAAATATCTTATCTTCCTACAAGCTTTTGTGGGTAGAAGGAGTTCAGGGAAAAACAGTTGCCTTTAGGCTCTGATTGTTTAGTCTTAGGAGTAGCCTTCTTGCTCACCCCTATTGCAATGTGCAGGGAGCTTAGTGGGATCAAAATCAGTTTTTCTCCCAGTCCCTGCCATTGTACCTTATCTGTCTGTAGCACTGCATTAGGACAGCTGGGATTGGAAGTCAGAACTACAGGGAGGCAGTTGGGGATTGTAATTTGACTATTGCTGACTCAGTGATACTTAGTGCTGTTAGATCTCACCCCCTGAAGAAGCTTTCAGTTCCTACTGGTGATTTTCTGTGAGTGTTCACTCAGCCTACCTGCAAGTTTTAAATGCAGCAAAGACTGGAGCGTTTCTGAAATTCCATCCTCTTGGAGCTGGAACATCTGCCAAGAAGCCACAGAAACCACCCACTTTGTTTTTGTCTTTTCCAGGGTAGCATTAACAAACAGTTAGAAATAGAATCATAGACACCATCTAAAATTAGGGAAAACAAGCTGGGAAATAGGAGTATATGCACTGGCTATGGTTTTTTCTAAAGAGCTTACAGTATGACAGGCAGTAAATACATTTTGTAAGAATCTTTGCTAAACCAGGTTATTCTTAGTAGAAACAATCTTTATCTGGTACATTTATCTAGGACCTTAATTCTACATTTTGGCTTAAATGTGAGAGGGCATAATATTTAAGGGGAGAGAAGAAATTTCTGTGGGAGAAATATGAAGGAAAAAAAGAGAAGTAAAGATTTTTTGGCAGATCAGAGCATCTGGTAATCAGCAATGAGAGGAGAGTGATTGATAGAAAGCAGGAAGATCAGATGTAGATGTTGGGAAAGGAGAAGTGGTGATATAAAAGCTGGAAAAGAGGATAGGCATTAGAAAATGAATAAAAAGAAAAAGAGAACCAGTGTATTATGGGGACCTATGTTAGAGGCTTTAGGAGGAGAAATCAGGAAACCAGATGAAAAAGGCTCAAAGGGATGAAAGAGGACATGGGGTTTTTGTAATTGGAACAGTAAAAAATATCCTGTGGTGAGCAGAATTTGTGCCTTCAAAAATTTCTTTGAAGGGAGGGACCTTTAGTTAACAACTGATTTAGAGCTCTGCACATGCATACATGACATGCATTTTTTAAAAAAGTGTAGCAATTAATTACTTTAGTCCTGTTGCTGATGACAGGTATTTGTGTCACAAAAATAAGTTTTTTACTTAGCTGTTAGATTTGGTGTCTCTGACTGGAAGAATTCATGTGGTTCTCAGTTGCCTTTCTCATCCACACTTATGGAACTCACAGATTCCTTCTGAACCATATTGGTAGGGCAGCCAAGGGATGGGCACTTTCTTACTTCCCCTATTGGACATATTTTGGAGTAGACAGTTTTTCTGGGGGTTTTTTGCATTAGTCTGGAACTGTTCTTGAGCAGAGTTCATATGACTTAAAGTAATAATTTTAAAAAATCTGTACTGTCTCCATGTCTATAAAATTCCATCATCAAGTTCAGTCTTCAAGGATAATTGAGGGAATGCTTTTTTCTGGAGTTTGCTCTTCCATGGATTTCATGCAATTGCATCCTGGGTTTAGTTTTGCTTGAGATGTGATCAATTGCTTAAAAAATAAATTTCTGTCTATCTTCATGATTTTCTTTCTGCTTGCCCTTTGCCCAGTGAAACAGATATAATTTAGACAAAAGAAATGTCTTCATTTAGGTGTTGGAAAATCAGATGAAGAAAGATCTTGCAGATAAGGAAGCACTTGAGAATATGCTCAGAAGACATGAAGAAGAAGCACGTGAAAAATGTAAAGTCCTGGCTGAGCAGAAGGCGGTATGTGGTGTTGAATTGGAAATCAAAGCAGCTGAAGAGCAGCTTTCTGACACTGATTTCAAGCAAGATAATCTTGTTTGAGGTTTTGTAGAGCTGCTTGAGCTGCTTTGAAGGAAATTCGTTGATTAATGCTAATTTTAAAAGACATGATTTTTTAATTCAGCGTATCTACAAGAATGTATCCTTAAAATTAGCCATGCAGCTTGTTGTGTACCCCTCATTTTGATAATATAATGGTTGCTTTTCTTCCTAATATTAAAGCAGCAAAAAGCAGTTGTAAATAGCTCCAGGAATTGCATCTTTGATGCTCTTCTGGCCATTTGTTCAGTCTTCTTTTAGTTCTTCTTGTTTCTAGAAAAAGCTCAGACTTTTTATAAACTTTATTTTTACGATCACTTGTGTTTCAGATGATCAATGCAATGGACTCGAAGATCAGGTCACTGGAACAGAGAATTGTGGAGCTGTCTGAGGCCAACAAACTGGCAGCAAACAGCAGCCTCTTTACCCAGAGGAACATGTAAGTGTGGCAGCTGCAGTCACTGCTGAACAGGTCTCAGGAAGATGACCTGAAGGTCTTTTCCAGTGTAAATGATTCTCTGATTCTCACTGTAAAAGTGGCTCTTTCTTGCAGGCCTGCTGTGCTCCCTGCTTGTTTTTCAGTGATATGCTTTCAAAAATGTGCTTGTTCTTCACATACCTGTGGCTCACTGTGTATTTTGTGTTTCCTCAAACATGACTGGGAAAATTGGTTTGTATTACAGTGAGTGTTTACTTTGGAGCCTTTCCTGAGGCAGATGATTTGTGCTGGTTTGCCAAATATGTTAAATGAATACTAATAATTTTAATATCCAAAATACCTCTGAAGAAGCATATATTCCTTTTTTGAGCATAAATATTGCTAATAGATTTTATATTTTCCCTGGTTCCTGTGGCACATGATGTTGAAATTGAAAACTTTAAATACCTTTCATTCACAAACATCCCATCCTGCGTGGATTATTTGATACCTCCTGCAGGGCAAAGCTAAAGCAGTTTATGCCCTTACTGAGTTCAGAGATCCACCAGCTTTGGCTGTTTGCACAAAGGTTTTCTGTGTCCATCAGCTGCTGGATGCAATGTCAGGTGGTGCCCTTGTGGGAAGCACTTGGATAGATTCCCCTATATTATTGAGTAGAACCAGACAGGGATGAGTTTTGGCAAAGAGCTGCCTTGGTTTTATTCCTTTTCAGTGGTGATTATGCCTCCAGATATGTAATGGCTCCAGTTTTCATTGTATTTCAAGTATCTGGCAAGTTATTTTAGCCTGAGCAGCCAAAAATATTGACAGAAATAACTGAGGAATTAAATTGTGTTGCTTTATGCTCCAGATGACCTCTAGTTAATCACCCAGGAAGTTTGTTGAGGCAACAAAAGCCATAATTTACCTTCAATCTGAAATAAAACATAAATGTTTTCCCAACATGTACCTGGGAAGCATTTGGAAGATGAAGTGTCACAGTCATTGGTCTGACTGAGTGTAAGAACTCAGCTGAGCTGTATGCACTCTCTGAGAGCAGTACACTTAACTGAAGAGCCATAAAAACCAAGGAAAACATATAACAACATTTTAACATATGACTTAGAATAGATTATTGAGAGACATATTGTCAAGTGACGTAACTTTGCAGGATTGGTAGAAGAGAGGACAGAATTAGCAACATTTTGAGAGAAAATTGCTTTATTATGCATGCAGATAGTTAATGATTTTGTGCTTGTTTTGTGAATTGGGCTGGTGAAAATGCATAAATTGTTGTTGGACTGCATTTTGAATGCACAAAAGCTGCAGCTAATCTGAGCATTTATCAAGAGGAGAACTAGTGATTAAACCCTTCAGAGGAGAGGGGAGCTCTGCAAGCTCTTGTTCCAGCAGTATCTGAGGAAACCAATGATTATCAGGTTCCTGAGAAGATAGCCCAGTAAACAGTAGGAAATGAAATAACACCATTTGACAGTTCTGGCTGACAATGCTCTGTAGAGGTAAATTAAAAAAAGAGAAAAGGTGAAAGGGTGGTTTTGCTTGCAATGCACAGAAATGTGAGTCAGAAGACTAAAGTTCTATTTTTAGCTTTGTTAAGTCTTCCTATTTGATCTTGGGCAACCCACATAATTTCTCTGGGATAGGATTAATAACAGCTTATCTCACAGTGAACTTCTTAAAATATTAATTCATTAATATATGGAGAGCTTTGTGAGGCTTCTAAGTAGAAAGCACACTATGAGGCAGAATTTTCCAATGCATGATAACATGATTCCAGGAATTGTAAATAATGTAGAAAGACCTTTTTTTTTTGAGGGTATGCATTTCAAATGGTAATAGTTAATCATTGTCAGCTCTCAAAATTCTTATGAACACAAGTAATTGCTTTTGTTCACTTTGTAGATTAAGAATTTGATCAAAGACAACAAAACTTCACATCACTGTAGGTCAAGTTCTAGATCCATTACAACTTAAAAAAGACCACAACAAACAACCCCAAACACACTACCCCCTATCCTGCAGCATCTCATTCCTCTTATCTCATGGAAATACATTGTGAGAAAGCAACTCTTCTTAGCATTTGTTTTTCCTGCATAGAAAAACACGTAACAAGGAACTGAAGAAATGAGGAGAATGAGCTGTAGCTCAAATATTGTTGTAGATTACCCTGTACAAGATCCATTTGTCTGTGCAACTTGCAAACATGGCATATGTTGGTGAATACACTAGTATTTTTTATGTTTAGTTGGGATGTAGAATTTAAACTATGAACTGAACTGTTCTACTTAACAGGAAACTTGTGTTCTTCCTTACTTCACCCCAGTGAAATGACAAATGTTGGGGACATTTTGGGTTTGTCACTTGTGCGTCTCTCCTATCAGGAAAGCCCAAGAGGAGATGATTTCAGAGCTCAGGCAACAGAAGTTCTACTTGGAAACACAAGCTGGAAAGTTAGAGGCCCAGAATCGAAAATTAGAAGAACAATTGGAAAAGATGAGTCACCAAGATCACACTGACAAGAACCGCCTGCTGGAGCTGGAGACACGGCTGAGAGAGGTGAAAACTTGGCTTCAGTCCCTCCCAGCAAACTTTCTTGAATGCATCCCATTTTGAGTAACGTAGTGAGAACTAGAATTAAGTTGTTTTAGTGATATTTGAAAGTGTATTAATTTAATTTGGTCTAACAGTACTTTTTTTTTTCTCCTAGTAGTAAAAAAAAAATAAAAAATTGCTCATTAGAAGGAGAGAAAAGTAATTATTAAGGACTTGTCATTCTGAATATGAGATTTCAGATCATCTTGCTTTCTCAGAATCTTATTTATGTGGATTTTTTTCTACAATATCCTTATAGTATTGTCTGGGTAGAGAATAAAAGCTCAGCTATGTACAATGATCAGATTAACCATAGCCTTAGAGTCTACAGCAGAGAAAGCAAAGGACACAGCAGAACTGCTGTAAGAAAACAGGAGACCTGTTGCTTCACACACATTTTTTTTGAGTTTTTTTGGAAAGAAAACCTACAGTAACATGAAAATATAAATTTTTAAAGATTTGTGAGCTGTGCCTCATTTTTAGTTTTGTATCAACTAGTTTGGATCCACTTCTGATCTTCTTTTACCTTCTCCAGTCTCTACTAATTTTTAGCTAAGACTGAAATCTTGCCTTTAGCTAAAGGGGTTGGAAAACCATGTCCTTGTTTGACCAGAAGCTGGTTGGGACCAGTGTAAGATTTCTGACAGGCTTGTCATGCATCTCCAGCACAACAGACAGATTCCCTTGGGATAACAGACAGCTTGAAGAAGGTGCTAAAGTTTGGAATTGATTTTGAGCATCTGAAATCTGTTCTGCTGGTGGTTCATTTCTTATCCATGAAATGACATGTTTATCCCTGAGTATGTTGCAAGAAAACCTTCATCAGAAGCCACTCAGGTAAACCCAGAGCCAGATGATCTGGTGGCTTTCTTTAAAAGGAATCTGAAGGGAAGATGAAATATGAAAGTCAATTGCAAAATGTATATAACATTTACATAAGAATAAATATTAATATGGACATTTATGCCTGGAGCTTCCCAAGTAAAGATTTTCAAAGACTCTCAGTTTCAGTGTAGAAAGTTCATCACAAACTTCTTCAACTTTTTGTATCAACATTTGATATGTGAAGTTCGAGTTACAGCTGCAACTATTCTTGTTGTCTTGTTGTTTCAAAATGGCAGGTTGCTCTTTACCTCTTTCCAAGCAAACCAGTAGTTTTTAAGGAGTAGACAAAGGTGCATCCTTGACTTTTCAGTAACTGAAACAATCTATAAGGACGTGATTTTTGGGACAGACATGGCAATGGCATCTTAAAGCAAGGTCTGAAATGAGATTGCATTGCTTGTCATTTTGTTTGTTCGTAACTTATATTCTGCTTTTTCTTTCTTCAGGTTAGTCTGGAGCATGAAGAACAAAAGCTGGAACTCAAGAGGCAGCTGACAGAGCTGCAGCTGACCCTGCAGGAGCGGGAATCCCAGATCACTGGGCTGCAGGCGGCACGGACAGCCCTGGAGAACCAGCTCCGCGAGGCCAAAACTGAGCTGGAGGAGACAACAGCTGAGGCAGAGGAAGAGATCCAAGCCCTCACGGTGAGCCCTGAAATCTCTGCTATATACAGATAAGAATTATGGAGGTGCATGTTTCATGGAGAGGTTAAATTAAATTATAGTGTTAAATTTTTAATTTTCAGAATTTGGATATGAGTTGTGCCTTGTGTTGATAGAAGCAGGAGTGGCTAAAATGCCAAATTATATCTTTAACCACATGAATACTTCTTAGTAATGGTTCATTGCTGCCAAAACTGATTGATGGCTTGTAGGAGCTTTATTACTTTTGTATTGAGGTGAAGGTTGCATCTAAAATTGGTATTTTTAGGAGCTTTACTCTGTGATATACTTATTTAAATGATAGCTCGTGAGTTTAAAAGTACTTGATGATCATAAATGTTTTGATTATTTTTTTCCTATCAGTTACCCTGCTTTGAGGATGCTTATTCAGGGGGGGAGAAAAACCCCACCAAATTCCTAGGAAAGAGTGTTCTTAGCACATAATGCTTGTTTCATTAGAAATTGTCACACGTGTCTTGCAGTCTCTGGTGAGGTGTGTGAATGATAGAAAGGAAAAAAAAAAGTTCATGTCTTGCCACCCTCTTCCACCCCAGCCCCCTGTAAATGGAATTCTAGATTATATGTTTCTGGTTGCTGTCTCTTGAGTACAAAAGCATTCTTTCAAACTGTTTGATTCTAAGAAATATTTCCATCACAAAAGATTCCCAGGGTTGTGGGGTAGAGAGTGGAGATGACCTGCTACCAGCTAAACCCCCTTGTGCAGCAACCTTTAATGACCTTCAAATCCTGTTATTTGGAAGTGTTGAAAATGTGCATTCTTGTGCTCCAGTGGCATTTAATCAAAGAACTGTTCCGAGTATTCCTGCCATTGCTGTTTTTTGGAAGGGGTGGTGGGCTCAGCTGACGTGGGGGCTGGAATTATGCTGATGCTCTGGGAGATGAATGGGAGAACCATTCCCTCAGTTCTAAAGTGGGCACAAGCTGGGCAAGTGCAGCAACAGCATGGAGGCCTAAGAATAACTGAATAGAACATGGCATCGGGTTCTTTTCTGCTCAAAACTGAGGCAGTGCCCTCCCAGCTGAAAGCTTTGCATAACAACTAATATCACTGCCAGTGGGCTGGTGATGTGCTTGATATCTTTACCCAACAGTGAAACAGATGAATATTCATGACCTGTGTTCACTCAGTCATTGCTTCAGTTAATTTGGCAGAATGGTGGTGCTCTTGGAGCAGCTGCTGTGAGACAGTCCAGTTCGGTGGGCTGGGGATATTCCTCTCATGGATTTTTTTATGTACTTCTTTTTTTTATTTTTCACCTTGCCCGTGGTGGTAAGATAGCTTTTTAGCTCTCATATTTGACTTCTGCTGAACAGTTTTTTCCTGTTTAGTCTCTTGGCTCTAAGGGAAATGTTCTGAATGAAGAAAGGTGGCTGGATGTGCTCGTGCACTAACCTTTACACAGGTTACCTTTAGCACATGACATTAGACACTTTTTAAATCCCTTTCATGAATTTTGAGAGAGGCCATGAGGCTGAAACAAGAACTTTTTGCTTTGTCATGCTTTGCTTGTAAATTAGGGGGTAAAATGGTGCATGCGATCCTGCATTCTTTAAAAAAAGTGTTTGCACTTTTCCATGCTTTGGATGCTGTCTTCCAAAGAATTGATTATTGTGTTTTATCACTGCTTTTTAGAGAGGCTCGGGATTTAAAAGGGACTTTGTGGTAGGATTCAGGTAGATTGGCAGAGCTGTTTGGGATGGCTTGCATACTATATCATTATAGCTTTTCTTTGCAAGCATTAAATTGTATGCAGTATTTATTTTCTATGAAATACCAATCTGGATATGGAAGTAAAACCAGCTCAAATTATAATGTCAAGAATGTACAAACTTAAAATGGGATCAACAAGTCTTCTGCTGACCACTTCAGAAGGAACCTGTTGTTACATAATTCCATTCTTGAGTTTGTACATTTTTCTAAAGCAGTTCAGGACTGGGAGCCATAAGTGTATTTTGATTGAGTAGGATGTGACTTTTGCTAATCAGTTCTTTGCCACTGCAAAGTGCTTTCATACCCTGCAGCATCTGCCTTCCAAACTTTGCTTGCTGGTAGATTGTTCTGCAGTTTGTTTAGCAACAGCTGTTGGATTCGAATTCTAATGTATGAAAAATTGATGATTAACTTCTTACCTCCTTTAGGCACATAGAGATGAAATCCAGCGTAAATTTGAAGCCCTTCGTAATAGCTGCACAGTGAGTATTAAATACAGATCATTGAATTATTTTGAAATTAAGGATAATGAAACAAACAATTTCCTCCTTTAATCCTTGATGACACTAGTTCCTAATGTGGACTTCTGGCTTCAAGGTGTTAGTAGGACCTGGATGGATTGGATTTGATTTCTTTTAGGTTTCAGGTAAACCTCAATTTTGAGGTTTTAGTCTGATCATGAAATTGATACTATTCTTCTTTTTGGAGAAGAAAGTAAATTAAAATATCTCATTGCAGTGCAGCTAATAAGAATGGTGTAGCAGCTGCAAAAAATGACTGTAGGTGCAGATCTTTTCTGCTCACAAGAAGAAAAGATCTACCTGTCCAAATCCTGAGCTGCATTGTAGATCTAGGCCAGAGTGGGTTTTAAGGAGGATGTTGATACTATTTGAAGAGGCAAGGAGTGTTAAGGTTCCAAATAGTACACTGACATGTAGTTGTCTGCTCAAAGTGCAGAGAGGACTCCAGGATCTGAATTTTCACCTTGAGATCTTTGACATGTTTTTGGATTCATTTCATCAGTCCAGGACAGATGTCCAAGGGCTTTGTCTATCCACAGGGATTCTTGAGGTTTAACAATCTTCACACTTGTTTATGATGTTGATAGAGGGCATCTGCCTTCCAATGACTTGAATTACACAAGTGTTGGATGAGCACCACAGTCCTCTGGATCAGCAGCAATTGCTGATCCCTCTGGGCTTTTTCTCCTTCCCCACCCTGTAAGCAGGGCTTAATCCTGGGATTTTTTAATCTTGATTGTTTCCCTACTATCAGTGATTTCTTCAAATTCAATTTTTCATGCAGTAGGACTTAATATCTGTACAAGTTTCCATCTTCCAAGAATACCTTTCCAGGATGAGAGTCATTCTGTTTTCCTCACTCTTTAGCACTTAAGTAAGGGCATTCTTCTGTTCATAAAATATCCAGAGATGAAGAAATCCTGCACAAGAATCTTTACTTTTTATTCCCTTCTTCATTTTCTTAGATTGATCCTCTAGCTCCATGTGTGTCATCATATATCTTACATCCATAGCTCTCTTCTTTTGCTCTATACCTTGCCCTTCATTCAGAACTGCAGCTTTCTATGCAAACACTTATGTGATCTCCATGGAGGCAAAAACCAGATGTGGAAGCAGTGGCTTCTGTTCTCTGCAGGGTTGGCTGCCTTGCAGAGTCTGTAACTCATTATCCAGTAACACTTTGTCTCTAAGTGTGGTGAACAAGCTCCAGCAGTAAAGAGTGACCCATAACATTTCCAGAATGTCGAGAGCTTCAAAGGTTCTGCATCAAAGGATTTGTAAAAGTGTTGTGCATTGTCAGGCCCTTCAGTGGGATAAGTGGGATCAGACATCTTCATCAATAAGAAATTAATTAAATAGTTCCTAAATGAATAATACATGCTCATCATACATTCTCTTTCCAGCCCAGGAGAATGCCATGTATAATTTAATTGACCATGGACAGAAACTTTCCTGTTCTGTGTTATGACTGGTCCTAGCTGTCCATCCTGTCTGCTGAGGAGCTCTGAGAGGAAATCAGGGCAATCTTCTCCTGACAGTGAGGGTCAGGGGACACTAATTATGTGCCTTCACCAGATGTTTCAGCCTCGTGTTTATCTGATGGTAACCAGTATGATACAGGCTGTGCTTTTTGGTGACCACGTGATTCCACTTGAAGGTGATTAGAATTTGTACTCCTTTTAAAATCAGACAGCTCTCCAAGGGAATAATTGTAATATGCTGCTACTTATACAGCATGACAATGGATGGGTTTATTCTTTTAGCAAGTTCTCAAAAGATATCCTTTTTAAGCTGATACAAACTCCTTGAACTAGTCTGGCAAACTTTGGTAGGGAATTATTTTTATTTGATCTTATTGAGAAGCCTCAAACAGCATAAGAATTATGAAAATAAGATTAGACAGGAAAAAATATTGAAATATTGAATTACTTCAGTACTTTTGTAGTATTCAAAAGATAAATAAAAATACTTAATCTACTTTCTTTGGTATTTTTTCTGTCTCTCTAGCTTCACAAAGGTCACAGCTTCTGATTGGAGGCTTAACTCAAATGTGTGTCTGCTTTCCTTGTATGCTTATTGCACACTTGTTATTCCTTTTGCTGAGGTCTCTGTGCAAGGAGATATCTTCTTAGGTTCTCCTGTTTGTTAATTTTAAATTTGCTGGTTTTGGGTCAGAGACACAGAGACCACTCTTGTGGTGTTGGTCATACTTTCTGCCTTGTTTGTGAACTTATATTCAGTTGCTCTGATAGCTCTGCATTGTTTCCCCTTGTGACATCTCTCTTTTATTATTGGGGGTCAAAAATAAAATGCTAAAATTTGCTTTCTCTGGCTCTCAGTTGAGCAAGAAATAGCAGGATACCTAATTACAACAAAAATTGTAAATTGTTGTACCTGCTGCACACACAGGGCTTGTGGGCACACACAGAGGGTAGTATTTCATCACAGACTTCTCAAAGGATAGCTCATCCAGCAACTCTGCTGAGGGAGAAGAACTAGTTCCCTACATCAATTCTATCAAAAATATGATCCATTTGAAGTATTGGAAGTTGGAAGTATTTTCCAGGCCACCAGAGAAAGATCTAGAAATAAAAGGCATTTTTAAATAGGAAAATTTACATATTTGTCCATTGTTTCCAGATGGCTCTGAATTATGGCTTGTTCTGGGATCATCAACATGTGTAAAATTAAAAATACAACTAAGTTATGTAAATAATACTAGAATGTTTCAAAAAGAAAACATTCAGTAAGCAGGGAGTAAAGTCTTTAAATATTTAGAAGAAAAGAATCCTATAAAGTGTTTACACTCAGCTTAGCAAAATACTAGAGAACCACTATCTGAATCTTGTTTTTCAGATACAGACTTCCTTTTAGTCTAGCAATGAGGATTTCTTAACACTAATTGGATGTTGCATTTCCATTTATTCAAGTTTTCTCCAATAAAACAAAGGTTATCTCTCCTCGAGTTTCTGTTGTCACCCTGTGTTCCCATTTAAGCATTAACAGGCTTGATTCTGCACTTGCAGAATTGGATATTGCACTTGATTCTGCACTTGAGATTGGCTATTGAGGCAGTGAGTCTGTGAGCTCATCAGACACGTGTATAATTTTAGTCCTGCATGAAGTCTTGCTGACTTCAGTCTAAGATCCTGATTCCACATTGGCTCAATGAGCTGGCATACAAGAATAGTCTGTGTTCTTGACAGCTTCCAAAATTACATCCAAAGATATTATATACTTTATGCTAAATTATGTTTCAGAGTAAAGGGGTCTTGCCCGCTCTAACAAGGCTAATACCCAGGCAAAAACATAAATGGCTTTGTTAAATTTATAAAAAAAAAAAGAGAAAATTGCTGTTGGGTGGGAGGGGTTATCCTGATTCTCATTTCACAGGAAATATGATGGCACATACCAGTTACAGGCAGAGATTGAATTTCTGTAGCTTTAAAAAAGTCAGAGTCTTCTGGGGTGTTGCTGTGAAAGAGGTTAATGGGACCTACACCATGGACAGCATCTTCATAATTTCATTTGAGGGTGAGGCTCCTGGTTGGTAGAGGAGTCCAGGGACTGTGTGTTTTAATCCTGGGTTGGTGTGGGAAGGAGAGGAATGCAGGCAGTGCAGTGTCCTACTGCTCTGCAGCTCCCCATGAGAGCAATGTCCCTCAAGCTAAGCCATGATGGGTTTTTGGAGACTGAGATCCCTGTATAAGGTGTGTTTCAAGGCACAGATGTTGTCTGAGTATGGAAAGGGGAGGAAAGTGAGGGATTCATTGTTATAAATGGATCAAATGGAACAATCTCTCTGCAGCCCTGTTCTGGGTGCTCTGCTCTGTTACAGTGCTGGGATTTCTCTGTCTGAAAAGCTTCATCTCTCAGATCCAGGTGTGAGACAAAGCAAGTCTGATGTCTGCTCTTGCTTCCTCCTCACAATAATTCGGGGCTGAGAGACAGCTTTTTATTGTTTCCTAGTTACTTCTGACAGGTAGCTTTCTAGTAGAGATTAGTGGGGATGGGGAGGACTGGAAGTGGATAGAGGAAAACTATTAGTCTGGAATTACGTTAAGCTCCAGATAACATGCTGCTGAAAGCATCCCAAAAGAGTTTCCCTTGCTGTGTCCTTGCATTTTTCTGCATGTTCGTTGGGGGCATCTGAGAACTGAGACATCTTTATGAAGGAATAAGGGTATGCAGAAGTTTGCAAGCTGCAGTTACTAGTTTATAAAAAAAACTCCTTCTTTTTCTCCTTTTCCTCATTACTTTGCCTGCGGTTTTGCTACGTGGAACACGTGGATTAAGTTCTGTACATTGTGTCTGATATGCAAACCTCATCACCATGGCCCTGACTGCTTGCTGCTCTGATGTTTAATTTGATCTGTGGCTGGAGAGGTTTGTAGAGCCAGGTGTAACAGCTGGGAACGTGCTCAGCCTCACTAGAGGAACACCCTGCTTTCCTCAAACTGTGCAACAGGGAAGGAATTGTGCAGTATGTGGTCCCTTCTGCTGAGGAGCTGCTCTGCTTGGGTTGTTTTGTAATATTTCAAAATTAGCAGAGTCTTCTGTGTCTGTATAAAGATAAGTTGAGTGCTTAGATGTGGCATGTAGTGAACAATCTGCCAAGATGAGCGTGGTGTAGTTAGGTGATATCTCTGTTTTAAGGATTAGTTGTGATGAAGATGTGCATAAATTGAAGAGAAAATTCCAATTGCTCTGTGAGTGATGATGCAGTGGCCTAGATGGTCTAGGATTGCTTTTCCAAGCTTTCAAGTGTTTAGTTGTTTTATAAACTTTAAATGTGAAGGTTTTTATATTTATATTATATGTTTCTAAAGGATTTAATAGTGTTTTCTTGCAGACTTTCCTTTCATATACTTCAAATTTACCTTCAGAATAGCTTAGGGTTGGTTGGTTTGGGTTTGTTTTTTTGGTATTTTTTTTTTTTTTTGGGGATTTCCTTAACTGAAAAACAAAAATACCTAAAGCTAGTAACTCTTTCCAGGTGCAGGATTCTGGCATAGGTTGTGTCTATGTATTTATGCCCAAGACAACACTTCCAATTAAATGTGGTTTTTTGATTTGTATTTTCTTTTTTGTTGGACCCCGGGACAGGCATTTATATCACACCATGTCCCATTTTCCTGTGTCAGTATTACCCATTACTCTTTAGGCTTTATAGTATTAATAAACTCTCTCATTCTGTTGGGTTCCACATAGCTGTAGATAGCTTTTAAAAATTGGATTTGTTAACAGATTCCTCCTTTCCCCATGAAAAATGGAAAATTGTACCAAGAAGAACAAATTTTCTCTAGTTAAAAAAAATTAAATCTATCAATCTATATGGATTACATTATATAGGTTATCATACAGTTGGAATTGTCAGTAAATACACACTCAAGAAAGGAGATCAAATCACTTCTTCTGGAACCCTCCTTTCTTAACTGCTTTATTTGTCTGAAATTTTCCAGAAATATCCTACTAGGTAAAATGTAGCACTGAAATATAAAATGATTTGGTTTAATTTTAGTTATATTCAGGGAAAGAAGTCGAAATCTCAGAACACAGAGTAAAAGAAAATGGGAGCTCAACTTCTAGCCCTTAAGGAATTAAATCAACTTGAAATGCAGCCAGTTTTAATAATTCATTAAGTAGTTTGACACATTAACTCTGCATGTAACTTTATCCATTTTGTGTTTCCCTCATCTCTTATTTCTTGTACTTCAAAGCTAGTTTAATAATTTTTATAGAAGTACTTGTATTAATATATAAAATAGATGTGGAAGAAACCATGGATATATAAAATACATCTTCAAACTGCTTAGATACCTGAGGTAGTTAAATATAAAAATAAAAACAAGTGGAAGAAAACGAAAGTTTCTTATCTGGCAGTTAGCTGAGATCTCAGCTGTTGGAAGAATAGTAGGTAAAACACTGTAAAAACAAATGTTCTTTTGCTCCTTTTTGTTTATATAAATACATATCTAAGTTCTTATCCTGGTAGCAATGCAAACACTAACACATCCTTCTGACACGGGCTGCCTTCTGGGAAAGCTCGATGCAAACAATCCAGAACAAAATGGGTATTTTGAACAGGGCAGTGAGAGTGCTCAGGAAGGAGCACACAGTCAGATTCTCGTTAGAAATGTTGTGTTGTGGAGTGTGAATCATCTTCATTCGACCCTGAACATATGGGTGGCAGGAACTCCCCTTCACCCAGCAGGGAGTAATGCCTGTTGGACTTTTTCTGCTTACAGTTTAAAAACCAAATACTGTTAATTTAGGTCTAGGAGAGGCATGGTAAAAGGTTGCCAAAATCTGTGTTAGAGATTCTTCAAAAAGAAGTGGCTGTCATATTTCCAGAGAGCTGAGAAGAGCTGTGTGCTCTATCCTCTGCTGCTTTAGATATTTAAGTCCTTGGCTTGTGTAGGAAATTGGAATATTTAAATTTGAATGTGTGGCCAACTGTGCTCTGGGGTTTTATTATTTTCCCATTTAATGAAGTGTCTTATTCACTTTTCTTTGACATCCAGGCAAAAAAGCCTCTAGAACATATTTTTGAGAGTTGAATATGAATTGTATGGAGTTTACCAGTTTCTGAAATTCTTTTTATGAAGCTGATTTCAAGATTATACTGAGATTTCTTTCTCTTCTATTGTGGTGACGTTGGTTTTGAGTTAGGAGGAGGTACATATTCATCCACCCTGTGTTCAGGCCTTTCATTCATAAAAATCAAATGTGAAAATGGCCCACTGTTGTTTATATTTTTCTTTAGATTTAAAAGAAAAGTGGTTTAAAGTGTTAAGTGGAATGCTGTTCTGATTAAACAATGTTTCCATTTCACCCAAAGGCATTTTTTTCTTTTCACTGGTTTTCTGTTAATCTGTTGTGTTACCACAGTAATTTCTTTCCTAGTGGTCCCATCCATAATGCTGCTACTTTATATTCCTTAAAATTTCTCTGCCTTTCCTGGTTACACACAGTGTTACATATAATAATACAAGCAATTCCCAGGGGTATCCATCAGGTTTTAGTGCCTCCACTGCACCTCTCAGTCAGTTTTCTTCAATACCACTCTTGGAAAGCCTCTCTGAGAGGTATTGACCTCATTGCTCTTAGGGGAAATTGAGGCAAAAAAAAAAAGGAAAGTGCTTTGGCAAAGGCACTGTAAGTCAGCAGCAGGGCTGGGAATACAACCAGAGCTCCTGACTGCCAACCCAGTGCTTTAGCTGTGACAGTTCACTCATATAATAAATTGCATTGCAGCATATTTGTACTCTGAACCAGATTAAAAAAAAAAACAGGTTATTTTCTGTAAGAAACAAACCCCTCTTCCTAAGTGAAGTACACTCCTATGCATAAAAATCTACCATTTACTTTTGTTTAAATTTGAAAAAAGTGTAAAAGCTTGGCAATAAATGTTTCTGTGCGAGAACACTTATTCACAAACCTGTGCTCACTGGCATGTAATTTAATTTGTTTTTCCTTCCAGGTGATTTCGGATTTGGAGGAGCAGCTGAACCAGCTCACTGAGGACAATGCAGAACTGAACAACCAGAATTTCTTCCTGTCCAAACAACTCGACGAGGCCTCGGGGGCCAACGACGAGGTTGTGCAGTTGCGAAGTGAAGTCGACCACCTGCGCCGAGAGATCACCGAGAGGGAGATGCAGCTCACCAGCCAGAAACAGGTGAGGCTCTCCAAGTCTGGGCCATGATCTCTGGGTGATAGCTGGCCAATTATCTGAAAAGCAGAAAATTCTTTTAAATCTGGAAACCTATAAGGAATGAATAAGCTTCCAGGGGCCTGTAAGCCTCCCTTCCCAGAGCCATTTTTAGTGAATGGAAATTTTTGGTATTTCCCATTGTGTTTTTACAGAATTTTGCTTTAGAAATTTTGCTCTTTGAAGATATTTAGCATATGATTAAATATCTGAAGATATTCAGAATTATTCATTTTTGATTCTGTGACCCTGGAAATCTCAAAATGTTCGTAATGAGGCCGAACTGACATTATCGGCGATAGCAAGTGAATGTAGGGGAGCCTTGAAATAAATGGGTTGTGATTTACCAGCTTATGTTTGCTGCCAATTTGCATGTGCTGTAATTTAAATGGTAAGGCTGAAGCTTAAAGTGCACGCTTGATGTGGGATGTGAGAATTGATAGGAGGATTTATTTTTAGACTATGGAGGCCTTGAAGACAACATGTACGATGCTGGAAGAGCAAGTAATGGACTTGGAGGCCCTGAATGATGAACTCCTGGAGAAAGAGCGTCAGTGGGAAGCCTGGAGAAATGTTCTAGGGGATGAGAAGTCCCAGTTTGAATGTCGTGTTAGAGAGTTGCAGAGGATGCTGGATACTGAGAAACAGAGCAGGTCTCTCTCCCCTCCTTCCCCTTTTATTAACTTTTATGAAAATGCTCTATAGAAGCTAGTACAAAAATTATATTTAGCATAGGATATGGGAGTTGGAACTAAATATAAAATCTTGTGAGGTAGTTCTAAAAATGGTTTATTAGTTAATAGTCATTCACCAGTGATATTGTTCCTTTTGTTTCTTTGCAAGTGAGAGATTCATGGGGAGTGGTATTTATCACTGTAATTTTTAAAATGTCTTGATTTATTATCTTCTACTTTATTATTTGGAAAAATAGTCTTTGTTCCTAACTCTTCCTGTGGGGTCTTGAAATTTTAAGGCTGTAGTTCTAGCAGGGGCAGGAACAGAGTTATATAATATAAAAGTGTTGCAGCAAACAGTCTGGCTTCATAAAGTAACATCTTGAATTTGAGGCAACCCCTGAAAGAGCTATTGATGCCACTGCACACCAGGGAGAGGTCAAGCCTGAAAGGAGTTAGGTAACATTATTTTCCATTTTAATGCAGAGTGAGAGCAGATCAGCGTATTACTGAGTCTCGCCAGGTGGTAGAACTGGCTGTCAAGGAACACAAGGCAGAGATTCTGGCCCTCCAGCAAGCACTCAAGGAACAAAAGCTCAAAGCTGAGAGCCTTTCTGATAAGGTAACTTTCAACCCCTAGACTTTTATAATTAGATGAAATACTTTTCTGTTGATATTACTTGTAGAAATGTGGCCTCGAGCAGCTTTTTTCAAGATGTTAAAACAAATTAAAAAAAAATGGAGGTCATAGAATAGAATTCTATCTTTAAGCCAAAGACTTCAGATTATCTCTGAAAAAGACTAAAGCAAAAGCAGCCTATGATGCCTGGAATGATGAAGTCCTTCAATAACTTGGTATCTGCATTTGAACACTCCGAATTGTCATTTGGTTGGTTTTTTGCAAGTAAGGAAAGGATAATTATGTCATTATTTATCACGTGCTTGGTGAGGTTGGATTTTAGGATTGTGGAATGCTCTGTTTATCAGTGTTCAGTGTTATCCTGAGCCTCTATCCCACCTGCCTAGCTCAATGACCTGGAGAAGAAGCATGCCATGTTGGAGATGAATGCTCGCAGTTTACAACAGAAGCTTGAGACAGAAAGGGAGCTCAAGCAGAGACTTCTGGAGGAGGTAACCTTGGAGACTCATGTTAGAACTTCAGAAGGTTCCACATCTTGAGGGGGGGAGGTTCTGTGAATAAGTGTTACACATCCATCCTTCTCCTGTATAACTGGGGAGATTAATCAAGGTGGGGGAGTTGTTTTTACTTAAAACTTTGCAGAGTGTGTGGCTGTGTTGGGGAGCAATAAGAGTGAACTGCTCCTCAGGGGAAGGTGAGCTGGAAGCCAGGGTGGGGGCAGCACATCAGGCAAGGACAGGACCTTGCACCCAGTGGGCACAGACCCACAGAACCAGAACAGCAGAGCAGGCTTGGGGAAGGTACCCAGGTTCAGTGGTGGCTCAGTGATCATTACAGAAGCCTGTAGCCATGGGGCACGTCCTAGGCCAGGTCTGTGCCCAGGCACAGCTCTGACCAGGCCAAGTGCAAGGACCACAGCTTAAAACCGGCTCTTTAGGCAATGTGCTGGGAGTGCACAGGTGGAGGTCACAGGTGAGGCTTCTCACAGCCCTTTTTCATCATTAATTTGGGTCACAGGAGTCACATCCAAGGACACACACTTGCACTGTATCAGGGAATCGTTGAACGCAGACAGCGAGTCCCGGGTGGTGGGGGAAAAGGGTGCAGAGGAGGATTTCAGGGGAGGGGTGGTTATGGGCAATTAGAGTCTTCTGGTCTTCTTGGGGTACTGTCAGGGTACCCCTGAGCTGAGAACTCCATTATGCATCACAACAGAAGATTTCTGGCTCTTGCTTTATTACATGTGACTGTTCATGGTTTTCCTGCTCAGGGACTTTCTCATCAATAAAGTGTAAATCCTAAAAGAGTAGTTTGTCATGTGCCCTTTTCTGTTGTTAGTTAGAGACAAAGATGTAAACAGTTGGCCATAATTTTCCTTATCTCATGTGACTATGACTAGCCTGGTTTACAGTAAAGATTATTTTTTTAATTTATTATTACAAAGTACTGGGATGGCTCCTGGTGGTTGTATAGAGAGCTTGAGAAAGTGGTATCAAGAAACTCTTCATGTGCAGTCTAATTAACAATTCTGTATGTGCAGTCTAATTAACAATTACAAGATTTTAAGTGCTCAAAAAAGCAAATAACTTGAACATGCAGTTGAAAGAAATGGCTCTGCCACAGATTAATATAAATACTCTACATAGAAATGCTTGTTTAGTTTTAATGCACTCTGAAAGGAAGGGAATCTTCTAGAATGTTGTAATTTTCCAGCTTTTAAAGAGGTGTCTGTTTACTTTTAAGTTCTGCAATGATGCTTCTTTTACAAGGAGTGATAATGCTTAGCTTGTTTTACTTGTTTTACTTACAAACAAGCAGGCAGCAACCCCAAAACACTGGCCTTTGTTTTCCTATTAACAGCAGGCAAAGCTGCAGCAGCAAATGGATCTGCAAAAGAATCACATCTTCCGCCTGACTCAAGGTCTGCAAGAGGCTCTGGACCGAGCAGATCTTCTGAAGACTGAAAGGAGTGACCTGGAATATCAGCTGGAAAACATTCAGGTGAGGGTGAGGAAGCAGGGCAGGACTCTGCCTCGTTCCCTCTGAGGTTTTAGAATGTTCTACCGTTTCTGTTTGACACTTCCCTTACATTGTTTTTTAGCTCTGTTTTGCTATTGAGTTATCTGTTTGTTTCTTCTGATAAGATGAAATTTCTTACACGTGTGTGTGGTTCACAGGTTCTCTATTCCCATGAAAAAGTGAAAATGGAGGGCACTATTTCTCAGCAAACTAAACTCATTGATTTCCTGCAGGCAAAGATGGACCAACCAGCAAAAAAGAAAAAGGTGGGTGAAACAGGTTTAGGAGGCATGGAATTAAATGGTTTTGTGATTAGTTATGTGCTGTGTATTCTTAATATTCTGTTTTATCTTCCTTTGTGTAACAAAATGTGTCCTCATTTAAGACCACTCCAAGTTGCTGAACGCAAACTTCACTAGGCAGAATGTGTTCTTTGTGGCCTTTCCTGTATTTTGTTATTCCTACAACCCAGTAGCTCCACCTCAGTGAGGCTGTGGGAATACAGAATTTTAAGCATGTTTTTATTTTAATGGTAAGTATTTACATGTGTATGAACTTAGTGTGCATCCAGAGTGGTTGTCTTGTAGTCACAGCATAGGACTAATTAGTCAGGTGATGTGACTTGTGTCACATCCTTGTCATAAGCTGTTCTGTCATGTTGAATTAAGTAATTTAATTTTAACCACGTATTTTGAGATCCTCTGTTTAGATGCTTTCGGAAACTCCAGGTGTGAGTACTGACAGGTAACGTACGTCCCTCTTTAAATGAATCCATATCTCAACATTTTCTCTCCAGTGCCAATTTGAACTAAAAATCCATCCTTAAGCATAACAGAATTGCCATTAGGCCCTCTGGCCGGACTGACACTAGCCAGTGTCACTTTGCCTAGTTTAAGCCATCTCTTGCTAGGAGTTAGGAGTTGTCTGTGTGTTTCTGTTGCTAGGGCCTGTTTAGTCGGCGGAAAGAGGACCCTTCTTTACCCACACAGGTTCCCCTGCAATACAATGAGCTGAAAGTGGCACTGGAGAAGGAGAAGGCTCGTTCTGCTGAGCTGGAGGAGGCTCTTCAGAAAACACGCATTGAACTCAGATCTGCTCGTGAAGAAGGTAGGGGTTAACAGAAAAGGTGAATCTGGAAGGAGACACACGTTTTTGGTCTGAAAACGTGCCTTTAATTGTGTGCCACTATAGCAGTAACTCGTGTTGTTTAATCATTATCTCCTCTTGTGAAGATGCAGTAGGGCTACGCTTTATTCTGCGGGTTGTAACTGCTGAACGGTCGCACAGAACCACTGCTGTGAACTGCTGTGTCGTGTTGGTTGTGTTAACTGAAGTGGCATTTATCTTGTCTGTAGCTGCTCATCGGAAAATATCCGACCACCCTCATCCATCCACTCCAGCCACGGCCCGGCAGCAGATCATCATGTCTGCCATAGTCCGCTCCCCGGAGCACCAGCCCACTCCCATCAGCCTGCTGGCTCCTCCCTCCAGCCGCAGGAAGGAATCCTCCACACCAGAGGGTAGGCTCCCGGCCAGCTTCTTCTCTCTATCATGTCAGTGCTATCTCTTTATTTTTAACTCCAAACCCCGGTTTTTTTTCATGGCAGGGTTATTAGATGATGAGTTCTGCTTTTATTTTTTTGGTTTGAAATTCTGTTTGGATAATATGTTTCTGAAAACTTCGGTAAGGAAGTAATTATTAGCATGAATTGTTTTAAGATCATGTTTCTTTCAAAGGAGTATGTTTTCTTCAAAGGAGTGTGTTTTCTGTTCTACTCCCTGCATTGACAAAAGGATTTATGGGTGTTTTCTTAGCAGTTAACATTTTTGCTTATCTGTAGATTTGTTCTGCTAAAAAGAAAGTTTCTCTCAAGACTTTTGGTAAAGGGAAGAGACTTGGGTTAGGCATAAAAGGAAGATACCAGGTCAAAGATGGCATTGGTTTCCCATTAACTAGAAAAAGGTGATATCCCTCCATATTTTTGAGAATGAAGGGGAGAGGATCACCAGAAAAAAGTAAGGGATTGAGGGCTCTGCTCATTTATTCTTGGTTAACCAGTGTTCCAGAGAGAGACTCTGAATTGAGACCTCCAGCCTTTAGCTGGAAAAAGCCAGAATCCACAGACTGGTCCAGCCCTGGCAGAGAGCTGGGGAGGCCCAGGGTGCTGTGAGGGTGGGTAGCACTGCCATGGGGAAATGTCCTCAGAGGCAGGTCATGGCCAGGGAGGAGAATCGTGTTCATCAGTAAAAGACAATGCCTTGAAGGATAGATCCACTAACAGGGATTTAAGATGCTTTATGAGTGCAGGGGCTGGTGTTACAGCCTGAAGGCTGTAGGAAGAAGTGTATTGATTATCCAGGATAGGTGTGGAAGGGTTTGTTAGCTGTGAGCAAAGCAGAGAGATTACTTTAGCACATCCGAGTGCAGGCTTGAAATTTAGGTGGTTTGATTGACATAGCCTTGCTGCACCAAACATGAGCTGTTACAGTTCTACAGTCTGTTCTACAGCCTGCGCACCTGTATAAGGTAATTCCTGAGGCTGTAACGTAGCTTAAGATGTGCAAATTGCAAAGGAAAATAGCGTCTGTGTTCAGCAGGGCCTTCACAGATAAATGGTGTCACTTTTTGCTGCCTTCAACTGCCAAAACCTCCTGTAACTTTCCTCTCCCGGTGTTCCCCCTGATGATAAATGTTGTCCCTTCCAGAGTACAGCCGCCGCCTGAAGGAGCGAATGCACCACAACATCCCCCATCGCTTCAACGTGGGGCTGAACATGAGGGCCACCAAATGTGCCGTGTGCCTGGACACGGTGCACTTCGGCCGGCAGGCGTCCAAGTGTCTGGGTGAGGGGGCAAACACGGCGGGGCTGGGGCGGGGAGGAGGATCCACAGCCAGCTAGAACAGATTTTCAGTGCAAGCTGAAGGAAGGACCGATATGAAGGCTTTGAAACTAGTTGGTGCAAACGTTCTGCATTAGAAATCATCTGGTGGTTTAGCGTGGAGGGAGAAGCCGGGATTTGCGCGGTAGAAGTTGAGGCAGCTGTGTCATGATTTTTGTGTCGTTTAACATAAGTTTTTCCCTGTCCTTTTTGTCAGAGTGCCAGGTGATGTGTCACCCAAAATGCTCAACTTGCTTGCCAGCTACTTGTGGGCTGCCAGCAGAATATGCCACGCACTTCTCCGAAGCGTTCTGCCGGGATAAAATGAATTCTCCTGGTCTGCAGCTGAAGGAGCCAAGCAGCAGTCTGCGTCTCGAGGGGTGGATGAAAGTGCCAAGGTATAAACAGGAATCTTGGTGCCATATCAGGTGCTGAAATATTTGGAAGAGTTCCTAATATTATCCTGGCTCTTACAATGAGATAATTGGTACGTGCCCATTGCATGGGCATTACAGTTACCACCACTACAATTACAATTGCTGCACTGAACTTTGTAGGAGTTGCATGCTTGTTTTATGTAGGATCCGAGCAGAAAGTCCAACATGGCTTTGTGTTTATTTCCTTCAGGAATAATAAACGTGGGCAACAGGGCTGGGACAGGAAGTATATTGTCCTGGAAGGAACCAAAGTGCTCATTTATGATGCAGAAGCAAGAGAAGGTAACTTAGCATTTCTAGGAAGAACCTATTTTTTAATCTTCAGATGTTGTTTGGTGAGTTGAGAGGCTTAAAGATTGTTACTGTTTGCTATGGTCATATCTAGTTTAGCTAAATCTCCAGTAATAAAGCAACATCATTGTTTTTCTAGATCCTTAACCATTTTGTTAGCTGGCATGTCATAATAATCCAGCTGTGAAACATCCATTGTGCATCCACTTCATTTTGCTATCACAGTTATTTTTTTGCTACCTTTTTGTTCATTCCTAATTTGTCTCCCCATTCCCCTGCAGCTGGACAAAGGCCTCTGGAGGAATTTGAGCTCTGCCTTCCTGATGGTGATGTAACTGTTCATGGAGCTGTAGGAGCTACTGAGCTTACCAATACAGCAAAGACAGGTGAGAATCTTACGTAGATGAGGTCAAATGGATTTCATCTGGCTTGCCATCACTTAGCCTTCTGCTTGGCTGAACAGAATATTCTCCCTTTAACTTCCATTCTGTAACTCTGTAATTATGAGGTTACCTCTATCTGAACTGGGGGAATAGCTCAGCACTCTAGATCTGGTTACATGCAGGCCGTTGCTTCTGTCGTGGTAGTTGAACTGTGGTTAATATGATCATCCACCCAAATGGAAGTAAATTCCCAGAGATTTGTAGCGTAAACACTCGGCTTATTTAAATTTCTTCTCTATCAAGTGTGATGTGTCATACCTCATGCCACCATTGTGCTCTCACCAGAAAGCCATTAACTTAGAAGTACTGTGGGATGTATAGTCTCTTATTATGAAAAAATGTTGATGTGTTGATTTGTATGTACTGAATAGAACTGATGATAAGATTCTGTATGTCTTGACTTTGACATTAAAGGATACAGATTGTTAAAAACAAAGGTTTCCATAACCAGTTTTTACAGATTTTTCTTAATCAGTACAGGGAAAACTTTAGTCAACTGGCTGGTTTTCTATTTTTTTTTTTTTCCACAATGGAATTTCTTTCTCTTTTGAATAAAAGGCAGGAAATTATTTTTGTTTAGTAAAGAGAGCATTGTATGTATGGATTGCATACATCCAGCTAATATTTAGTTGTAAGTAGCTAGCCTGTGCAGGACCTGTAAAGGAGAAACCAGTGTATCAATTGCCATGGTAACATGTCATGATAAATACAACTTCTCTCCGATGAGGCTGAAAGGTGTTGATTTTAAGTCCACTGACAATATTCCAAAAACTAATCTAAGTCTTATTCTATCTATATAACATCTCAGATGTGCCATATATCCTAAAATTGGAGTCTCATCCACACACCACTTGCTGGCCTGGTAGAACACTCTACCTGTTAGCACCCAGCTTCCCTGACAAACAGCGCTGGGTCACAGCACTGGAATCAATAGTGGCAGGTGGGAGAGTTTCCAGAGAAAAAGCTGAGGCTGATGCTGTGAGTATGAAAGTTTCGTTTAATAATAAAATATTCTGGGAGGGAGCAGAGTTTTGAAAAATATTTTTTCGGTATTTGACGTACTGAGGTTTAACTGAAGGTAAGTTATTGCTTCTGCCTTATGAGGTACAATGTGAGCACCAGGAACTAGTTCATTGTGAGACTGATGCTTTATGTTACAGTACCCTTCAAAGACATGGGGAGTGTAGTAAGAGAATCCCAAAATATCTCTGTAATTCCAGCAAAGGAAGAAAGAGTGGTTAGCACATGGTTTAAATCCAGTCTCATGGAATGAGCAAAGAAATAAAGAAAGAAAGTAAAAAGCAAAAACTTATGGAGTCAGAGGTTTTGTTGTTTCTTGACTGTGGGGGAGGTGTGTGTGTGTTTTTAAGTTTGTTTTATTCCTAATAGGAATAAGAAGTTAAACAGATTTGTTTAGGTTTTGGATAGCCTTTTTCACACTGTGTACCAGAAAACTCTATTTTCTGGTAAAGGGAGATTGGATTCTATGGCATCGTGTAAGTGAATGTTAGCTCTGGAGACAGGGAATATCTGACTAGCAGGAAATTCTCTTTTTTTTTCTCAGGCTCACATTCCTTTTGTCTGTGAGAAAAATACGTGCTCCCACCAACATTTGTACTTTCCTTAAATCCTTCCCCTCAGAAAATTCCACTGCTCTGCTGTAAGAGATTGGGGGAAATGGAAAGGATAGGGGCAATAATGGGTTCTGTCTGAGCTTAGGATAATTCTGATTGGTTTGCCTTATTGTGTGTCAGGTAGATAAAAGTCTACTAATTCTTTTGTAGGAGGCATCCCTGCAACTTTTAGCTTTCTGAGAAAAAGCCAAGCTTTTTGCCTGTCTGAAATGATGACCTTACCTTGTTAAAATGCTCACAGATAAAGAAATGAAGATAAACTCAATAAGAAAAAAAAAAAAAAATCTTTTTGTCATTTGCAGAAACTGCTTGGAAACTCCCTGCTGAAGCTGGAGGGTGAAGACCGTTTGGATATAAATTGCACAATGCCCTTCAGTGACCAGGTAATGATGATGTTCAGTGGGGCCTTTCTGAGTAGTGGATAATTCATTCATGGAAGTGGTGTCTTAATGGCAATAGGTGTAATTACACACTTGCTTGTGGGTTTGGTTTTTTTCTCTTCACTGCCAACGAGTGTCATCCAAGTTTGCTCTTGGAGCATTCCTTGTTCACCTCATGCAGTGCTATTTTTTCCCCTGTTGTAGGTAGTGCTGGTGGGGGCAGAGGAAGGTCTCTATGCCCTGAATGTCCTGAAGAATTCCTTAACACACATCCCAGGAATGGGTGCCGTCTTCCAAATTCACCTCATCAAGGACCTGGAGAAGCTACTCATGATAGCAGGTACTGGGCTGTGTGTTACCACTGGCCCTGCAGGGAGTAGATGGGGCTGGCTTTGTGCTGCACTGAGGTGCCAAAGGGCCCTTTGCCTTTGGATTCATCACAGGCTTTTGTCTGGTCCTTTGTCAGTATTTGCCAGGAGTCACTTACTGTGGTTAACACAGCCTGGTCTGAGGCTGGTGAATGGATATGGGCATGAAGGCTCAGTTAAACCTTCCAGAGAAAGTGATTTCTCTGTTTCCAAAGCTGAGGGAGGGAAGAAACAGAGAAAAAACATTTCCAGGTTAGAGGTCAGTCATCATTGCAAGTCCAGTTTGAAAAGTGTTGAGCTGATTAGTGAGCATCTCTCCTCCTAATCACTGCATAACCTTTTTAATTAACTGTTTGAGGACCACGATGTGATCACTGTGGCATAGGGCCAGTAACTCTTAACCTCTCTTGCCCTAAATACTAATCCATGTAACAAAGCTGGGACTTCCTGTCATGATTTAAGATTCCCTTCTGAAAGGAACACAAGTTTTAATGTCTCCATCTGTGGTTTTCCAGAGATAATCCTTCCCACACTGATGTAGGCATGCTGAACATTAGGGTGTATCTTAAGCTGAAAGCCCAAATTATCAAGTGTCTATATGACATTTGTAGGGAATGAAAAACAAATTTTCTCTCTTGTTCTGTTTGTTCTGCATTTTTCCCCTTGTAAGGATTTAAGCTGTCCATGCTTTATTTGTGTCAGGGTGGTACAGAACAAAGCAAATCTCACACATAATGAGGAGAGGGCTGTGTTAGTCTGTTGCTGGACTTCTGAGAAGAACTGTGTTTGGGCTATAATGCAATTTATTAGGCCACTTCTTGGAAGTCCCTTGCCAATTCCCTTGGCACAGAGAGGTTAAAACATCTTGTACTTAAAACATCTTGTACTTTAAGAAGTTCTGAAGGGTAAAATAAAACTTCCTGGCTAATTTTGAATGGTGTCCTAATGAGGCCACAGTCGCTGTGATCTGCTAGACCTTAGCAACACTAATAACTCACGGAGGGAATGGTTGTTCTCTCAGTGGATTTACTGCCTGTCGTGGGGTTCGGTTTCTCTAAGTTTTCTGTTTCACTTTGAGTAGGAATAATATGGGATGAATTCTACATGGTACCTTGTGACTGTTTCCACAGTAACAGCCTGTAATGAGGAGCTGCTGCTTAGGTAACAGGACAGACTTTTGTAGAGAATAGGGAACCCTCCCTTGATGAAATGCAACCATTTTTGTTTCCAGGAGAAGAAAGGGCTCTGTGCCTTGTTGATGTAAAGAAAGTGAAGCAATCTCTAGCCCAGTCTCACCTCCCAGCCCAACCCGATGTCTCACCAAATATCTTTGAGGCTGTCAAAGGATGTCACCTTTTTGCTGCTGGCAAGGTAGGAAACAGCTCCCTTGTGCCTCCAGACCTCCCCTTAGACTGCTCTGAGTTTAATATTAGTAAAATCAGCATCTTTATTCCACTGGCAACACATCCAAGGTCTATATTCTTGTTTTAAATATTTTTCTTCAAATAAGAAGAGTGTATGGGCTGAAGAGAGGCTGAGCTGGAGACAGAATGGGGAATCTGCTACTAATATGGATAAATTTAACCAGGATGCCATGGTGGTGTAGCCTAAACTGCTAGATAAAAGAAATCCAGCAGAGCATAGTACAACTGCCTCCTCACCACTGACTGTAATTTTGAGATTTATAATTAGTGAATTCTATCCTCTGTTTGTTCTTTAATGCCATGTTCCCAGGCCAGCAGATTTCCTTAGGTGTTTGCATCACTTTAATTCTTGACATTTACATAAATTACTGGGTTTAGTAATGGAACATTTAACCATAACAAAAATACTCATTAACAAGTACTTCTATGGAGTACTTTGGTAACAAACGGAACACCATTCATTTCAAGGTGATGTTTAAGATAACAGTTTCAGGGATTGAAATGTAGACCTGACCTATTTGAGTTTGTTAATCCCTTTCCTGTGGAAAACCTTCTAATTTTTTATTAACTTCTTCCAAGTATAAAGGAGATCATAGAAGCCATTTAAATTCACGTTCTTTTTTGAGAATGTGAAGAGGCTTTTCATTATTCCATGAATTCACAATAATTACCCTTTTAAAAAATTGTACTTGCTTATCTCTGCAAAGCTCTTTTTGTGGCAAGAGGTAACTTGGATCCATTTCACTTGCTCAGCAATAGAATTTACTCTGTATTACCATCCTGAACTGTGCTTGTTATCTTCCTTACAGGTTGAGAACACTCTTTGTATCTGTGCAGCCATGCCCAATAAAGTGGTGGTTCTGAGATACAACGAGAGCTTGAGCAAGTTCTGTATCAGAAAGGTGAGCTTAGTAACTCCCTGCAGTAGCTGAGGTAATTCACAGAGTGCACTAAACCTTTGTTTAAAACAAACATCTAGAACCTTTTTGCATGCATGAGAACACTTGTTTGCCAGCTAAAATGATAACAAATTGCGCTGTGCACTGACTCAAAGTGGAGTAGGCAGCAATTTCCTTTAATAAGAGTTGGCATATTTGGAGAGATGCAGAACAGAACTGTGACTTTTTGAGATATTGGTTTCAGCTGTAATTGTACCCTCATTTATTTGGTCCCAAAAAAGGCTTTCTTAATTATCCAGCTGTCTTAATTATCCTCACCTCTGTTGTCTTTGGAGAAATCCATAACAAATTACTTCACTCTTCTTAGCAACTGTGGAAGCAATGGGTGTCTGAATTTGTCCTACTGCACAAGTGAAAACTGAAGGGTATATTGGTGTTATTCCATCTCAGGATAGGCAGCTCTTTCCCCTACTTATCCCGGTACATGTGTACTTTCTCCTGGCAGCAAACAAGGCTGTAAGGTGTGGATCTCTCGTGGCTGTGTGTGCCCTCCTCTGTACAAAACCCCAGCCACCTGCAGCCCCAGCCCTGTGTGGAATCTGCACAGGTCCTGCTGCTCTCTGCCATGCAGGGAGGGAAAGCAGAACTGCTGCAACTCCCCTCAGCCAGCTGCAGGCAGATCACACTCAGAGCATCTGGCCCACTGCTCCTCTCAAACACAACTCCAATGGAATGTCAGGAATAAATTTTATATGTTCATATAGAACCAGAGGGAAGCCTCAAAATAATAGGGATCTCTCCTCAGAACAGAGAGTTTAAACAGCCTTATAAAAGGCTGGCACCCAGAAACTCATGTCCTCTCCAATTCACAAATTAAGGGATGTTCCAGTCAAACTACACGTCCCTGTGAGGTTCTGCAGGTGGCTTTGAAGGCACTGGTTCAATTTACAGCCTGATTGAGGCTGTTATTCCCACCAAGTTCTACATGGGCACTGCAGGAGGGAAGCAGTGGGCACAGTCATGCAGATCTGGCCTCCTCAGGAGGAAAGACATGTCTTGGCACAAACAATGCAAACCTGGAACATCTACAGGCATTGTAGCTGATACCAACTCCTGCTCACAATGGAGCAGCAGCCAGCAGGATTTACTGAGGATGTACAGCCCTGTCCTTTGACAAGGGAACATGCAAAGGCGTGTTTTAGAAGGCAAGTTTTCCTTATCTCCACTAATCCAGACAACTGAATTTAGATCCTAACAAGATGGCAGCAAGCCCAGAATATGCTCTTCTTTTCTGCCAACTAAATTTCCAGATAAGCTAGGAATTATGCAAGGAATCTTGTCCTCAGAAGATCTGGGCATCTGTGTGTTGTGTCAGGCTAACCTGCAGAGCTGTCCTAGCTGTGCAATCAAAAGGCAGGTCTTGGACAATGTTTCTGTGTAATGTTGAACAAAGAAGGAAGGAAGGAACGTTGTTTATGTTTGTCTTCCTTAAGGAGCCATCAAGCTGATCTCTGGAGTGTTAACAGCTTTAGGGAGCTGATTCTTGCTCTTGGGAGGATCATGGACATGCCTACTGACAAGAGTTCTGCTCCATGGGTTAGAAAGAGTTTGGGACTTGACTGGGGTCAATCCTGCTGCAGTTTTCTGGGAAATTTTGTCTGCCTTTCCAGCAGCTGCCCTGATTCATGGTGACTTCTAGGCTAGGAAGTGATTGTTCCAGCACAGCTACACTGCAGCTGGGGCAGTTCTGACAGATAAACTTCCCAGTGACAAGCCTGTCTTACAGCCCCAACTGCTCAGTCCTGGTCTTATGTCATCTCCAAGCCCTGCCCAGGCAGGCAGTCCTTGGCATGGCTGTCACCTACTGCAAGCAGGGAGCTGCTCCCTACTGCTCCAGAAAACTGAGCTGCAGAGCAGACAAGCGTCCTCCAGAACAGCATATTCTTCCAAAAGGAAGAGGATAATATTTGGCTTAGCACCTGGAGCTGAGCTGATATGCAAGTCTATATTCAAGCAAGTATCACTTCCAACAAAACAATTCCTTTAACGAGAGGTTTTTTTCCATATGTGTTTGAGACTTTGACGTTGCCATCTCTCTCTTTATAGAGACATATGTGGCAGTTTACAATCTTCCAGACTAAGCATTATCTGTAAACTGCTACAGGGAACTAATATCTGTCCATACTGTCCTCTTTTCCAGGAGATTGAAACCTCGGAGCCTTGCAGCTGCATCCATTTGACCACTTACAGCATCATCATTGGAACCAACAAGTTCTATGAAATTGAGATGAAGCAGTACACGCTGGAGGGTAGGAGACAATTCCTGAGGAATGCTCCAAGTGGCTCCACAGATTCTTTTGGTGGGGCTGCTCTAAAACACTTCAGGAAAAAGACATTGGTGCCAATCAAGGTGTTTTTCTCCATTCTCTTTGCAGAGTTTCTTGATAAAAATGACCACACTTTGGCCTCTGCTGTGTTTGCTGCTTCCACCAACAGTTTTCCAGTCAGTATCATCCAAGTGAACCCAGCGGGGCAGAGGGAGGAGTATCTGCTGTGTTTCCATGGTAGGTGGTGGATGGCTGTGCAGGTGTTGCACTACACCTGTTCTCTGGCACGTGAGCTGCAGAAGTGCTGCTGAATTTTGGGCAGCCTGTTTCTGGCTTAAAAGTTCTTCCTGCTGTGGATCAGTTGCTGCACGTAGACTGTGCCTGAAGGAAGGACTGCAGCCAGTGGAGTTAAGTGCAAACAAGTGTTTGATTATCCTGATAAATGTTCAGGGGTTCTCAGACCTGAGCTTTGTCTGGTTTCCTTGCAGACAGATGAGACTTTTTAACCTTCTTGTGATGAAATAAGAGAGGGTGTTATTTTTTTTTATGAAATAAGAGAGGGTGTTATTTTTTTTGTGTAACTGCTTTTGTTGCCCTCTTGGACAGTGTCATGGCAATGCACAGGAAGTCTTCAAAAGCAGTAATTCTGGGTGACTAATGGTAGGAGTCTGCAAATTGAATAATAACCTTACCTTAATGAGTACAGAGAGCCTCAGAACTGCAGCACCTTTTGGCCTGACAGTACTCCTACATCTCACCAATTCCATGTCAATTGGAGTAATTCACAACACTCCAGGATGTGCAAGATAATCTCTGCACCTTGTCCCTGATAAAAAGCCTGGGGTAACTGCCTTTGTCCCTTCAAAAAAAGGGAATAAAATTCAAGCACCTGCTCGTGACATGACATGACTTTTCTTGGCAGAGTTTGGTGTCTTTGTGGATTCCTACGGAAGACGCAGCAGGACAGATGACCTGAAGTGGAACCGCTTGCCCTTGGCTTTTGGTAGGTGTTGGGGGGCAGTCACTTGGATTATGGAAATTATTGAAGCATCCTCGTGGGATGGGTACTCTGCACTCAGCATTTCTGTTTCCTTCTCGCTTTCCCAATTCTCCTAGAAACTATGGAGATTTCCCCACGATTTAAGCTCATCCAGATGGCAAAACCTTCTGAAGTAAAAGCAATTTAAGGAAAACTAAACCAAAGTTACATTTCCTTAATTTTCCTAGTCTGACACTGACTGAACTGGCTAGTGCAATTTCTGATGATGCTTGCAAGTTTCTGAAATAGCCAAGAATACATGATGGCATTGTGGTTCCCTCAGGCTTTTCGTGCTGCCTAATGGGATTTTGTTCAGTTAATAGTCGGTTTTTAATGTCTTTTTCATGATACTTTGGTTAGTGAAGTCCTTGAGACACAGTTTCAAAGCAACAATTCTTTGAGCTTGCATCTCCCCCCTTAGTGATAGTGTCTGTGTCTTATTACAGAAAATGTATTCCTCAGTTTTCCCAGAGGGCTGTCAGGCTCTCTTGTACTCACGGATGTGATTTAGAAGTTTTTAATAGAGAATTTATTTTGTGTTTTTTCCCGTCTTTGTGCTGCTCCTGCAGCCTACAGGGAGCCCTATCTGTTCGTGACCCACTTCAATTCCCTTGAAGTGATCGAGATTCAGGCACGAGCTTCTCTAGGGTAAGTTGTTCTCTTTTCACCCCTTTGAACAGCCTGTGGTGCAGAATATATGGACTTGCCAGGAAAAGGCAACCATTGCCATTGTAAAGACTTTTCCTGCAATTTTACCCAGAACTCCTGCACGAGCCCACTTGGAGATACCAAACCCACGGTACCTCGGGCCTGCCATCTCCTCAGGAGCGATCTACTTGGCCTCCTCCTACCAGGACAAGTTAAGGGTGATCTGCTGTAAGGGCAATCTGGTGAAGGAGACCAACAACGAGCAGCAGCAGCACCACAGAGGCTCCTCTGCCACGCGCAGGTACGGTGACATCAGGGTGTTACAGTCCCTCACGAGTAAACCTCACCCCTGATGTGGTGGAACAGATTCCCTTGTTCTGTTCTTAGAGAAGGAGGCTGGTGATAGCCTGTTACTGTAATGCTGGAGGAGAGTCACTGATGTTTTAAAACCCAGAAGGGAAAAAACTTCATCTCTCTAGGAAGATGGGGATAATCTCCACAAATGCTTTGTGATCTTCTGCTGGTTTACTTTGATGTTGTGATCAAGCTCTGACTTTGAAGCTTGGTGACCTCAGATGCTGTTGATATGACACTAGACATGGGTTGGCTGTAACAAGCTCTAAAGCAAGAGCCCCTTCCTGTCAAATAATGAGTCTGCCTCAGGGAGACAGCTTTGGGAAGCTGTGATATGATACAGCACAACAGTGATACTTCACACAGGTGACTAAATACTGGGGCTGGTAGTGCCCCTCTGCACAGGAGACAGAGAAATCGAGGCTTGTAGCTCATCCCAACCTGGCCTGAACATCCCAGAAAATTCTGAGTGTGAAAACGCATATATCAAACTTCAGTGCATTTTTATATAAGAAGTGTATGGCTGAAGTGTACAAAAAGATGTTGTTTTCTGGCCTGTTCCACACACCTGACTTACATCAGCAATTCCTTAGAGGCACTTGACCCGTGTGGCTCATGTGATGGATACTCAGCTACCAAAGTATCTCTGCACTGAGGGCTGATGCTGACGCTTTTCACCTGAGAGCTGCTGGGCGTGTTATGGGGGAAAGTTACACTTTTGCCAAAAGAAAACGTAACGAGAGGTTTTTGTCACTCAGCTGTTCCCGTCCCTTGTTTTTGAATGACAGCAGCCCCAACAAGAGAGGCCCCCCCACCTACAACGAGCACATCACCAAGCGCGTCGCCTCCAGCCCGGGCCCCCCGGAAGGTCCCAGCCACCCTCGGGAGCCAAGCACACCCCACCGGTACCGCGAGGGCAGGACGGAGCTGCGGAGGGACAAGTCCCCTGGGAGACCTCTGGAGAGGGAGAAATCCCCAGGGCGGCTGCTGAGCACCCGCAGGGAGCGCTCCCCGGGACGACTGTTCGAGGACAGCAGCCGAGGCAGGATGCCTGTGAGTGGTGCCAGAACTCCTCTTGCTCAAGTCAATAAGGTAAGTCAGAAGCCTGGAGACTTCTCTGTTCTCAGGACAGGCTTGTATGTACTGCAGAAGGGCTGGTGGGACTGTGAAGTACAAGAGCAAATCAAATCTCACCCCTCTGCTCCTCAAATTGTGTTAGAACAGAGCCCACATGGTGTCACTCCCTGGCTCTGTGACCATCTTCCCTGGGCTAGTTCTGTGACTGCAAATGCTGCTTGACTCTAGAACAGGTGAATTTACTATCAGAAATCAAGTGATAGAGGATTTGAAGGGGGTTAAGGTCTGGGCCTGCTGCGCTCAGTGGTGCTGACAGTGCCTGCCTGTCAGTGTTTTCGGATGATGCCCCCTGGCAGGGGGCAGGACTGTGTCCTGGCTCCATGGGAGCAGCAGGTGATGTTCTGCTGCTGGCACCTCGTGCCTGGGAGAGAAACATCTGTGACTTGTAACTGTGGTTTTATTTCCCTGCCAGGTCTGGGACCAGTCTTCAGTGTAAGTCTCAGCTAGACAAAGTTACTCATCTTGACCTGCAGGAAAAAAAGGAAATATACTGAGTATATGCACTCCATCTGTCTGCTGCCCAGTTCCCAAACAGCATTCCTGGGCCAAAGCTCGCTCCGCAGCGGGAGCCGTGGCGCTTCTGAAGATCCTTCGCAGCTCAGTTGATTTCTCTGCACTTTCCTGCACTCCTGTTTTTGCACTTTGTACTACTGTTACTCTTTCAAGCAGTTCATGAACTTTTTGTATCCACTTTAGTCCCTAGTAGATCATCAAGGAAATGGGACTAGTGTCCCGCCCCAGGTCGTTACTGTGGTTAGCACCCCTTACCAGAGAGTTGGGCATAGTTCTGAGACGTGCTGGGAGCCCCTGATGGCCTGGAAACAGAAGGGCCAAGGTGAGTGAGTCTTTCAATAGGAGCTGTGGTTGGATGTTCTCCACAGAACACGAGAAAAAATTACTTCTGATTAGTCTGTTCACCTGCCACTTCTGAAAGTTATTTTGTTCTCACTAAAATTGCTCTAGAGCAGCTCTGATGGGGAGGGAAGATCTCTGCTTTAACCGACCCCCCTGCCCGGCCCTGAGACAAAGTGCATTACCTATAAGCTACTGGGTTGTAAGACTTTATCCAGGTCTTCTGCATGACAGTTCACTGCATGCTGCTGCACCATCACTGGCTGCTCTCTCCTTTTAGGTTGCTTTGCTGAGTAGTGTATTGTACCTCACTTGTAAATTAACCGAAACCTTTAGATTACGCTGCAAAATAACCGTTACTCTGGAAATTTGGCAACGAAGAGTTAACAAGCCTTATTCTATGACAAGAGTTACAGTCACACCTGTGTTCTCCTCTCAGCACTGGACACGGTCCCTTCAGCAATGAGTCCTGCCAGCCTCAGCTCCCCGAGGGAGCAGCCCGGGCTGGCTCCTCCCGTGAGCTGTAGCTTGTCCTACAATAAGATGCGGTGTGGTGGCACAGGACACTCACAGGGAGCAGCTCTGGCAGGTGCTGACACACCTTCGCTGCCGCCTGTCCGACCTCGAGCCTTTTATTGCTTCCTATTCTCTTTTGCTGTGAACATGAAGCAGAGAGCAAATGATTTTCAAAGCAGGTTTTTGACCATTCCCTCTGCAATAGCAACATCCTAAGTGAACAACCATGTTCTTTACAACTGGGAAGAGCAAAAGTGCATCCAATCTTCCCTTGGCACCACACTTAAAACTTCTGCTAGTCCCTTGCAAGCCTGTGCTAACCTGTTCTAGAAACCCATCAAAATTCCAATGCCTTGTCAGTGTCCTTTGGCGAGTTTCATGGATATTGTATTCAGTTCTCTTGTCTGTTGGGTTATTTTCAATCAGATGATTTGGCAGGAAACTTGCTGAAAGTTTTTGTCTCCTGGTCTGAATATTTTGAAAGGTCACAGAGATCAGTCTTTAAATCTTTGCATCTCATGGAAGATCTTCAAGACCTCAGAAATGGGCTTGTTGAGTCCTGAAAGTGTATATCTTGTGTCTTGTTCGTGAAATGCTTCCTGCTATAGAAATAGCTCAAAGGACTGTACATATTTACAAGAATCTTTATATTCGTAACAAAAGGGAATTGAATTGGTTTCTACTTTTTTATTGTAAACTGTGCGTTTTTCAACACTAGCTTTTTGTTTTACTGGTGGTTGTGGACAGCCATCTTCAGACACTGGAGGGCCCTCAGCTCAGTCCTCCTCGCTCCCATGAAGAAATATTGTAACATTAAATTGCAATTGAAGCTTGTTAGCATAAATGAGGTTTTAGGTCTCTAAAAGTACAGGATTTTTCTTCATTACCTTTTTATTATTGACAAGGGAGGGAACCAGAGGGCCAGTTCAAAGCTCCACCTGGAAAGTATTGAACTTTGTTGTTGAACAATAACCAAATAAAACAAATAACTATCTTGACTGGCATGGTGAAATGACGGCTTCCTTCTCCCTGGAGTCCCCCTGCCCATCCTGCCCCCTCCCAGCCCCGGGGCTGGGGAATCCACGGGTGTCACAGTTGACCTGAGACCTAACCCTGGCAATATTTAGCATTTAATACTCATCATTCCCTGAACAAGTAGTTGTAAGTGGCTTCACCAACCCCAAGTATGTTCACGTGAACTACAACAGGTGGATTAATCCAAGTCCTTTACTAGAGCAGCAGTCAGCTGCAAACACCTACAGCTAAATCCTGCCCTCGTGTGCTTCACCAGTGAGAGGGGTAGAGGTAAAACATGTGTGAGTATCTGGGAAAACAGTCTTGCCCTGGTAAATGACCCCATGCATCTTGAGCTGGAAAAAACCATCTTAATTAACAATAGTGTGATCTAATGTCAGGTTTGGGATTTATCCCAGCACCGTCCTGGTAGCAAAGTGGACAGAGACAGTTCCTCATCCCACTGCTGTAACATGCTGGTGCTTTAAGGCCTAATAGCTGCAACTTTAAAAAAAAAGACCATTCACAAATCCAGTCAGATTGAGTACAACCTGCAGAGTTACTGTACAGCTCAACTTACACCTGCTGGGAAAACTTGCTAGATCAGACTTAAATGTAAATAACATCTATTTTTAACTGAACCAGTTTTTACAGGGTCTGAAGTATTCTTTCACAGGAAGAGGTTTTTAATATTCACACTGCTGCCTACAGTAACTTAATTTGTCCTCCTACTGTTCAGTGTTTTTGGTTCTGTGCACATCCCCACCCCCTCAGCCCTGACAAAGGGCTTGTTGGAGGCTGTGGGGGTGGGTTACCAATGGCTCCTCTTACGTTTTGGTCTACATGACATTCTCCATGAAAAATGCTCTACATAAACCCCGAGCTGCTTGATTTATCTATTGTGCCTACTATGATGTATATGATGAAATGCTGACTTGTTCAATGTTCCTTTATTTCTTTTACTGTGCACAAAGAATACTTATTTAAAGCTCATTGTTGCAGTCCTATGATGCATGATCCGAATTGTAACAAAACTAAACTAATCCAGAAACTGGTGGAGTAAAAAAAAAATTATTATTTATCGAGCCTTTTGATTCCCAAAAACCCTGCACAAATCCATGTCAGCTGGACCCCCAGAGGCTGTGCTGAAATTCATGGGGTCGGGGAGGGCAGGGAACTCTTGTTATTTCTGTACTGGTTTACTCCAGAGTCCCCAAAAGTGACTGTAACAAAAGTCTCTGCATCTACCTTAAAAAATGTGCTCTCCTAGCAACAGCCAAGAATAAACATAACAGCACAGACTGTGAGCTGTGGGTGGGGAATGTAAGTGAGCTAATAAATCCAACTCTTGATCCAGCTTTTGCCTTTGGAGGGAATTGATTCATCCCATTGCAATAAGGGAACACAGAGTGATTAATTCATTCACCCATCAAACAGAAAACAACCTATCAAAAACCAATAAAAAGACCCCAAAACCCACCCCCCCAGCAGAAACCAAAAATAAAAGCAGCCTTTACCTCTTCCTTCATTCGCTCTCCTGCAGATGTTCCTGGTGGAGAGAAAGGGATGGGGGGTCTGAGGGGGGCTGTGGCTTACCTGAGGAAGGGTGTGGCTGCTGGGAATGTCATTGAGGCCACAGGTACCAGGGAACACCTCACCTCCGTCACGCGGTGCCCCTGACTGGAGAGGCCCTGGGGCCTGTGGGCAGCTGGGCTCATTCCAGGGGCAGGGAAGGGTGGAAGTGGTGATGGATCATCATTCCTGTGGGGCAGCAGCTGGTCACACAGCCTGGGCCCCCCCACCCTGGGCTCTGAGTTCCCCCTACAGCTTTTTTGGGGCTGCAAAAGCTGATGGTGGCTGCAGCCCCTGTACCCAGTGCTCTGCCAGCTGAGACAGGGCAAGAGGCTGCAAAGCAAAAATTAAAATTAAAATTAAAAAAAGAAAAAGCAACAAGCTTTTTATAAAATAATTGGTTCCATGCTGTGGTTCCACCACACCAGCACTGATAAGAGCCTGGAGTGAGTCATGCATATATGGAATTGGAAAAAAAATCCATAAAGCTTAGCCAGAACTAATGAGCCTGAATCCCTAAACGCTTCAGTCGTGCATGCTTTCACCTGCCTTTCTGTTCTCCATGTCTGAAGGTTTCAGCTCCTTTAGTCACTGACATGTGAAAAATTTCTTTTGTAACTAGGAAAAAAAAAAGAAAAACCAACCCAAACTTATTAAGCTACTGCTAAGCTTTTCTTCTAGCAAAAAAAAAAAAAAAAATTAGTTCAGGGTCACTCAAATAAGAAACTTGTGCTGTCATTTCCCTGCAGGCACTGAAAGCATTTAAGAGGCCTCCCTGCAGGACTTCTCTCTGCCAATACATTCTCACAGCCACTTTCTGTGAACACAGCTGAAAAAGTTCCCCTACATCACAAATAAACAACAACACCTCTGTCTTCACTAAGTGCAAGTGGAGAAAGTGTTTCAAGCTGCATCTCTGAATGAAAAGCTTGCACAACCCACTGAGCCATAAAACTGCAACCAGGCAATCACAGGTTATAAAAAAATAACAACTCATGGAAGGCAAGGTTTCCAAAGATGGGAAGGGTAATAACAAAGCAAGTCACCCACTTCTCTTGAAAATGTTTTATTTGTTTCTAAAGAGGCTGAAAACAAAAGCAATTCTGTAGTTCAGAATACCAAATACTATCCATAGCACAGAATGAAGAAAAGAGTTTTCAGAGAAAACCATTGCACTGGACCCAGGTCTAACTCGGCTACTGGAGATATTGCAACAAGGCTGGTGAACAGACCCCAGGATGGCAAACCAGCCTCCCTCTGTGGCTGGTCCACTCTGCTGCAGCTCTGGCCCCACTCAGACTCCTCACAGATCAGGGCAGGGTGCTCTCCCCCACAGTGGGACGGGGCTGGTTATCATTGGCACAGTCACGGTGCCCCGGGCACCAACACAAGCCAAGGGAAAGGCCCAGCAGGGCCCGTCCCGGGCGGGCCTGGGGCACACTGGCAGCAGGTTTGCATTAATGTTGCATTTGTTTTGGGATAAAACAGGCTGTGAGTATCAAGTACAGGCAGCCTGGCATTACTTTGATCACTCAGAAAACAGAAACAGAATAAAAAATTGCCCAGTTGCAGCCCTGGCACAGAGGGCTGCGGTGCTGCTGCAGCCAACACGCTGCAACTGCGGACACCGAGGGGCAAGTTTGGCCACTGGGACACAGGACACTTACAGTCACCTTCAGGCTCTTACTGAGGAACTAATTCCTAAACTGAATCCATCCATTTCCTTACAGCTACCTATGCCAGCTTAAGGAAGTCCTCATCAGTGACAGCAAGAGAAACCGGTTTCAAAAAGCAGATTACTGCCAAGACACATTTACGATTTACAGAAAAATCCAGCCATTAAAAACAATTGTCTTTACCAGAAATTCCACAGGGGAAAAGTATTTCAGTTCTCCTGAAGAGAAAAACTACAGAGCTATTCACAGTAGAAACCGTGCACCCCAGTCTACCGTAAAATAATAACGAGCTTGTAGGTGGTTATGTTGCTGATTTTGCCCAGAAAAGGCTGCTACAAAAACAGATCATCAATATTCACACTTACTTCAGCCACGCAAGTTCGGAACTTGCTACTGAAATGATTGTGTTTGATGAGCTATGGAAGCAGTAATAAGCTTGCTTTTGCTGAGTGTTATGCTCAGATCAGATTCCACAAGAATCCTGAACTTTCTAGACTTTGGGCTGACAGACTCAGAGCCTGCCTCGCTGCTAAAGCTCTTTGATCTGCTGCTGCCCTCACATTTTGCAGCCTAATTGAACTGGTGGTTTTTTAACTGAGCTGACAATGGGCACTGACACCTTTGCCACCTGTCTGGTTGCCATGAAGCTGCCATTTCCAAGAACTTCCAAGGTGGTACTAGGAAAATAAGGCAAATACGGGAGAACCTGGAAGTCTCAGAAACAATATGAAATCAGAGTTCATTTGCTACAGCACAGAGCAGAAGTATGTTTGGTTAAATGAAGCATTTTTTTCTGAGACTGCACTGGCCCAGAACAATTGGTCACAAACAACTACGATGCTCATATTGGCTTGTACAGCAAAGTAGTCACGTATTTCTTCTTGTAACGATGTGTAGCACTGAGCACCATCACTCCATCCTACAGGAGATGGAAAACAAGTGAGCATGTGACACGGATAACTAAATCTACCCCCGTGGGGAACATGCCCAGGCCTCTCACCTTGATGGAAAGCGCGTAGAGGTGGTTCAACATGACGTGGTTGGGTTCAGGGAGCAGAGCGGGATCGCACTGGGAAGAAGAGAAAGGGAGACAGTGTGAAAATAACAGAACTTACAGTTCACTCACCACAGCTGATGGGTGACAAACACTGTCTGTAACCAGCCATACCCCCAGTACAACACTGCTGCTTACCCTGAGCCCACCACAAACACAGTCACTGCTTCAGAACAACCCAGGACTCCTCTGGGTGAAACCCTCTTCATCCTCACCATGACCATGAAACAAACAGCAACTACCTCTTATGTGCTTCTGGCTTCTTAACACTTCAGAAGATTAAGGTTTTGGGAGAAAAACAGCAATCTAGTTCTCAATTTTGAAGAGAGTCAAGTAGAAAAATAAATTTACTTCAGATGAATCCATCTGGACATACATAATAAAAAACTTACCAACGTGGCAACTATCCTAAGGTTTTTCCTAAGCTGTCTCCTGTCTGTTCCCGGATTTTCTCCCTATCTGTTTCCACTCAAGGCCATTATTCAGCAAAACAAGCTAAAGTACTCACAGAAATGCCTGTGTCCTTGTTCAGGATGACCTGCAACAGGTGTGGGGGGAGAATAGGTGGTGACTTAAAGCGCTCCTCTGCCTTGCAAACATAGGGCTCCTGGTGATATGGTCCTGGGGGTGAACTTGACAGCTCTGCCAGAGAGATGGTAAATATTTAATCTTAAATAGTCTGTAAGAATATCTGTTCTTTAGAGGTACCCAAAGAAATCAATGGCACCTAAGTACAACAACTGCAGCCACTAGTGCAGTGCCAGAGGATCAGTCACTGCCCAAGAGGAGATTTAAGATGCCAAAGTCTGACTTGAAACAAGCTGAGGATTTGGGCAGCAGAGTTCTGAGGGCCTGACTGCACTCCAGAACTCCTCTGTCATCTCTGCCCAGCACTTCTCCAGTAAACATTCCATAGTGCCCAGGCTGCTCTGTGTTACCTCTGGGGCAACCACAAAAACACGATGTACCTGTGAAAGGAAACTGCTACTCCTGTACAGGGACAGGGTTATGGAAAGAGCTCTTCAGAGCCTAAAACAGTCTAAGGAAATGCTGTTACAGCACATGCAGGGAAGGCACCTACTAGAATCTCCTCCTGGCTTTGTCTCACAAATAACACTTTCTCCAAAAAGGGTTTGTCCAGGGCAAAAACCAACCAAACACACCTCCTGCCTCGGGCTCAAAGGAGGGTGTAAGGTACTGCTTCAGTCATGGTCTCCATCCCTGCAGAGCTCTATAACAAGCAGGTGGCAAGGCTGAGTTCAGACATGGCTCAAGCTAAATTCTACCTCTTTTGTTACACTAGAATATGAAACTTAAGACAAAAAAAATGTTTGTATTATTCTAAGATACAGATTATTTTTATTACACTGTGAGAGTATGATACATTCCCAAGCCTGTGTTAGCACTGCTAAATGCACCTAATTTCTACCTCTTAATGTGCAACTTCTGACCCCCTCAGCCACTTCCTTAGCAGAGGAAGATGGAATTAGGAGCAATGTAGGCTGTCAGCATTGGTTTAACGTGGTAAAGCAGAGACTGGTCCACCAACGAGTGCCCTAAAACCAGCCACTGCACATTGCAGGGGCAAAGAAACAGTTATTAAGCACCCATGAGCCCCTCCTCATCAGATCCACAGTGTTGCTCTGTCAGAGGCTCCCTCTGTGCATTCCACATTCTTCCTTAGTGATTTGTGATTCCTGCTCACATCCACAGGGCCTGACACAAGTGTGGATTAATCTGTACTGGAGCTTTAACTCCAGATAAAAAGGAAAATGAAATTTTTAACAGCTCTAAAAAGTGTGACATAAAATTACCAATAAGCTCATACCAGACATGTCTGAACATTTCTGGGAGTCCACCATCAAAGCATCAAATACTTCAAAGTCAGTTTTCTTCACCTGGATGATGTTGTTGACAGTACCAAGCTGGCTGGTTACTACTGGCTGGGAAGAGGTAAGATACAAAAATCAGAATTAAAAAAAGCTTGTGGGACTATTGGATTCTCAAAACTACACAATCAGCATTACCAAGGATGAGGTATATTGCTTTAAAAATATGATGGGACCAGATATGAAAAGAGCTCACTTAGTTTTATGTTAAGAGCAAATTCAGGATTAAGGACTGGGAGGGAAAAATGCCCGTGGAACCTGCCAGGCCCACAGCACTTGGTCAATTCTTGGGCTACAGACAAGGAGAGGGTCAGGTCTGGGCTGAAGCTACCAGTGACACCAGGAGCTAAGCTTCACTTCCAGCTCTACAGGGCTCATGGAGCCAGGCTCAGACCTGCAAGGCCTGATGTAGGATGCAGCATGGTACTGCTGGTCTGCTACAAAGCTAAGGCTGGAGTTCAAGGCAGGGGGTTCCAAGAGCTGAATGTACTGTAAGGTAAATTCTGTAAGGTTTGCCAAGACAGCAAGAAGGAACCAGCAGGTGTGAATGCAGACTTCTGAAGCAGGTGAGGACTGCTGGGTAGGCTGGGGTCAAAATTCGTTTTATAGCACAGGAGGAAGAACAGGCCTGGTAGATTTTGGCACAATTACTGGACTACTAGAGCAGCAACAGCAACATCCTGGCACAGACAGCCAGTGCAGCACAGCGAGACCTGGGCTGTCAGCATTGCTACAGTGCTCTAAAAGGCAGTTTGGCACCAGGCAAGAAAAGCTTGGCACCGCTTATAAACCAGTGGCCAAGAGATTCTGTCCCTCTTTTGTTACATCTCCTGCCTTCTGTGGTTCAGTCTGATGCTGCCACTACTCCAGCTGGGATTAGAAACCTCTCTCTCACCAGCTTGAACAGCCAGTTTCTGCTGTTAACTGATGCCTTCTCTCTGAAAGGACCAGCTCTTGGGAGAGAAACCAGCCAGTTTCTCATCCTCAGGTACATCAATCAATAAATAGTGACTCAAAGCAAACATTACCTCTGCAGGATCATGTGTCCACTGCCCATCCACAAAGAACTTGTACTGGTGCTCTCCTTCTGGCAGGTCCAGGATTGCCACAAAGTTATTGTGACTGGAATTTAAGACAAACAATCAGCCCTGAAAGGCTCTGAAAAGTACATTGGTCTATAAACTGTGACACACAATGTGACACAGAGCACAAGCCTCTGTAACATGCAAAACCTTAAAAAGGCAATGCCACATTTAGGAGAATCTCTGCTGCAATCTAAAGGTAAAGAATCAATTATCATTAATGATAATTTCCTCAGTGACAGTAAGTTCCCCCACACTCCTGACATCAAGTAACTGGCACTGAGCTTTTCATAAAGTCACCCTCACATTTTCACATTACTTGTTAGTACACGAGACCTCATTTTATCTGTGAGACTCCTGCTGATGGAACAAGATCAGCTTTCTCCTATTTCCTTCCCTTTCAGTATTTGCCATCATAAATTGCATTTCCCAAATGCCTACGAAATTTCCCAAATGCCTAGTTACGAAATAGTAACTCGATACTTCTGAGTTACTTTGGGGCTGAAGAGCTGCTGCTTGGCAATCTACTCCTGTGCTGTGAACTTCCTGACTCTTCAGAAGGCTTTACCAGCATCTCAGAAAGCTGAGAAACAGTTGATGCTCAACTGCCACTTCCCTTCTGCTCAGGTATGGAGTGCAAGCATCCCACCACAGAGCTGGATGTGAAATTTCAGTTTGGAATAACAAGCACTCCTACCTGAGTGTACTGTGTTCAGTAATGTGATTTTATCCAGCCTCTAAAGAGGCATAAACACCCCTTTCCCAGAATGCATAATCTGACAACAGAAACAGAACAAACCTGGTTTTTTTTTCTTTTTGATAAAGAGATATTTTTATCCTTCTTCCATATTCATTTCACCATTTCCTGTCTCCCAGGCTTTCCACTTAAGAGTATGACAGCAATACTGATGTTCCACTGGCCTTTTATTCCAGCTCCTCTCTCAATAATTTATTTCACATGCACAGAACAATCCTCCCATGCCATTTTATCAGGCCACAGTGCTCCTCCCTCAAGTTTCCTTAGAAATTAAGACCCTTCTGCACCAATGACAGTGCAGGCAGCCACTCACTGAGATAAAACACACCAGGACCTGGTAGATCAGTCATTGTTGACAGACAACAGGGCTCAGATCAACAGTTAAAACTCAGATTCTCTGCCATACATTAAGTTTTAAATTTTTGAAAAAAACCCACATTGGTTTAAATGAAATACTTATTCAGGTACTGAAGAAGCAGAGCTCCAGAGCTCTCTGGTAGGAAGAAGCAGTTGGGACCTTAATATGGATTTATTCTCTCATTTGTGCAGTGTCCCAGGCTCAGAGTTTCCTGGACCCTTTGAGCTGGAAAAAAGCCACTGATATGGCAAGGACATACAGGTGTCATCAGAGACACTGTGCTTAGAACCAGCTTTCCCTTCCCCACCCCAGGCACAGACTGCACAACAGGGAGTGCTTTGGGTCATTCCTGTGTGGTGCCCAGTGAACAAATCACTCCTTTAAAACTGACACACAGCTCAGCTTCCCTCCTGTGCCACCTGAGAATCAAAAAGGCAGGTTCTTATCACAGGCTTAAGGAGCAGTAAATCCAAGCACAATCCCCATCCATCCACTGCCCACCTTTCTCACAGCACTGAGCTCTCCCAGTCCCTGAGGAGCACCACTGCAGCAGCAGTTTGTTACCTCCTTGTCAGGGGAATTTTGCTCCAGTTGTTGAAGGACCCTGACAGATAAACTTCTTTCCCTCCTCCAGTCCAGCGAAACACCGTGGGCCGAGCTTGAGTGGGGGTTTTATCATTCACCTCCAGGTCCTGCTGCCAAGCCAGAAATTCCTCTTTCTCCAGTGGAGCCTGCAAAAACAACCTCTTAATCTGAAAAGAATTCTTTCCCGGAACACTTAGGCAACCTGTGTTGTACTGAAGGCTTTTTCTGCCCTCAGGCATAATTCTCTAAGGTAAAAGTTCTACAAGTAGTTTTTGTTAGATGGAGAATATAAACTGCACTTCTAGATGCAGTTCACAAGTTCATTTGTACAATTCTGCAAAGATGCTAAAGCCTTCCAAATTTGCAGAAAGAGTGGAAGGCAAAACAATGCCACTGCCTCCAGCCCCAATTAGGTTAAAAAGAAATTACTTGAGATCACCAAAGCTTTCAAAACACACAGATATAAGAAGAGGAAGAAAAATAAGGAGAAATACTTATGAAGCATTTAGATTGTACAAATACTGTAGACACAGAATTAGAGCTGGCAGAAAGACCATGAGCTGCCTGTAGGAAACAGTTCTGTCCAACAGCCAAAATCTAAGTGTAATTTTCTGTTAGATGTTCTTATGAAACACGATATGCAGCGAGACACTTCTAACAACCCATCTAACACCGAGTAAAAAAAATAACAGATCTTTTGATATGGAATAGACAGGTAAAATGTCACTGGTAACTGCAAAGGAATTCAAAGGAAGGATTCAAAGGAAGCAAAGGATTCAAAGGAAGCTGGGGCACTGTCCTTTGAGCTTTGAGCCAGCTACTTTTCAGTTTTTCTACACTCAGTTCTTGCTGGAAACCATGCCATTACACTCCTTATCAGTACCCTCTCTCTCCTTGGCATGGGAAGCAAGGGGGATGGTCTGTTGGGTGTAAACTCAACAATAGAATCACTGCAGGTTGGTAACAAACAGCCCCACAACTGGCAGCAGCACCAAGCCAGTAACGCTGAAAGACAAGAACAAATCACCTTCATTTCCTCTGAGTGGAACAAGTCTGCATCCTCAGGGCTGTCCATGAGGATCTTTGGCCGGTCCCCCTCCTTGGTGGCTCCTCCTGTGCCGTCCCCTCGGGCTCCTTTGTGCCCATGGCGCTCCAGCCCCGCCCGCTCGCTGCTCGTGTTCCCCATTTCCAAGGATCTAAAAGAGCAGGAAAAGCCAGGTTAACACAGGTTACTTTCGAAGCCAGAACATCAGCAGGCAGGAGAGCGAACTCATCAGTGGGCTTGGGCTGTGTTTCTGAGTTGAAGATCCCACACTCAGGACAAAGACACTAAGTGGCAATTTTAAGTACTCTCCCTAATGTTCTGCCAGGCTCACTCTAGAGGGTGGCCAAGCCGGTCTCTGTCAGCAGCACAAAAGTGTTGTGTCTTCCCAAGCCAAGGGCTTGTTCTTTGCCCTCTGCACACCCTGCTCACAACGCTCCACCACATCGGCCGAAACATCAGAACTTTCTGTCAGAACGCCTCGAAACCAGCCAAACAAAAACGTGACTTCACCACATTAACGTTATCTCGGGTGTCACCCGCCGGGGGTGCCGAGAGCAGCTGGGAGGGGCTCTAAACACAGAATACCCTGAGTTGGAAGGGACCCACCAGGCTCATCGAGTGCCCTGCACACCCCAAAATCCCACCATGTTCCAAGAGCGTTGGAACATGAGCTCCCTGAGCTCTGGCAGCCTCGGGGCCGTGACTACTGCCCTGGGGAGGGAACAGCCGCTCCCTCCGGTCCCCGCTTTTCCCCGGGAGAGGCAGAACGCACCCGATTCCCAGCCCTTCCTCCCGCCCCACACGGATGCGCGTGGCGCGTCCCCTCGGGCAGCCTACACGGCGCGGCTCCCGCAGGCGCCCAGCCCCGCCGGGGGCGGCACAGCCCGGCCCGGCAGCCCCGGGGCAGGGTCGCCACAGCCCGGCCCGGGTCCGCCACCGGAACCCCCCGCGCCGGCCCCGCGGGCCCCGCACCCACCGCCCGCCGCTCGCGCCGCGGCTCTTCCGCTTCCGCCCGGTCCGGCCCGCGGCCGGGAACCGAGCCCGGCGCGGGGGTTCCGGTGCTGCTCCGCCCCCGGCTCCATCCCCGGCTCCATCCCCGGCTCCCTCCCGGTGCCAGGGGACGGCTGCTCTCTCCGAGGAGCGTTGTGGATCCGCGGGGGAATTGCGTGTCCCCTCAGCGCCTGGACGGGCGCTGAGCCCCGCGGTCAGGGCGCGCTGGGACCATCGGCCCGCGAGGAAGCGCCGGTGGAGTCTGAGCCCCTAACTGATGAATGTTTCCCATATGAAATAACACTTATATATTTCTCTAAGAATTCCCAATCACACAATCTCGTTTTACCCTTTGCTCTTCACCAGCTGTCGCTGTCTTTCTTCTACTTTTCTAACACAGCATCAACCAGGTTGGAGAAGGCCGCTGAGATCACCAAGTCCAACCTCTGACCCCACACCACCTTGTCACCCAGACCATGGCACTGATGCCACATCCACGCTCTTCTCAAACACCTCCAGGAACGGTGACTCTGCCACCTCCCTGGGCAACCCGTAAACCTGAGCAGTGCACGTGCCCTGCATCACAGCTACTGAAACTGCTTTTTCTTAATAACCAGCAGAAGCAACCTGCAAACAGGCAGAAGGATTCCTACCAAGTCGAACTGTGTCCCGGTGGAATGCTGTTACACTGTGGGAAGAATTCTGTCGGGATAGACAGATTTGCTCTGCCCCACGGCGGACCCAGGGCTGGCTCCTGATCTGTCTTTGGTGTGTCCAACACCCCAGGCACAGGATAACCTGCCAGAGGGGTGCAAGGGGAACTTGTGCAGGCAGCTCTTCCCCAGCCCCTGCAGAACAGCTCCCTGATATAAAATGCAGCTGCTGTTATTTGGGTATTTCACACAGCTCAGTGCTCCTAAACTCCTGGTCTCCAAACTCAATCCTTGTGTTCTCCCTAAGTTCTTTTTTTGGCCAGTACCAGTGCACACACCTCTGTGTGTGCTGGCTGTGTCTGCAGTGCAGGGCTCCATCTCTTGCCATTGTGATGATCTGCACAACAGCTAGGCAGGCCCATTGCAGGCAACAGGACCTTCACTTGGGGCCTGCCCTTATTCTTTGCAATAGTTATTGATACTTCTGAGAACCACAGAGAGGTAATAAACTGCAGGGTAAGGACTGCTAATAGCTCACGAGGCTGTGATAGGTTACAAGCATTATTCAGTTTAAAGTCTGATATTAAAATGTGGTGGTTCCTTCCTACACGGTGATGGATCTGTGTTGTGCTAAGTGCCAAAACCTTTGGGAGTCGCCTGTGTCCATGGCCTCTGCCCTGTCCACAGGTATGTTGGCCTCTTGCTGGCTTCTCCTCCCCCTTTTCCCCATGACTGCTTCCTTTTCAACCCCGATTCTTGTCTTCCCTTGCTGTGACTGGTGGGTGTGGGTGTAGCACAGTCCTGGAGCAATCAGCACATAACTCATTTTGTGAGGTGCTGGTCCCCGTGAATATCAAGGGCAGGATGAAATTACACCGTGAAAACTAATTCATCCCCTGCCTCCTCACGGGCACGTCTGCAGGCGCAGTCCTCACATTCACTGGGGTGCTGTTTTCTCCCATCAGCTTGAGTGGGAGCCCAATTCCCTCACAGCTGTTAATGCAGGAGATGTGGGAAGCAAGAGATTATCTAAAGACATGCCACAAGGCCCTGGCAGAGCTCATCCACCCACTGATTTTCTGGAACCCTGGAGTTTTGCTTCTCCTTTTAACAGCATCTGTGACTTTTTGCCTCCATCCATGCTTTCCAGCCTGAAAGGCATAAAAACTCCACCTCTTCTACTGCCTCCAGGACCAGCCTCTATGTTCCAAAGGAAGACTACAAAATATCTTTTCTACCTCTGCCCCTTTACATACCTGTCTTAACCTTCCTTCTCTTAGTTCTAGATGAGGATGAAACAGATGGGAAGCTGGCTCACATTTTTCCATCAGGACTTCCACATGTGTCACAGATGAGGCTCCTTGTTAACTTCCCTAGTGAGAACGTCAGAGTGTCACTTGCCATTGAAATAATTTATCACAACAACTCTCTAGTTTTCTGAAATGCCACATCTCTCAGATGGGAGACACAGCAACAGACTACTCAGGCTTAGCCCTCACTAAGCACTCCCAACATGGGGAGGGGGTAAAAGGATCAGGGGGAAAATGTAACTGAGTAATTCTGAATAAGAAATTCCCTTAAAAAAAAAAGCACAGTCCACATTTGGACTGTTCACAGCCCATAAATCAAGATAAAACTAATTGATTAAATGCTTTGTTTGGTGTCATGGCTGTGCTACAACACCTCCTAGAGCCATGTGGGGTTTTAAAAGCAGATGCAGAATACGAAGAGCCACGTGGTCTCTGTTAATTACCACGACAGTAGCCACAAGCAAAGCTCAGCTCCTTTTTCCCTCACTCACACCTACCTTCTTCAGTGAATATGAACTAGACCTGGCCTGACTATTAAATCTTACACAGAGCATCTTATTCAGAAATTAATTTTAAGGCAATTTCGTTCTTGGCTCGTAAGAGGATGAGATTCAGCAGATCTGGTCAAGGTTCTAACAATCATTACAGAGCACTTTTGGTGCTGTATGGGCTGAGGGGTCAAGTGAAGTGACAACATTACTACTGAGTCATTCTACCCCCTTGGAGATATCACTTACCATCTTTCTTCATCAGCTGACTCATTTTAAAAGAGAGTAAGGACCAAACAGGATCTGAGGTCAGGAGAGATCTGTTTAGGGGAATGCATATCTTGTATTAGATGGGGTGAAGAATGGCCTTACAGACCCTTCAGGCACAAAAGTGAGGGGTGGCACTCACCAATCACTGTGCTTTAGGCCAGAATCTCTCCTTTTCACTGTTGGGATTATCTCCTGCAGTTGATTAAAATCAAAAAGCAGTTAAGCCCTCACTGAACACTGGTTGAAATGTGAAGAAGGGGCTGTAATCACACAGCCTGCTCTGGTGTGCACCCCTTAATTTCAGTGGAGTTTCCCCTTCTCTTACCTCAGAGTAGGCGTCAAAAAAGAAATGCAGTGCCCTAAAGCCTCATACCACACAGTTTAAAGTCCTGAAGAATCAGTTGATATCTGGCAAAGTTCTTTTTCCTTGCCATGATCCAAGCTTACTTAGCCAGAGAGAAGTTTCTGCAAGTGAAGTGAAAGCTGACTCAGCCCTACAGCGAGATATGACAAACCCAGAGGAGCCATCCTCAGACATGAGCTGGTGGATCAAATTCAGACATGCCATCAATCACATTTTACGGGACACATGAGCAAGTGCTTCTTGTAGCTTCTGTGCCATGGAGAGTGAGCTAGGTAGGAGCAGCAACAGAACTTACCCTGGAGTTCAAGACCGGATAAATTTAACTGCAGAAACCTTCTGGTTAAATTCCTTATTGTCATATTCCATTTTACCTTGGGGTTCCAGGTTTGTTCCTCCATTTTTACACTGGCCCCCTCCTCCTTCCAGGTCACTTCTGAATTTAGCCCACTTTGCCAGGCTGCCAGGGAGTGCTGCAGAGGAAGTCAGGCAGCCTCCTTAAAGGCTCACTCACATTTCAGGGACATTGCACGCACTTGGCTGTGCGTGCTGAACATGCCGTTGTGCCTGGGAGATGGAAAACTGGGAGCACACACAAAAATCCCTCCCAAACCACTGCATCCCTTCCCTACTCCAACACTGCACACCTTCCCAGACCTGCTAGTTAAAAATGAGGTTGGAAATGGGAGGATTACAAGAGGGAACCAACATTCAGGTAGTGTTTCAGCCTGAAGGGTTAAAGCCAGCCAGAAGCCTGTGCCTTCTGGGGGCTCTGACTCTGCATGGAGGTATCTCCTCCAAAGTCAGGGTAGGTTCCACATCTGTTCAAGGATGCCTTGGAGAATTTAGTCCTTTAAATGCCTCATCTAGTGCACGTGCACACACAATCACACAAAGTAAAAACTAACTGGGTAGATGACCCTGTCTCTCCCCCTACTGAGGCAAATCAGTGGCAAAATCCATCTTAAATAACTGGCAGACTGAGTTAGGCTCTGGTAGGGGAATGAGCCTAGAAGAGATGCTTGCACACTGTTCCAGCAGATGCACCTGGACTGAAGCTGGGAGTGATGGACACTGGGGCAGCAATCAGATACGACCTATCTCCAGGCTGAAAGGCAGAACACAGGTCACACTGTGAGCCCATATCAAAAGATACAGATACAAAACAACTTCTGCAGCCTCACTGCTTATGGATTCTGGTTGCAACCACATAAATTGAAGAGCCAGTGCTGATCTTCAAGTCATAAACTGTAAACCGCTGGGTGTGCCTGCAGGGAGGCACACTAAGAATTTCATTTCATATTGTCCCCTTGAATTTTTTTTTGCCCTGCAATCTGATGAAGCTCACACCACATGTTGTTTAAGTGTCTGGCTGACTCCCTTCACATGGCAGCAAAGAACCCCCACTTATATTTAGAAGGCCTCTTCTAGGGTTACATATCAAGATACGTGCATGGTGCTGTTTTGCAGAATGCAGCTGCCCCCTAAGAAGCAAAAGATGCCAACATGATCCAGGAGCTGAGGCCAGCAATTTCAAGTTTCCATCTGTCTCTGCCTGTAATATGTGCAGGAGAGAAAAGAGAGCTGGACTTCAGGCATTAGCTGGTGCCTTCATCCTGCAGGAACACTGCATCGAAAATGTTGCCTGAGGCAGCTTTGTGGAAGGAAGTGTCTGTTCACTTGCCCAAAACACACGAGTTGAAATATGTTTTACTGCTTCCCAGCTCCCCCTGTTTAATCAAATAACATCATTCAGTACATATATATGAGAGTTGGTTTTTTTCCCACCAAAAAATGGCTGGTCCAATGCAGAATAATGGACCAATAATCCAAATCTAGATGCATGACAATGAAAAACAGGGAATTTCCAGAGCCTATCAGAGATAATGAAATTTGTATATATGCCCCTCAAAATATGAAACAGGCACTAATTCCTCAGTCAGACAACTGCCTTCCACACCCATTGCTGTCACCAGGGCTTTGCTGTTTGGGCAGTAAAATGTCATTTAGGCTCCCTATGTTTGATGCCTCCTTTGTGTGGGTCTGTCACACCTATAACAGAATGGTGTGGTTGTACAAGGACTATTTCCAGCATAAGCTGCACTTCTCAAACATGGCTGAAAATTTATGTTAACGTAAATAAATGAAGAGAATCGGTACCAGTACATTAGTAAAACAAAAATAAGATTACCTATGACACAGAAGCACTAAGGACATTAGAAGAATTGCTGCATTCTCCCTTCTCTGTCACATTAAGTGGTTTAATATAAAGCCTTTATTTTTATACCAATCAATAGCACTGTAAGGTACCAACATTTGTCTTCAGAAGCACTGAAGATACAATGGCTCAATTCTCAATTATATTAAGAGCAAGACTTCAAAGATATTTATGAGCATCAATATGCAAGTTAGATTTCCAGTATGGTTTTCAAAAGCCTCTGAGCAAGTCGGGTGTCTACCTCCTATTGATCTCAGTCTTCGTTGGGCACTTTCAAAAAATACTTCAAGTTGCCTATCCCTATCCTCTAGTGCCCACATAACTTTGGAAATCGTCCTCCCGTCTCACACCACCAGCTGTGGTTTAGTTTACAGTAATGGGGTTTAATATTCTGCAGAAGGATAAAACTTTTTATGCACACTTTGATTTTTTCATATGCTGATGGAGAAAAGTGTCTCTGCAGCAATGCAGTGGGGTTTGCTTTGATACCAGCAACTCGAGGTGGTGGAGATCTGACTCTGTAACCTGCTGAGAGACCTCCTTTGGTGACCTCCTTTGACCACTTTCCCCTCATGGCAGTAAAGTCCCTCAGAAACCACTGAGGGACCATTCTGAAAAGGCCTCAACACTCTTTCTGGATGCTATTTTGCAAATGAAGCAAAGAGCTCACCTTGCTGGTATTTGAGCATTTCCTGACCTCTAGCAACTCCTGAGTGTACCAGCTGTGGCAGACTGGCTGTGTGCTATCATGTAGGCCAGAAATCTTCCTCCTTTCATTTTATCTTGAAACTGTCCAAGGGGTTAGAAAAAAGGGATATTACTCTTTCAAACAGAAGAGGCAACCAAGCTTAGGAAAATCACTTCCCACATACCAGAATGGACATGAATTAAAAGTAATTTTATTCCACTTGTCAGTGACATTTCTATCATATCTGATAATAACACAAGCTACTAAAAGTCCCACAAGACATATCAGACCATTGAAATAGTATTCAAGAACCAAAGAGGAGTTCACAGAACAGCCAATTCTTGGGATCATCAAAATCAGTGGCAAGATTCCCACGTGGACAAATTTGATCAGTTAAATGCTGAATAAATCAACTGACTTCACCAGTGCTCCTGAAGTTTTATAGTGCAGTAATTCAGGATAGAAGATGCTTCACTGACTTCAATGAAAAACAGAATTTGGCAGGAAGAAAAGCAAAAAAGCACACTGAAAGTAAAATATCAAGGCACAGAAAATACATGCTACTTCCAGGCATACACTTTAACAGGTAAAGGTTTCTGGGGGATTTTTTTTTTTTTTAATAGGTAGTTGTACTCCTGTCAGATGATTCTTCTCTCACCTGCACCTGCAGAACTCTCCAGGTTTCTGGTTAGTCACTCCAGATTGATGTTAGTGCAAGGACAGGGAGTGTAAGTTGGCACAACTTGTTTGAAGGTATAATAATAAAGAAAACAGAGCAACAGCCACTGAAGATGTAGCCATGTCTTAATGCTCACCAGAACTTACTCCTTCTAACATGGAATATTTGTGTGACAAAACAAATGTATTCTATGAAACAGTTTTCAGCTAATAAAACCAGTTCTCCCATGCTTAATTTTCATAATGTATCAAGAAACTGCAGTAATTTAGAGGCCACCAGTTCTGGAACCTAAGGCTGTTCACTGGGTGGTATCTTAGGATCAGGAAGAGTGACTGTAAGTAGGGAAGGGTGCAAAAGTCTGTCCATCTCTAACTGCAGTGATACATAGAGTAGTTGTAGCAAGATGAAAGGATGAGCTAAACAAAAAAGACATGAACAAAGTAGAACACAATGAAACTGTGAGACTTGCTAGAGGAACAACAACAAAGGGATGAAGAAGAACATCTATTTTAAAAGAAGATCTTTTGTCAGATAAAAAAAACAGGAACTTTTTACATACATGTAGTTTAAAGAGGAAAATATGATCAGTGCAACTTTAATGCAGGACTGGAGCTAAGTCAAGGGAGAGCAACAATGAAAGACAACAAAACAAAAATAAATCATTAAGAAAAATACGGATGCTATGGAAGAAGAGTCTCTCTTAATAATCAAGTGATTGGAATCGGTCCCAGGTGGTTAAAAATCCAAGATAAAGATCTAAAAGCTGAGCATGACAGAAGAAAGCAGCTGCTGAGTCAGAGTACACCCACGGCATTATAAAATCACGTAGCAGGATAAAATCACTAACCCATGGTTACAATTGTGTTGAGACTATTTTAAAGTAAGGAAAAAAATCCTTCATGGCCTGATCCAAAACCCACCAGAGGTAACAGGTGTTCTTCTGCTTCAGTGGGCTGTGCATCAGATCTTACATTGTGCACTATAAACAGTCTAGATGTGTTGGCTTTGGCTGGCTGGGGTCAGCCAGGGAACATCATGGATCCAGCATACATTCCAGGGAAATGAGAAAGAAAGGGATTATTTTTAGGGCAAGATCTCATTATACGTTAGGGTGAAAGAGAAAATGCTGCTTTATACTGAGATTTCTTATAAATAAATGATTTTGAAAACCTGGTCACGCCATGCTGATTAACTAACTGGACTATCAGTTCATTCACCAGCAACATGCCTCTGCAGACTTGTAGGGTCAAAGTTAACAGTCTGGAATGGTTTCCATCTCTTCTTTTTCCCCCTCCAGAGGTTTACATGTTCATATCCTCCAAGTGCAGTCCTGGTCTTCAGATAGCATGCTGCAAGGACACAGAAATAAGTATGTTTAGAGGAGGAAAAGACAGAGGGTTTGCCCTGTGAGTTTAAATTATTAATTCTGCAGACCTAATGGATACATTATGCCACATTAGTGGTACTTGTTCTCTTAACAAACATCCCTCTAGATTAGTGGTTCAATACAGGTTTGAATCAAAGAGCTGAGTTTCTAATGGTATTGGTCATCTGTCAATCTGAACTGAATTTTTAAACTGGGTTACCTGAATCAATGCAAGTTAGGACCTTTCATTGCCAGGAAATGAGCTCTTATTTGAAAGTTTCATGAGGTGAACAGCATCTGTGCTTCTTGGAGTGGTACATAAAAGAGTCAGGCAAGAACAACACTGCCAGTAATAGAGAACTTGGTAAATACAACAGCAATACGTGACAGACATTTTAAACTGGGTAACCTCTCTTGTGCATCTGCTTTAGGAGAGGAAGGAGCCGAGAGGTTCCCTCACATTTTTGGGTAGAGGGAAGGTCTCAGACATTATCCAGGGATGTACTGACCTCACTGGCTTGTCCCTGGATTGTGGGCTCTCTGCTGGACTCTGAGATATCTCCTCTATCAAGCAGCCATGCTTAGCAGTTCCTTAAAGAGGGACCTGGGACACGAGGCTCTACACAATAAATATACCCTTCAGAAAGCATTAACTCCTTTGCTGATTGTCTCCTGGATGCTACTCAAGACTCCAGTGGGCAGAAGCCATTGTGGGAGCATTTCCTGCATGTGCAGATGAAACAGCTGGACCAGGATTTCTAATGTGGTTTGCTAAGGAAACGAGGCTGGTGTGGTCACAGTGCCCCTGTGCATCTGCACGTGCCTGCCAGCACGTGCCACGTGCTCAGCCTCCAAGCTGACTGAACTCTTCAACAGACAGATAGAGGACTTTAGGCTCTTATACTTTTACAAATCCAGTAAAATGAGGTAGGCATAAAGAGATAATCAGTGAGAGCCCTTACCAATAGAAAAGCAGCAGGATAAGGTCACTGGCTGGATGGACACCAAGAATTAATGTAGGTAAAAGAACAGGAATGCCCTGACTTCAGACTTTGAGTTCTATCAGTTACTGGCAGGTCCATCCCTGCAGCACAAGTCAAGTTGTATTCCTTGATTTGGGTTTGGGTTTTTTTATGGTAAGGTACAGAGGACAGGATTGTAATGTGGCGTGTAAATTCCTGTCCTCATGCTGGCCTTCAGTTTATTCTGTCTCTGAAAGACAGGCAGTCACTTAGTGACTGGTTGCAAAGGCTTCTGAGAGCCTCAGGAAGGGGACAGCAGAGACGTTAAAAATAATGTTGCATGCCTTTTCCTCCTGAAGGAGTATTTATAACTTAGTAAGAAAACTGCATTACACTGTATGTATACATCTGTTGCTGGTGCCCAGTCTAAATCCTTATTCCTTTTCCTTCTACCCGGAATTACCAATGCTGCATTACTGCACCTATGCTTGATTTAAGACCCTTCTGGTTATGAAGCAGTACAAGCTGGTGCTTTCCACACAGCCTGGCTGTCTCTGTCTTCCTTCAAAGTCATGCTGACAAGTGGTATTTCTGAGGTCAAGTTCTAGATCGAGTGAGATTAAAGAAAGGGTCAGAAGTTCAGGCTCCTCTACAAAAGCATTAAAATATCATAATGGTTTTCATAAAATTCTGAACTCAAACATGAGTACCCTTCTCACATAAGTTATTATCAGAGGATAGCTCTACCATGCCTGTGGCCCTGGGTTCAAGATAAACAAAGACAGTGAACACTTGATGTGAGTTAGAAAAGTCTCCCACGCTGGTCCACTGGCAGGAGTTTCTTGCATTCCATCCCTGCTTTGGCTGCCCTTTCTTGGATCAAAACAGTCTCTGTGTCAGTCAGAGCTCTACAGAAAAGCTTGAGTCTTTACTCCACTCTAAAACCTCTCACTCATTCTTCACATTTCTACTTGACTCACTCCCACTTGCAGAGAGTCACTAGAGAGGGGCACAGAAGAATTGGGCTTTATATAACAAGCGTTGTGGGTCAACTGGGTGGCAAAACTCATGTGAACTCTAGTTCTGCCCTGAACAGCATTGTAAAGTGTCACTCAGACACTAGAGACAGGCTATATGTGAGTCTAAACATCTCCTGTGAGAAGCTGAATATTGTTCCAGACTATTCACAGGTTATGTAGCAAACCCGGGAATGGGATAAGAATCCATAATTCCTATGGTAGCATGAAGTAGAACGTGACTGTTGAGATCCAGTTAAGAAAAGGGTTTGGGATCCCTGGGGTCTCCTTCACTTACATAAAGGAGGATCCAGCCCAGGATTTTGTTTCCCTAAACTCTGCCAGTGGAACTCAAATGAAATCCAAAGGCACTTTGTGTCCCGTGTCATCAAAAACCAAAACAAAACAGAATTTTGAATCTGCTTCAAAAATTTCAAGGCTACTCTGAAAACACAGACTGTGAATGACTTGAGAGCCCTCATTGACTGACAAATTATTACCTTTTGCTGGACAAAATACTCAGAGACAGGAAGGCTGACTCCAAGAGCACCCAAGTCAGTGGAAAGGTTACTGGCAGGCTTCATGAAGGATCATAAGAACAGCAGCAGTGGGTTGGAGCAAACAGCCACCTTTGCAGCATCCCACCTCTGACAGTGACATGTCACAAACAGCCAAAGGAACTGCCCTTCTTTTTTTCCTTTCTTTCATGTATGTGTGTGTACCACATCTTTCTTAAGACAAGGACATCAGAATTAGAGGCAGGACTCAGGATGTCTCACCTGTCATCAGCTATCTTGCCATTCCCTCTCTATCCAGGCATGTTGCAGCAGACTAAGGCCAGCCAGGCTATGGCACACAGCTCTGCACTGTTTCACTTCACAGTGATGCCTCCTCATGGAAGGCAAATATGTCCCTTTTCTCACTGCAGCTCTTGATGGACAACATGCCTAAGGCACATATGCAGGGCCAGACTCGCTGGTGACACAAATACTGGCTTCAGTTACATCTGAACAAGCAGTGGAAATGTAATTCAGTGTTCAGGACTGGCAAGGCAGGAGCGCAGAAGCTGACTGGAGGGGGTGAAAGTGTATGAAGAATGGAGTGAGAATAAATTTGGCCTAGTGTGGAATGAGGGACAGCCTTGATTTGGCACACACCACAGCTCTGCACTCAGAGATTCCTCAGCATAATGAGGAACACTGTTTACACTGATCAAGACAAGTTTTATTGCTGGCTTTAATGATGGCTTCCCCTTCCCTACATTCAGGGTCATGACTGCAGAAGGCAGATGGTTCCCAAATGTTGGGTGGGCCCTGTTCCAGGATATTGTATATATAGGTATCACTATATATCTTAATATATGTTTGCTAAAGAGAACATGCCAATGTTCAAGACAAACGAGGCTCTCCAAGGCAGCAGGAGAAGCCCTGAGTTGACTTAGCACCAAGTAAAGCTTCAACATGAAAAGTCAAGGCTGTTTCTTCCGTACAGACGTAGGTGTTGACTGCTGTTATTCCTGTGCTACTGTTGCTCTGGGACTGAATAAGCCAGAGAAGGCACTCAGGGATGCCTGGAGGTAGGGATTTTCTGAAAAGTGAAAGGGTCTTCCTCTTCTCGAGTCTGCCAGTGTTATTAGGTACATTTGGGGGTGTTATTTGGGGTATAATGTTGCTGTTTGTTCAAAGCAGGAATTCCTTGTACATCCTTTCTCTGCAGCTCCCACCATTCCTACCCCTGACACCCCTGACTCGATGTTTTTCTCCTGGCTGAGGCATGTGGAGTTGTTTTGAAGGAGACTTCAGAGCCAGCTGAGCCTGACCCAAGTTGCTGTACCAAGAGGAAAAGTTGTGTAACAACTAGTAGAGATTCCCTCCTGCCAACCTGACTTGGATGCCTCAGTTTTGTTGCCTTCCAGAAGCTCTGACCTGGGATGCTGTGGAAGAACTCAAGTTCTCATTACACCTGGTATCTTTGATACTGGCAGCAGGGCCGTGGATAAATCACAATTAGCTACTTAAATGTATGAATTTATGAAGAGTTTATGAACTCGAGTGACACCCCCTGTGAGAAGCTGTAGCAGTTCTGGGAGAACAGATAAAGTACTAACACAGATTAGAAATGGGATGGTAGGATGGTAAACAACAAGCTCTAAGGCAAGATACCTAAGAATATGGTAGGAGAATACCAAGGGGATCTCCCAAGGGTAATTTGCAATGAGACTTATTATCCTTTGAAGACCAAAAGGAATGTCAGCAGGAGCAACTGGGTGCTGTGGTAGCTGATGAATTTCATGTGGATAAAACACACAGTAATGCATCCTGGAAGGTCAAGATTTTCATACATATCACTGAAGTCAGAATTAACTTTCAGGGAAAATGCATGTGTAGTCATGGAAACATTACATCTCTGCTTAATGGTAATCAAATAAATCTGTTGTATTACTCTATTAAGGCTATTTTGTGCTCTCTTACTAATACTGAAACATATATTAAAGTTGGCATAGAATTAATTTACAATCACTTCACTTCAGCAGAGGCAAAGTGACTGTTAGCAAATAATCATGAACAAGGTACAAATGGATGTGACATAACTGCATGGAGTGTGCAATACATTCACACCAGTGGCACACCAAAATAAGTATAAAATATAAATGTACAAAAGTAAGGCGAAAAGGGGGACTCAGGTAAGCACGGAGAGTGGAAAGCCCAGTTGGGTCCTCCTGTTAACTTATTTTCATGTCAAAAGATTGTTATTGCCATCAAATACTTCCTTAGAAGCAAAGGCTTTTCGGAGGGTGACAAGTGAGAGGGAGAAGGGGAGCAGTAAAGACACTGGGAAGCCAGAGAACAGGGTGAATCCAGTAAACCCTGAGCCCTCACGAAACTCAAGGCCAAGAGGCCTCTACAGAAACTATAAACAGAAATTAATATCCCAGCAGTGTGCTGAGGGTTCCCAGGCACCTCCCCGTGCTGCCCTTCTCTCCTCCTACTTTGAAAAAAATATTGAGCTGCTCTCCTTGCCTGAGAAATGATGAGTAAGGTGGTAAAGGCGCTCAGAGGAATTTCCTGCTGCTGTCAATTACAAAACTTGGCACCCCCTGCCTGAAGTGACTCGGTTTTAAATCTGTGAGGGCTGAACAAACTGAACACAAGTTGAAACAGAGAGACTCATGCTTGCAAAATGCATAGAAAATTAATGAATATACAGGAAGGTTCAGATTCTGTGGCACCATCTAATAATATCCTACAGAACCGGACTCCATCTCCACTAACTTTCCTGTAGTTCAACATGGTGCACTTCAAATTTTGTCTGAAAATGCTGTACATGTTTAATCAGCTACTCCATTCCACTCCTCAGAGATGTCTGCATTTCAGTGGTGCATGAGGTGATCTCTGTTTATAGTTTATGCACAAGTTTGTACAGTGCATTGAAAGGTTCTCCAGTCAAAACAGCCAATAATAAATTCATTTCAATTGGTTATTTTAATGGGAAATGCACAGTACTATGGAGAAAATTTGTTGCATAATTTTAAGAAATGGTACCAGTAGCCTCATTACATTTGTCCTCTTTTTCAAGTAAGCTTATAATCCATCTGGGTAACCCTTGTGTTACAGAGATTCACTCACTGAGCTTTGTCACTATTGCTGCAGGTGTAGCAAGGCAGGACAATAACACAGCAAGGAGAAGGAATGGCCTTACCCCACAGGGAGCCAAGTCAAAATTACATTTGTGGTCACTTTTGATATAGTTGGTCACCTGGTTTTACTGTCAAACAGTAAAAGAGCAATTGAGTGTCGTGTTCTCCTTACAAAATTGAAAGATAAATTGGCCAGATTGTGAGACTGAAAATTAGCACCTGAGGACTCTATTACCTGAAAGCTGAGGATCTCTGTGCAGTTGGTCTTGCAGATGGTAAAACAAGGAGCAGAAAAAACAAAAAGCAACTGGCCAAAATTCGAAAAACCTATTGAAGCTGCAAGAGTTTCTAGAAAACCCACCGCTCATTTGTGCTTAACTACAGACAACAGAATTTTCTAAATGGTAAAATACGTAAAAATTGTTCTTTGGGAAAACATGCATGCACCTCTAAAGAGATAAGAATAGATAGTTCTGACAATCTTTAGTCTGTTGTTCTGGAGCCCATGCCCAGGGAACTGCTCATAGCGCTTCCTTACCGTTGTGAAATGAACTACGCAATAGACGCCAATGATGACAAGGCCAATGATAATCGATGCAACAGCAACCCAGAGGGCATTGCGACCCAGTCTTTTTGATCCTTCTATGTCTCCTTGATTATAACTGTTTAAAGCCTGGAGAAGAGAAACAGAGAATTTACAACTTATTGTAAAAAAACCAGAACGCCGAGTCCAGAGTTCTTTATCAGAGTGCTCTTTCGCACTGTCTCAGCATCCTTCCTCAGGGAATCAGATCAGTCATAACATGTTCTTTAGTATCATATATGTATTCCAGAAGGTATCCCAGAAATGGGAAGTGTGCAAGGAGAAATATGAGGACCTGATCAAATGAACTGTTCTGTGGATTGAAGAATTCAGATTGTGTTTAGAAAATGACTTCACAAGGTATCACCAAGCGTTATAATGAACGGGCTTCAGTTATAAATCAGCTTTTGTAGCAAAGACAGAACGACAGTTAATTCGAGTAAAGATCTGAGACTGTGGAGAGCAGGAAAGGGATGAAGTTCATCAGAGGATACCAAGCATTGCTGTAGAGTCATTTCTCCCAAGCAGAAAAATAATTAGGGACATTATCTGTGTGTTCTGTCGATTAGTGAGCACACAAAGCTAATGGGCTTAGATGCTTTCTTGGTGTTAGCACTGCAGTAAGATCAGTCCTGCCAAGACAGTCCCAAAGCAATGAAGCCTGTATTCCTAGAATTGCATCTCAAGGATAAGTGCAGGTACTTATTCTCTGGTGTCTAAGAAAGGTTGAGATGCTGATGCACTCCCGTCCTTAAAGAGAGCACTGATAAAATTCTTCTCTTCCTGGAAGCCTAATGCCTAAACATTTCTCTATTTTATGTCCCTAAAGAATATCACTAATACCTCTGCTCTGCTGTCAAATTTTGTTGAGGCTGACCAGCAGATGGAAAGGATGGAATGGGGGAAAAGGGAAGAGATGGAAATGATAAAGGGGAACAAGCACATAGTCACATGGGACAGTGTCACTTCTGATACTCCACCAGTGCAGCCTCCTGTTACAAAGGGGGGCTGGCACAGTCTTCTCCCCTAAACTACTCTGCTGCTTCCAGCAGTCCTGTCTACAGGAGAAGAGCTTTCTTACGTTTTCTTAAAGTACAATTGGGAAGGTCATTAAAAGGAGTACAAGGAGAAACATGGCTTGGCTTGGTCTGGAGCAGGCTGACCTCCTCCTGCCTCTGCCAGCAACCATAGATGGGACTGTGGCTACAGGGGAAAACACAGGGAAGCATCACTGACACCCTGGCCTTTGTCCTCCACACTTATCAAAGCACTCCCTTTGCATGGCACCTTACAGTGTGGTCCTGCAAAAAGCCTAAACTCGGTCCCCCAGACATGAGGTCTCAAAACTGAGGCAGAGTTGTAAGCAAGATGTCACAGCACCAGCTTGCAGTTCTGTGCCATTTTACTAATGTATTTAGGAAGTCTGGAAAATGTCCATGTGATTTCTGCAGGTACTGCATAAATAATTCACTATGCAAACTTTAATAAATAATGGTGTTTTAATACAAATCCACGATGAAGAGGAGGAAAACAGCATTAACAATACAGAATAGGATTTGGGAGAGACAGGAAGGAGACAAAAGTTTCCTTATGAAAAGGTTTAAATTAAATGAAATAACTTATATGACATTCATGAACAAATAAGAGGTTTGGAGGAGTGGCTGGGGTCTGACACAAAGCTTTTTGAACTTCATTTACTTCCATCTGCTTCAAAGGGTTCCTGGTCAAGCTTCCAGTTTTACACATTAGACATAGATAACATTCTGTTTAAGCCTTAAATATTACATCTGTTTATTTCCAAGGGAAATATATATATATATTGAGAATACAGCATCTGTATGAGACATGTGGTCTGTCCAACTTTTGAAACAAATTTCAGCCCTTTTCAACCTAATACCATCTGATTTCTCAGGTTTCTGCTACCTCGCTCCCTATGAAGTCATAAACTAAATTAAAGTCACAGTTCTGCAGCTGTTAATTTACTTGAGTAATCTCAGTGACTTCACCAGGTTCACACACATCTATTTATAAAATATATTCTCAGTTCAACAATAAAGTAACTTAACCTCATGTGAACAGAAATTTGATGAATTAGCTATAAACTTCTAATCCCTTTTTACATATGTTTTCTGTTCCACATTCCCAGAGCACCGATCATGGCAAAACGAGAAAGAACACTGAATTACTTCAGAAACCCTCCTCTACCTCTCTTACAAATCTGGGGAGACCAGACTGAGGTTCTCTGATCAGCATTTTCTAAGCTCTATAAGCCAGGCTGTGTGAACCTTATTTGGCTGTGCCTGGAAACGAGACACTCTCTAGTTCAGTCCTAAGGAAGAGCGAGACGTGCTGACTCAGTGTGACTCCTCAGTGTAAGAAAGCTTCCAGGGAAAGAGAAAGAAGAGGGGGGACTCGGGGAGCAATTCAGAACCAGGCTTGATCTCTGCTTTTTGGTGAACAAAACAGGCAGGTGCTGAGCAGGACACATGAAAGGGGAGTTGGTTCTGCAGGCTGTTGCAGAAGAAAAACTTACCAGTTTTCAAAGATAAAGGCCATGCAAAAATGCCTAAAAACAGGTGCTGAGCCCTGTTCTTTAATATTCCTGAAGTAGGTACAGGCTGTCCCATACAGTGTTAGATGTCCAGGTACCTACAAGCTACTTAAAAAAAAAGATGTATAAATAATAAACTTTGGAAATAAACTTACTAACTACAGGCACACTGGTCACTCTGCTAGTCACTGACCTGACCAAAGCCAACACACGATATGTGGCTTGTTAGGATGCCAATTAGAAGAGGTGACTCCCTCAGAAAGTAAGTTCTATCCTTTGCTGTCTGTCCCTTGACTTCTACCACCCCCTTGTTCATTGTCTCTGCTTAAGAAATCTCATGTACAGACAAAGCATCTGAATCCAACAGCAACAAATGCAGAAAAAAGAACTTGTTACTATCAGAGGCAGATGAGCCAAGATTGTCACAGCTTGACCACATATGTTGTTTGAAGCATGTAAATGATTAAACAAAAATGTGTCAACATAAAGAGGCAGTTAGGAGCAAAAATCAGTGAGAAATAGCTTTTGAGAGACTGTTTGGAAGCTTACAAATCCAAGGCCCTATAGAATTAGATGGCTAGTCTGACATACAGATCTTTGAAATAAAGACAACTGAACGAGGCATACTGAGAAAATCCAACAAAACATGTTCAACTGTCAGACCTCAGTGCTGGTATTGGAAATATCCAATTCATTTCTCAGAGTTGTCCCACAGTCTCCCTCTAGCTCTGATCCCATGAGTCAGATACAGCCAGTCCACACGAGCCAGCTCGCAGACACAACTGGCAGTTCACTGCCAGCCGAGCGCTCCTTGGGTTCACCATGGGACAAGACACCGCTGCAGATAAGGGGCCAAAGAGCTCAGGGACACCCTGCCTAGCCACCAGAGAAGTCTGTTCTGTCACATAAGCTCCTGACTTGGTACCTCTCCCACACTACTGCCCCTGATGCCTTTCACCTATGTAAGAACAGGGTAAGTCTGAGCGAGGCACCTCTGGGGTAGAGTGAGCCAACTAATGGTACAGCAATGCAAATACAGCTGCTGGAAACAACAAGAAGCAGAATGGATGGTATCTGGCTGGAACCACAGAGGAGCACTGAGAACAGTGATCCTACAGCCAGGAGTTCTGGCCAGGTCCCTGAGGAAAACAGAACTCCATTTGCTAAACATGCCGAGCAATCCTCACACCTCCAAGTGACCAGCGACTCGTTTGAGGGGGTTGCTCTTGTAATGCCAATACAGTGTGTTACTGATGCCATTAAGGGACCATTCTACCAGCTGTCCTCTGACCCCTGCCATGAGAAACAGGTAGGTAAGGAACGAGAAAAGGTTGTTATTGCAATAGGGAGAACTTGCGAAAGGTTTAGTCTAAAAATATAGTCAAGGAGGTAAGATCTGTAACGGTAAGGTTTGTGCCTCCAAAGGTGAGAAAGAAGTGAGGAAACCAGTGCTGGAGTTGTAAATGGGGCAGCAGAAGAGACTGAAGACAAATCTGTCATTTATTTTGGGGTGTGTTAGAGCCTAGACTCTACTTTTAGAGTGAAAACATTGTCTGAATTTAGAGCAGTTAAGGAGGACATGACACAGGTACACAGGGTGCTGAGCCATGCCCCTCCATAAGCCAATAGGACTTTCCCTTCAGGTCCATTCTAGGAAGTGGAAATTTGTAGAGAACTCTGGTTCTATGGACCTTTATCTCTGACACAAGATCTCAGGCAAGCTCTGCAGACTATAAGGTACCTTCTGTAGGAAAAGAAAATAACCTGCTCTTGTATCTCAGTATTAACCCTTAGCAATTCTATCTGAAAAAGAGAGGAAGGATGTAGATCCCAGCAGAAATAGAAGTAAAACCAGCATAGGCTAAAATGCAGAACCTGCAGCTGAGGATAATGGAGCAGTTACAGGTTGCAGCTCTGAAAGGCAGGACGATCAGGCTGTAGAAAAGAAGTTGGATGGGTTATTTTTAGGGAAAAGGACAGGTTATAGGTGCTGTTGAAACAGAAGGGTTTCACAGACAGTGGAGGTCACTGGTCTGGTTTTTGTTTCCCCCTCTAAGGGAGTGGGCAGCTGAGACCCGCATAGACTGTTTAGCATTCAGGAAGTGCTCTTCCCACCCTGGCTTCTACATATCCCCTGGTGACAGTTACTGATGCCTGACTCCAAAAGCCTGCGTGAACTTCAACTAGGCCGTGGGTGGAGATTTCTCCATATGGGGTGCAAAAATCTTTAGAGGCCAAATTCTGTCCTTGACAGATAACTTCTGTGCAGCCCCAGTGCCTTGGTGAAGGCACTGTCACAGTGAACAGACGCTCGCAGCCCCAGATCATCAGCTCTCATTACTTTATATAGCACCCTCAGTGTCCATAGACAGAAAGGATGCTGGGTACCAGCAGAACCAAGTCTTCCCAAATCAAGGAAAAGATCACATTGTATAGTTAAGGTAACAACAAAGAAAACAAACGCAGAAGGGGGGAAAAAAGGGAGCTAATACTTAACTGCACAAAAAGAGTTGGGAAGATGGCTTTGGAATAGTTCCTTTAAGTCATTTTCAAGCCTAAGAAACGTGATTTCTGATCAATCTTACTAGTTTTAAAAGAGTGTGCTTTAGGATATTTTAGACATAGTTAACTATTCTTACACTTAATTGCAAAAAGAAACAACTATATTTGTACTTACCTTTTCAGCCTGTCAGAGAAAAGGATGAAAATACACAACATGTTTTAAACCTTTTTCAGCTCCTAAACAATACATTGTAGTATTACTGATAACACTGATCATGTATACAACTAGAAAACTCTGGATCTGACTCTGCAACTTTTCACTGAGAGGAGATTCTGTTCCAACAATCCTTCTGAAGTTAATGGGACTGCTGGATTATTAAGGAATATGCATATCAATTGCAGGTTGTAGGAGTAAGGCTGTTCTCTCAGTGTATTTGATACTCAATTTATAAGGGCTTTTGCCAACAACCAACAATCTTTATAGTTGTAATATTCTAGTAAATAGTATAAAAGAACCTGTTTACTGGAAAAAAATGTGCTCCTATCATATTTGATTAGCTGAAGCAGAAACCAAATCTGATTTCTGTTCCCCAGTCGCCACTGTCACACACAGACACTGTGTCCAATCCAGCGTGCAACTTATTTGATGTAACAAATCCCATTAACTGGGATAAACCTGCTTCCCTTACATAGCCTGAGAGTGAAAACTTGTTTGAAACTGCCTTTCACTCCACGTTTTCCATCTGCTGGTGGGACAGGTCGGGTGGATCCCCTGGCTGTGCCTGCTGATGCTCCCAGGCTCGCTGCCTCACCCCACTGTGCACAGGCTCCAGGGACAAGCGGTTCAAAGGCGGCTGGATGCCCCTTTCCCGGACGGCTCCTCCAGCCCCCCCGGCCGGGAACGCCGTGGCCAAGGCAGCGCGGGGCGCCCCGCCAAGCCGGCTTGGACCCCCATCGGGGCTCTACTCACCATGACGGCGAAGACGAAGGCGACGATGTTGATGGGATAGGCGGGACAGAAGCAGGCGAGGATGCTGAGGAGCAGGTAGTTCTTGGGCCGCGGCTGCGGCGGCCCGTCGGGCAGCTCATCCTCGATGTTGGTCTCGGGGCTGTTCTCCAGAGCCCGCTTGATGTCGGCGCCGGCGGGGAGCGCGGACATGGGGCTGCGGTGCGGAGCTGCGGGCGGGCGGCGCGGAAAGCCCAGCGCCGCGCTCCGGGCAGGCGGGACCCGGCGCGGCGCCGAGCCAAGGGAGCCGCCCCGGGACGGGGCCGGGCGGGGCGCGGGGGCCGCGGGAGCTTTCAACTCGTGAGCGAAGTTCACGGCGGGGATCGCAAAAACACCAACTCCGAGCAACAGCCGTCGAGAGTTCCCAGCGCCGCGTCCCGGCTGCGGCGGGTCGGGGGAGCCCCGGGCTGTCCCTGCCCCGCTCCCCGGCGGCCGGAGGAGCGCGAAGCCTGCGGTTGTTCCGGACTTTTTGGAACTTTTTGCTGTTAAAAGACTTTATGCCAGTTTGCATGACCCCTGTGAAGAGTTTAAGAAGTCTCTCCGGCTCCCCTCGCCCCGGAGTTTGAGAACGCCGCCGCGTTCTTAAACTCGCGTTTCCGATGTCTGAGCTGCGTCAGCAAGTGGGGTAAAGCCTGAAAAGGCATTTCCTCGGGTCTAGGATGAATTCGCCATCTCCTATAACTCCAGCGACTTGTTAAACTTAGGAAAAGCTTTGAAGATTAGCAGAAAATAACGAACCGAAAGGATTATGGCAAATTTCTAGCAAGTGATTCAGTCCTTACTGAACATAACGCCTGTAAAGTGAAATCCACTTTGGGGGATGCACAAGAAGGAGCAAAGAAATTAATATTATTTCCAAACACTAATATTTTGGGAAAAAATTCCCTAACAACCACAAAACAAGTAAATAAAAAGATCTGCTTCCGTCATGGTTTTCAAGTTGGTGGGAAAAACTATGGCAGAAACAGGCTCTGTTTCTGCCATGTGATATTAGAAAAAAGACTTCATACCATACTTCAGCAAAATGGAGACTTCTGATCAGATGAAGGCTGAAGTTGAGATTTTGCTCTGTCTGACTCCTCTTGAGAGCATTTAATTAATTAAAGTTACAAAAAAATAGTAAGATGTGTTTACAGCTTTATGAATGAGACACTTTTGTCACTGGAAGCTTTGCCATTGACTTGAATGGAGCCACGTTTCCCAGTTCCGGTTGTCATCAAACAAGACATAATGTAACACAGTAAAGACATAAGAAATAAAGATGCAGCATTTTCACTTTCATGGACATTAATCATCACTCAGCTGCATGCCTGGAATATAACATGGAATGAGAATCTGCTGATCTATCAAAATGTCAAAAGAAAAGATGGTGTATCTTGAGGAAAGAGTAAGAAATACCAAGTCCCTTCTGCTTGCCAACGTAGCCATTAGTGTTCGGGCACAAACTCTGTGTAGCTGTAAAACCTCTGATCTGTTTCTTCTCAAGGGGCTTTAAACACAGTCAGCAGACAAGCTCAGAAAATACAGTTCACATCACACCATACAATTACTGTTAAGAGTCCATGGACTCCATCCCTTTGGAAGGGATCGGCTTCCAGGGCCGCTCTAGCCTTTAATCCACGAGCACAGTTTCAGGGGACTATTGTCATGGCTTAGAGTTTGAGTTTGCCTGCTGGTAGTTGAAACACTCACAGGCAAATAAGAACCAATGAGAACATCCAGCTCACTTAGGGAAGTTTGAGCCATTAACGGTGAACATAAACAAGCACAAAGACAAACCCGTGGCAAATCAACGCCACGGAGAAGGCACAGTTCTGTGCAGAGATTAGCCAGGGAGACTTGAACCTCGGGTGTGAGGAAAGGATGGAGATTCTTGCACTCTAACATCAGACATTTAGTTTAAGTGCCTTTATAGGGTGATCCAGAGTTACCAGTCACATCAACAACCTGCAGTAAATTTTTCCCCGAGGATAATGAACTGTAGGTAGAATTTGGCCTCTGTTAAGTTGGACCGTGTGACTCCTTTCCCAGGTCCCTGAGACACAGACCTAATAGAAGAACCTGGGGGTCCTTGTGTGTTTCTGGAAACAATAAAGTTTAATTGTTCAAATGAGGCTGCAAACGGATGCTAATGGATTGCAAAGAAAGCAGGAGATAGGAAGTGGTGAGAAATTGAGGGGCAATTTGTGCTAATGAGAGCTCATTAAGAGGTTCTGGAGATAAAGGTTCTGTCACGAGGCAGTTAGTGTAGCTGAATTTAACCTATCTTTTACATAAACCGCTAAAATTCAAGAATTATATCCTGTTAGGACAAGACTGATTAAATTTTAAATAGCACTGACTTGGAGCCACTTACTGAGGTGAAGAAAAAGAAGGAGGTACTCAGCCAATGGTTTGGTTTTACAAGCTGCAGGGATGGAGAGTAGTTACATTCCCGAGAACCTCAGAAAGTCCCTAACTTTAGAGGGGAAAACCATTGTGCTGAGACGACTCAGCAGAAAGCTGTGAAAATCATTTAAGAACACGAACTGAGAGTTTTAAGATGTAGTTCCATGAACAATCATAAAAATAGCCCTCCAAGAGAATGAGTCAGAGTACCAATATTCCCGCTTACAGCCTTGCACTTCAAGCTGAGCCCTGAAAAAGAAACCGATCACTCTGCACAGAGAAGTGATTTTCCAAGGAATATGAGTAAGGCAAAATGCTGGATAAATTACTGCCATGATGGGCAAAGCAGATGGGCTGGAGACGTGACAGTTTCAAGATACATGTTTTTTTTAAAGGCCTTCTTCCCCTGATTTCAGAGAGTGCTATGGCTTGACAGCAGGATTCCTTGCAAGGCAGAACATGGTCTCTCCATCACACTTTGCTGTATTGCTGGTAGGACTCTCCTCAAAGGCCCACAGCGGTTCTGGGAAGAAGTTCCAGTGTCTGCACACAAGTCAAAGTCCACATAAAGATCAAAAATGGCAGTTTAATGCCCAGAGGTTGTTTGAGACTAACATGTACGTCTACACAACATGATACAAGGAGTTTCCTCGCTGGTTCTCCACAGCACTAAGAGCAGAGTCTCTGCAAATCCTGAGCACTATAAACTCTTCTCATGGGTAGAGTTGCACCAGAAGGAGCTGGTGGGACCTTGTACTGGCCTGAGAGACTGGTCAGATGGGCTCAGCTTTCCCAGCTCAGTGCAGGGTGAGGGAAACATTTCCAGATCCCAGTTCATGTGGCAATGTGTCCCCAAACTGGCCTTACATAGGGCTGTGTTTGATTAGCACAGTCAGTCACTATACACCAGAGCTGGTGGCACTCAACAAACATTTCAGATGATGTTCTCTCTATGGCAAAAATGAGCACACTGGTCTTTCCCAATTACTCTTAGGGAAAAAAAAAAAGAAAGAATAACTGAAATTTTTTAAGTGAGTGCAGTGTGCCCCATGGAGGAATACTAACTTGCCAGGAGTGCAAACAATGTCTTTGTAAAACAAATTACCTATGATTTCTCAGTATGGCCACACGACAGACTATTATTGCTTCTGTTTCCAACCCTTCTGGATTATTAAGCAGAAAAAAGGATTATAGAAATAGCAAAGGAGACCTGTGAGCAACACTTTCATGCTTTTCCCAAGAACAGTTTGTTCTCTGGCTAGATCATGGACTCCAACCTTTCAGAATACAGCAGACAAGGTGTTCACAGGAATTTTTCTCCACTCAGAATTAAACACCACTTGGAGGGAAGGAGGTCACAGTAACAGTCAATGGCCATGTCAAGCTCCAAACTGAGTTCTACTTAACCAAAGAAAAAAATCCTCTCAAGCATCTTCCAGGATTTAGCCATGCAAACCTCAGCAAACCTCACTACCTTGTAACGCCAAGGGAAGAGAAAACTATGAACTGGAAATGAAGTAATTCAATGTCTAATATTTTCATACTGCATCCATTGCACAGTAATTTAAAGTTCTTCATATACTTCATCACACTATGTCATAATAGTAAAATCCATCTCTGTTTTGCAAATGGAACAAGGAAGCCCGTGGGTATTAAACTATGTATACAGAGCAGCACTGCTACTGCTGTTACACAGTTCAGTGTTCTGAGTCTTCCCTTTCCTCAAAAGGGGGATCACCTGGACACAAGAGGATGCCTCCCATATTCCAAAAAGTAGTATTTCAGCTCGTTTACACAAGTGCTTCTACAGAAGTATTCTTCTACAGGGGAAAACTAACCCACCCTTCTCTTTTCAAAGACTATTTTTAACCTGGTCATTCTGGTCTTAACAAGTGTGTAGGAACATCCCTCCCCTGCTGGCTGTTCATCCTCATGATTGTCAGGCCATTCAGCAACACTGAGCTGGAGACTGTGACTATGAGGGAACAAAGACAGACCTGCATTATTGGTTTTTGGTGCTATGAAGTTATGAAGAAATCTGTGTCACCCAAGCAGCTACTGGAGGGAAATGACTCCCTGTCTATTCCCAGGCAGCAGTGCCAAATGAACCACTGTCTCCAGCTTTTCGTCTTTGCAGGTCTACTGCTAAATCAGTCCTTTATTCTGTACATTTTGTACATTTTGGTGTCCAAATTTGCTTTCCACAGATAGGTCTTTGCTTAGAAGTCTCTATTTATAGTGAACTGAGGTGAACTGTCCTTTTTACTTGTGCCTGAACTTCAGCTGCAGAAAACATTCTATCCTCCCCCCCCCTTTTTTTTTTCGAGACTTTAAATCCAAATACTTCCACAGATTGGGGTTTTCAAGTTTTGGACCAGAACTCTGTACCTGGTGCTTATTGTTGAGAGAGAAGCCATATTTTTGATTCTTTGTTGCCGTTAGAGTTGAATAGAAGCTACAGAAAATCCTGAATGGGGCGAGACATAAGAGAAGAGCTGCCCTGGTTGTTATCGATGTTCAGATAATCCTGTTTAATCTTATTTGGTTTGCTCCTAGGAAACTTCTTATTACAAATACAGAATGTTTATGTGAGTGTAACATTCTGCCCTGGCCTCAGAATAAGGAATAAAGTAACTCACAATAAGGAATAAAGAAGTAGCCTCAGTGGGGTGGCAATGAAAATACTACTACTAACCAACATAAAATTTGGATAAAAATGGAGATTATGTTAATGACCAGAACAGGTACAGCAAAGGACTAAGCACTACTAAGGAATGCAGGACTGTTACAGGTTCAAGAAGTGCAAAATGAAATCTATTCTAATTCATTGTGTTGGCCCCCACACAGCTGTACCATGGAGGTTTACTGGCAGGTTTTGGGAAATAGCCATTATGCTTTTGATTTTAGATATTTTGGTATCTTTCAGCTGCTGTTCGGGTGATTATGTTGTTTATATAGTGGAGCTTGTAGATAGAAGCAATTGGTACATGCATGTGTAAACTAAACTTACTTTAGTTTAGCATTAAACTTACTGTAGCATCAAAAGAAACGAGAAGGGAGAGATTTGGGAGGCTGCCTGGGTCTGCTTACTCTACCTATCATTTAGGGATTCAAAATGAATATTTGGATCAAACTATTTGTCAACATTATGCAAAAGAAACAGTTGCAATAAGCTGTCACAAAGACAGTTGTTCCTAGCTCTGGAGTAAGTTTGTCTATTGACAGTATCACAGAATGTTCATAAATTACATTCAGGCAGTGCTGGATAATGACAAACTAAAATCCTTTTATACAGGAGACAGAAACTAAGCTTACTTGATGGCCCTTGAATTCCAGTTGAATCAGTGATAGCCTAGCAAAGATGTTATTCATTTATGAGATTGAATCAGATAGGTTCAGTTTGCTGTCTTCAATACATTTTCAATATCCTGACAGTTCTACTTTTCCCAAGACAGGGAGCTGCTGTATTATTTAACTGAAAACTGTAGTCAAGAAGTTACAAGAATAATTTGGATGTTGATTTCTTATGAAAGGCACAGTAGTGGGTGGACTTATAAAGAAGACAGAGATTACTTGTACCAAAATTATTTCTTTCCCATGAGAAACAGATAAGGGTCAATATCTGCCCTTTAACTCTCTGCCATAAATAAATGAGAACATTCAGGAATCAAAGGCTAAATTCATGTTGGCTTTTTTTTTTCTTTTTGTCAACTTGCATATATTTGCATTACATCAAACTTCAAGAATTAATGTAGACCCTTCCCTAAATCTGTTCCTATCGCTGTCATTTCTTCTAGAATAGAACTAGTTAGGGCACAACAGGGGCATGGCTCGTTGTTCCTGCTTTTGAAGTGGACAGAGTTTAATATGTGGCATATCAAATAGTAGAAAGTGTAATGACTGGAAGGATGCACGCTCCCTTCCTTCAGAATTCTGGATCAGGACTGTTTTTGCTATTGTATTTCTGTGAGCATTTGTGAGTCAGCAGTGTCTGTGGGGCTGATGCATTAGTCTCCCACTGGGATCAGTGTACACTCCTGCTGTAATAGGTATTGTGAGAGAAATGCCTTCCTTAGCTTAAACATAACTTTGCAATTTTACCCTTTTAGCTGTATGCTCCCATTTTTCATTGGGGACTACAGCTGTGGGCTGTGGCTTTGGAAACATCAAAGATCCGTGATGAGCTGTTAAAACTTTGGTAAATTATTCATGGGAAATAAACATGTGAACGGGGAAATGTTCAGATAAAAATGAAAGTTTCTTTCACAGTCTGAGATTTTCATTCACTGATAACCTTCTAAAGTACTACCCTAATTTGAAGCCAATAAACAAGTCGATTGTGCGAGCCTGCTAGCGCTCAAACATGTGGGAAGATGTCCTTGTGTGTTTTCCATGGTCTGTCCTTTTCCATTCTGTCTCCTGGCTTCTGACCTGTCGGATTTAGTCGTATATCAACATCAAAGGATCTGTTACAGCAGCTCAGACAGCAATGGGCATCTGCTCAGTGCCGTGGGTGATCTGTGCTGGGCTGTGAGGAGCCCTTGTTTTATCTCAGTGTTCCATTTCCCTGCAAATGAGTTCATGTTCTTGGAAGTTTTCCTCCTGGTGACTGGCAAGACAGGCTGTTGTAGCAGTCCTTGGTAGTACTGAAATAGCAGGATTTATCTTACCTCAGTTTAACACTCTGAAAATAGAGCTCAGCTCAGTTAAATTTCCTTTAGAATCCAAGTGGAGAGTTACTACCAGGGGATTTAATAGCAGGTCCCTTCTTGTTTATATCTTTCTTTTAAACTGGACATCTAATTTTTAAGATTTCTTGCTATGAGAATTCATTTCAGACGTGGCTGTGCAATGCAGTACTGTAAATTCAGCCTTTTGGAAATACTAATGAACATTTATTTTCTAGGAGTTCCTGAAAACATTTGTAACAAATTTGTTAGTTTAAGAATTTGAACAATTTTGCCAACTTGAGTATTTGTATTATCAGAGAAATTACAAACTAATCTGTACTAGCAAATAACTGAAAATTGCTGTTTTGAATATTTTTCATTAATTCAAGTGCTTATGAAAACATTTTGGGATTATTTAAGATTATTTCATATTCTATTAATAAAGGTATTTGGTGCAGACAATGAATTCGATTAGTTCTTACTCCACAGTCAGTCTGGAATCTCTTCATGGACTTCTCTGGATCAGCTCCAGTTTCCCACAATACAAATAACAGGAAAGCACAGCCATGGCTGTGCATGTTCTGGGGTTGGATGAGGTCAATTATGTTACTTACTGGCAGGATAAGGCTTGAACCAAAAGGTTAAATGCACCCATTAGGGAAGATCTGGATCTGGACTCAGATCTGAACTTGTGGGATAAGCTGAATACTAATTGTTCTATGAATATTTAATACACTTAGCACTTTCCCATTGTGTACCATCCCAAAGGGACCATCTTTCTTTCCTTCTCTCACACATATACACATGTACTCTTCTTTCATTAAGGATTCCCAAATACAGTAATTAGAACAGTCATCAAATTTGGATCTGACTGATCCAAAATCCAGCTTTTTTTCAATGCAGTTGCAGTGGCTCAGAGTGCACTGGTGAACATGGCCTGGGACTCAGGTTACTGTTACTTCAGGAGATCATTTAGTGAGAACAAAGGAACTGAGACTCTGTTTCTGGGATAGAAACCCAGCAGGAAATAACCTGCTGGTAAACATAACAGGACAGAATTCTTTTTCCTAACTGATACATTACATTTATCACAGTCCTAAAAAAACCTGTTCAAATGTATATACTCAGTGTCCACTTTTGTCCTGTGACACCAGGACAAGCTGCAGAACACACACCAGCATGTCAGACTGATAAATATGCAAATATTCTACTTTGTGTTGTTTAATAATTTCAGTGTTTTCTTTTTACACTTTGTGCATGAGAAAATCTGGTAACACTGTTGTGGAATTTGGAGAGGGCTTTTAAAAAAGTTCCCTGGTCATGTCCTGGATTCTTTTTATAAGCCTGCAGTAATCAAGTCTCTTTTTTTTTTACAGGAGCAAAAGCTTGCTTTTTTGTCATTTTTATCTCAGCCACTCAGATTATATGGGACACAGTTTTTCCTCTTTTCCTACAACAAATGGGAACAGTTGGACGTTGCAATCTTCCCTCCACACTTTTTATGCAAAGTTTTCATTACAGAATACACATATTTCCTTTATCTGCAACCTGCCCTACTTTGTAAACGTGGTTTGAAGAACCATAGGTAGAAAACAGCAGCCTTTGAAAGGCAAACATTTGCTAGAATATTCTGAGAAATGTTCTAATGAACTCTCTGTGCAAGACAATGTTTTGATGACTGTTATAGTAATCTGGCACTAGAAATAAATCAGATGTTGTAGTTGTGTCAACCACGACGTGTTCTTTTAAAAATCCACCACAATTTATAGCACAATGACTAAATCCATCATGTATACTTGGGTGTAATTTACAATGTAGTGTACTAAAATACAGCCACCCTAATAAAAACCCCTATAAATCACATGGAAAAGAAACAACCATTTGCCAGGTAAAAGAAGGGAAAGATAAGTCAACAAAGAGAAGAGGCTTTTTTTCAGCCTTCCCCTACTTCAGGGTCTAATCTTGCCCCTGTGAAGTGCACTGCAGAAGACTAGTTCAACAACAGAAAATCAGAATCTTGAGAACTGACATTGTTAATCAGGAGTGACACCACTAAAAAGGATTCTATTGTGTGGGGCTGATGCAGCCATCAGTGCAAAGCCTGCAGGAGATCTGTGTAGCTGGAGCATGCCAGCTCCTCTGGAAGGCGTGTTCTGATGGGAAGGAGTTAGTTTTGAGTTTCCTGTGCTTCCAGTGGAATACAGCCTTTATTTCAGAATACACCCTTTAATTCCCATCTTGGCTGCAGAATAATCTAGGATCTGACTTTTAACTCACTTCAGTATGAAAATGGCCACTTACCACCAAAGAGAGTCCCAGTGGGCTGTGGTGGTCCCTCAGAACATGGAACTCAGAGGCTGGTTCAATGGGCTGAATGCTGCTGTGTCCCTGCCCTCCTGGCATGGCATAAAAGAGCATTCCTCGCCCTCACTGTTGAGAGGGCTCCTGAAGGAACATCCTCTCTGCTTCCTGTTACCCTGATGAACAGAGAAATACAACTTCAAACATGCTACAATGACAGGTTTGTTGGACTGTTACTCAGCCATCTCAACTTTTCCCTCCCTCTCCAATTTTGTCATGAAACACAAACATCAGGTAGACCAAAATGCATCTACATCCCTTTTTTGATGTTGGCCAGTGACAGATGATTAAAAAGGGTGATTTCAGGGTGCTTCAGGCCCTGGTATGTCCTCTCAGCTTCTTGTGATCAGCTGTTTATGATCCAAAATTAGGGAAATTAAGGTTGAGGCATCTGAGAATTCTTCCCAGCTATGTTTGGTCACATCTTTTTCTCTCTTTGACCACTTTCTTTTGGTGGTTGGTCAGTTTTCCTACTGGGAATTGTACTCTTATTTTGCTGGTCACAAGATCAGCCATAGCACTTGTAATAACAACCTATTCTGATTTTACAGTCATCAACACTCAGCAGGGTCGATAACAATCTTTCCACTGACCTTGATAGAAGCTGGAGCTTATCCCAAATACCCTGGGGTTTGTTAGGCTGGGTTTTTATCTTCTGCAATGCCACAACAGTGGTATTTATCAAAATTTAGCAGAAAGGATTGCTGTTATTAATGTGCAAGGCTAAATATAATTTCATCTCTTTATCATGCTGGTGTGGTCTTAATTTACAGGACAGAAGAATAAAAGGGTGATATATAAAGCTGAAATTCCAATTGGGAATATGTATCTCAATTTCTGAATAGCCCTACAATGAGTGTGACATTTCTTTACAATAAAACAGCCTATTTCCAAGAAAGACAGAGATGTTTATTTTATAATCCCTATTTATAAGATGCTGCTTTTTACGCCCAATATAAAACAGAGTGGGACTATTGTTGTTGATATAATAGGATGATTGGCTTCTTTTCCACAATGGTGAAAGCTTTCCTACAAGAAGAGAGTGGAGATGACAATTCCAGAACCACTGTGAAGCGGAAGGGAAGGGTGAATGATGAAAGAGGCATTATTCACTCTTCTAATTGACGAGTCTTCCTGTAACAATTTCTGGCCTAATATCCAAGCAATTCTCAAGCAACCATAACTTTCTGCCCTGCTACCAGTGACACCCAGCAAAATGTTCTTATCTCAGCTTCACCTGAGGCGTGTGGGGCTTGGATGGCACTGGGAACACATCAGGCAGCAGGAAACAGGATTAAGAATCTCCGAGTTCAGTGTCTGAATCCCCCAGACATCCACTCCAGAGCATCAAGCAAGTGACCAACCCAAGCTCGTGTGGCTTGTTTTGGCTAAGAGATTTGTAAATGACTGGCTCATTAGCTGAAATTTAGAGGACCAGAACAGAATGGGAAGATGAGCAGAGAGAACACTGGTCCAAGCAGCTCTACCACACTCTGGAGACCTTCAGCAAGTTGCTTGGACTCTTGGTGCACCCATCTCCATGTGTTAAATGGGTTACTCTGAACCTACCCTGCAAGGGTGTATTGAAGCAGCAAGTCTGAGACTGTGAGATTATTTGTGGAAGTATTTGGGAGAATCCAAGATATCTGCAGGAAAAAAATCTCAGAAATTTAAAAATCTCAAGTCCTCTTTTACCTCAGTATGAACTGAACACCTCTTTGTTTTGTTTTAGTCCTTTAAGTTGGCAGACAAAGACTTGAGCAGAGCTGAGGATCTTGCCTGAGGAAACTGTCAGGAAGCAGGAAAAGGAAAGCTGCTATTTTTCTCCAGAGGAACTTTTTGCCACCTCAGAATAAAAGAAGCAGAATTTTTTTCATTAGGCTGATGCTGGAGAAAAAAAAAAAAGACAATCTATTTTCTTCTTAGAGGAGAAACCCCTTTTTACCTGGTGGCAATAGGAGAGAGAAGAGCCATCATAAACCAAAAGCATACATAAGATATTTCATAATCCCACAAAAACATTACAGACTCCTAACATTCACACGGGCATCCTGCTTTGGGAGCTCAGAGAGCTGCTCAGACATTTAGCACAATCATCTCATCTTACATGAGGGCAGACACATTAGGTCACATGTTTGGCTGGTATAAAGTCTGGATTTTGGCTTCATGGCTCGTGCACTCCAGCCGAGGACAGGGTCCTTTGTTCCTGTTTCTTGGATGTAAGGAAATTTCACAATCTTCTCTCTGCAGTTCCACAGAGAGAGGAAGGACCAAGATGAAGGTTCCACCCTGTGTAACCACAGTTCCACCAGGAGCTCCTGAGCTGCTAAGTTTTCTTTCTGTTTGCCACAGGGTAACACAACAGCAGTGACAATGAAACTTGACTCAGATCATGGTGGTATGATCCCAAAAGAAGTGGAGAACTGGAGTCTCTCAAAACCCACAGAGGGCTGCAAGGAAGCTAAAAGAAATGGAAGAATACAGTGAAGAGTGCACTTGAGGTCTCTGAGGTCAGAACAAGACTTCATCCTGCTCCTCTGGTAGAAGCACTGCCACTTATTTCTCTGGGCACTAGGTCAGCCCTCTGGAGCTTTTTGAGAGAAGTTTTTCACTGGATTTTGAGATGGAGGACAAGAAAAGCATAGAGAGAGGAAAATATGGCTTCACTATTTGTACAAATGCTAACTTATCACTGCCACAGATAGATTGAGAAAAGCAGGAGCACAACAAAAATTTAGGAGCTTACTTTTTTCTTATGTCTGTAAGTCAAAGAAATCTGGCTCTTTTCACTGAAAAACAATTACCTCTTGATATTGAGGGGAGACAAAATAAGGCCGTTAATCAATAACATATTACTCATCAGTGGTCACTCTACCCACCTGGACCCTAAGCTGGCATTGTTTCCCCTTATTGTGGCTGAAGGATCACAGCATTTCTCCCCAGTGGGTCCTCTGGAAGCTTTGACAGGCAGGGAAGCAGCTCAGTAAGATCATCAGCTTAGAAGGTCACTGGGTCACCAATTCCATCACCCAGCAATTGTGACCCACCAGGAAATACGTGGCTGAGCCCAGACAGGTTCACAAACATCACATATTTATCACTGTCTGTGAGTTCAGGGGTGTCATTCTACTGTCTTACCCTGCACAGTAATGGCAAACATATGCTGAGGTAATGAGGGGAAGACGTATCTTCAGCTGGAAACCTGAGAAATGCGTCTAAGGATGCTTGGCTTTTCAGTACTGATTTTAATAAGGCAAGAATTAATCCATAATCATACAGTAACTACAGGATAAACTCAATGCAAAAATAAAACATCTGAATTACAATAGAAAGAATTAATGCAAAAAAAAAAAAGACTTGTCTTAAAGCTTAAAACTACCCTGTGCTTGGGCTATTTTTCATAAAGGAGATCTAAAATGAAGAGCAGATAGAGACAATGCTATTTAGACATGGAAATCAGTATATCTGTGCTGAGTAAATGCTTGTTATACTGTAGGTATTGTTAGAAGAATGTCTGAAGAAATTACCTGACCTGTGATTAAGAGGTGAAGGACTGTGCTACTCATCTGAAACCACTCACTGAAAACCTCTGCTGGCATCTGCACAGTACTTTCATGTACAAACTGAAACAAAAAAGGTTCTTTCCTGAGCTTTTGATTTATGTGTAAGAGAAAGATAACATGTGGGAAAATTTGACCATTGTGACAACAGACCAAATATAATGGCTTTTGCAAACAGTGTAGTGCTTTGTGTCACCAAAACATTCAGAGCGTTGGATATGCTCTAAAATGAACTAAAAGGAAAATCCTACAATTTTCATTGCAATTTATATCCTGAATCCTTCCAAGTCAAGTCTTTGTGTTTTAAACTTGCATCTGTCTTCTACCTACCATCAAGGCACCTACATTAAAACAAGAACTTCATCTGGAATCTCAGCCAGATCATATTCAGTGATGCTGCTCCTTCTCCTAAAACACACTTTCTTTCATCTGTTCCTGTCAGAAGCAGCACCAAGGTCCTCCTTCCTCTGTGGCTATTTTTGAAAGGTGTATAAAGAAAGAGACAGGAGATTCAGGTATGCTCACGTGTTTTTCCTCTATTACTGTTGCACAAATATGAAGGAGCAAAATGCAAAGGAAATAGCAAAGAAATAGATCTAAACTCAGCAAGCAACTGAGACTTTTCTATTGAACATTAAAGCAAGGCTGCCTCTCTGGTTAGTGACTATGCAAATTAGGGCACAAGACAAAATTCTTATTTTTATAAAACATTAAGACAGTACAGATACCCTGATCTCGACATGTTGGGTGCTAAACCTTTGCATTTGTAAGGCAAGATAACACTTGGTATGTGTAAAATGCAGAATAACCTGCTGCCTCTGAGAGATTTCTCTCGGTCTTGCAGATCAGAGGAATAACTGAGATGAGAACACAAAACACAAGGTGGCATCGTTGCCATTTTGGTAAGTTAGTTACCTGGTCACACTACACAGAGGTGTGTAAGTCTAATGTCACAGAGTCACAGAATATTCTGAGTTGGAAGGGGTTCTCTTGCCTTCTTTATGTCCTTCCTCATCTGCCAGTTTCTTCTAGAACTACAAGAGTTGAGCCCAGCTCAAGATCTTGAGAGGTAGGTGTTGAGTTTTTTTTAGTGTTGCTGGAGCAAAACAAACATTTCTGCAGAGTTCCTGGATCAGGGACATAATTCATAACCTAAATGGCTCGTGGATGTAACTATTGGGAAGGACAGGGCCTTTTCAGAGCACAAGTTAATGCTTCACTTCAAGTGTCCTAACAATTTATGACAGGTGTCACTTTCACTGAGGCAGTAAATAAATCAACAATGGCATAATAATAAAATGATACTGATTAATAAACCAATGGTTGTCATACCGTCTTTCTCTTGAAGAGTTCAAAGTGCCTTGTAAAAAAATGAATAGTAGTATCTTCATTTAGTGAGATCCTAAATGATTTCACCTGGTAACTTTCCAAGTGCAGGAATTTTACCCACAGGTGCCTTGGTCTGCCCACCCTCATCACACAGCTCCCCACATGNCCAGAACCTTAAGAAACATGCCTGGTAAATTTTCAAGTCAGGATTTTTGCCATATTTTTCCAGTTTCTTTAAGATTTTCTGCACAAAGTAGTCACTCTTCACAGACTGAGTGAGTCTGGCAAGCAATACAGGAAACCTTTAGCAGAAAGAAGAACAGCAATAAAAGAGAAGCCTTTGGGAACAAACGAATATCTGATTAATAACTCTGAGTTTGTCTGGCATTTCTGCCACTTCACCATTTCCATAACTTCCATAGAAAAAATGGCTCTCTGGGGAATGCACTACTCAACGTAATTCCGAGTGAATCATAGAATGGTTTGGGTTGGAAGGGACCTTTAATGCAAATAATGTGAAAGAGCTTTACTTTATTGGACTCGAGCACCAATTCCCTTCGCTGGGCATTGAAATAAGAGCTTCTTCATTATTCATCAAATTTTGGATGACAAACTTGGGTATGAAAGGAAATAATAAAATCCCAACAAATACTTCCATTTTGCTACACATTTGTCCTCTTCATATTTTCTCTATTTATTTTGTTTAGCCTCTGTGGATTTTCCAATGCAGTCAGTGCCTGATCTGACACACTTTCTGATTCTTCTTAATATGCCTTTTCCCTGTGCTATCATCATTCTCCTCTCTCTGTGTGCTGACATAAATCCCATTGATGTAAGTGCACTGTAATGTGCAGCCTTTACCATTTCACTCTGAATATAGAGATACAGGAGGAGAATTACACATTACAATAAAAATAAAACTCTTGTGAAAAGACTGCCATTTTTTTAAATGTTCTGTCTAAATTCTGCAGTGCTGCTTTGACAGCCCTGAAGACTGATGTTCCAAACCTTTCTAGACTGTGCCTGACTGGAGTGTGCTGTGGCTTTCATTGCAAAGGCTGGGGATTTGGCAGTGCATCATCAGGAAGTGCTGCCTCCCTCCAGTTTAGGATACATGTTACTGGGACAGCAGGAAAGGGGTGAGAAATTTCCTCCTTAAGCCGGTAAAAAAAGAAACACGTGGTTCTCATCTTCAGCAGGGCCAGTTCCACACTCAGTAGTACCCTGTTGGTGTGGCTGTACAGCCAAATCCTTATTATCACTCGTTAGATTTTCCAGGTAACCATAATTGTGTCCCACACAGGCCTTTTATAACCCATCCATGCACTGAGATATCTTGAAAAGGGAAGCTCTGTTCAGTGTACTCTTACATCATATATTTGTTCGTTTGTTTTTTCTCACTTCATGAGAGAGCCAAGACAACTCGACTGACAGCACATACTAGCAAAGTGTTCCTCTGTGATTCAGCTTTCTTGGCATGCAGAGTTTGCAAGAGCGTGGAAAAACCAGCCTTACGGTAAATGAAACAAGTGCTGTGGGGAAAGCAACGGCTCTGCCATGACTTTGTGTCTCCACGAGGGGGGTGACCAGCCTCGTTAAAACAGAAACCCAGATTTCAGCTCCGTACCCTTCACAGACAGCACTCGGCAGAACAGGGCTGGCACGGAGAGCTGTACGTGCTAAACTGTGTTGGCAAAGCCAAAGCAGTGAGGGGTTCTGTCTCCTTACCAGTTTAATCCACCTTCATCATCTCATGCCCAGCTGTCTTATTTTTTCCGTCTCTCTCCCAAAATACTTCAATTGTTTCAGAGCCTGGTATTTCTGACAATGTTGCTCTTCCTGCCTCCTACAAAAAAACCCCCCAACTTAAAAGTTAAAGTTGTGTTTTAAACATGATCATACTGCTGCATAGTTAACAGGGAAGACAGCAAGGAAGGCAGAAAACCATGAATGTGAAGAACATGTATGTTCAGTCTGTGGACACTCATACCAGTTTTTGCTTTTGCAGTGTTCTGTATACATTCATATTTCTACAAACACATTAAAAATGTTTACATTTTATATCAACTCTAAGCTGTAGGTAAGAAAACCTTCAGAATCAAACTGAAGTTTGATTTAAACTGAAATTCAACCTCCACTTTCTATGCTTAAAACCAAACAGAATACTGTACAGTGATTTAGGGTAAAATATTAATTAAAGTACAACAGAAGAGAGATGGAATAGAGTGACCTGAGCTAGAATTTTGACCCAGAGATTGGGTTCATGTGTGCATTGCTACAAAAAGTGTTGCTGGGTTATAACAAAAACAACATCTGCTTTTCTTTCCAATAAATTACTTATACTATATCCTGCCAATCTGAGGTTTCATCTCCAAATGCTGATCAAATAGGATATGTGCTTGTGTGGCTGTATGGAGAATACTAAAATAGCTGCAACAGTAACTTTCCATCCAGCTTGTCCTTCCATGCTGCAGGATGCTGGAATGATTAGTTCCTTGTGCAGGAACAGCAGCTGCTCAGGGAAGAAAACAAGGACCTGGCTGCAGACAAGGGAAGTTCTGGGGACAAAAATCTCAGTACAAAACGGAACAGAAGAATGGAAAGAAGAAGTGGGAGGGGGAAAGAAAACTGTGCCTCCAACACCCTTCAGAACAGCAGAGTAAAGAAGGATGTCAGGGCTGGTGCCTACTGAGACAAGAGAATTTGCACCAAGATCACAGATGAATGTTTCTGGGTGAGAGGAAAAGGATGACAGGCTTCAGCTGGTCAACAAGGCAGAGATGTCAGTGATCTGGGAAAAGGCCTTGAGAGAGGACATTGCAACTGTTACAGTGAGAAGAGTCAAAGCGATGCTGAAGAACACAGCAGTGATCTCTGAACTGAAAATGCAAAACAGCCAGAGTGTGTGTGGACTGAATTTATTATCCGATTTTTGGGGTGAAAAGGACTACAATGCCCAAAGTAAATATATTCAATGTATATTTCCAGAAGGATTGCTCAGAAATATTCCAAAACACCGCTGCGAATATTTAACCTGTAATATATTTTTGTATGCAGTCACAAAATTGTCTATCATCATCCCTGTATTCTCATTTGAATGCCAAGATAAATAAATGCATCTTTAAAGGGCCTGAAGACAAGTCCTAAATCTGGTCAGCAGTAAGGTGGGTTGTGTTTTAAGAGTACACAGGAAAAGAGTCTTTTCCTACCTCTCAAGGCTCACGAGCGTGTCACATAAAGAACAAGCTGTTTCTTCATGTTCTGCTGGAACTTTTGCCTCATATCAGCACACGAGTTAGATTTGCTTTTAATGGAAGAGCTGATATGGCAGCTGCAAATAAAGCGAGAGAAAAACGGAATTAACATCCTGCAGTTACCATTTTGTGGCAAACACCTGTGTTGCTCAGAACATACAGCAATGTGAGCCCATGAAAATCTTGAGATCTCCTTACTCTCAGCAAAAATCCAAATTTAATACAATGTACAGCTGGGCTTTTAAACTCAATTTTTAAAATAATTTGATGGATTTAAAAATGGTAAATGATATTGAATTTGGGTTTTATCATCTTTCATTCCATCACATCCTTCCAGGATAGTGCCTTCAAATTGCTCTGACATGTACTAAATGTGCTGCAAGGTTTCAGTGGCCTGCTCTGCTCTCGTGTAATAAAATGCTCCTTGACATTTGCATGCCAAGTGCTTTGCATAGAGAGTGCTGAGTTTATACAGCATGTACTGTGCTTAAAAACCAGTTTTGTACCCTTACCCTGCCTTCTGGGCCTCTGCTTCCTTGATATTATACTCTTTTGGTCTTTAATGAAAGGCATGTTTACTCTGTAGTTCTTCTGAGCCACTGGCAACAAACTGTAAGACATAACAAGGTTTAAATTAATGTACAGTGTGCCTTTTCCAGAATGTGAAACATTCCACAGGTGCTGAAAAAACATTCTTAATATTACAGACTTGATGGGGTTACCCAGGTACAAAATTTATTTCTCTTGACCTCAGCTCAAAGGAAAAAAAAATGCTTCAGCAAAGTCTGACTGTAAGAATGGTTTGTCATATTGATCTTAGAGCTGTGGAAACCACCACAGAGCTGAGTAATGAGGGAACACATCTAATGTTGGCTGGAAATGGTAAACAGAGACTACAGAAAAATGCAGTGGTAGAAACAGAAACAATTCTACTGGAATAAGACAGAACACTGCTTTTTCCACAGAGCTGCTGGAGCATAGGATCTCTTCTGTTTGCAAAGGCAAGATTTATGGGGGTGTTTTCCAGAAAGTACATACTGCTTGCACAGCAGTAAAATGGTTATGCTGCCACCCATGCAAAAAAAATGTATATGTTATCTGAATTTACTGAATGCTGAATTTAGTTCTTTGGCGAGAAAAAGAATAAAAAGAAAAGGAAAAAAAAGCATCAGCTCTTTTCTGATGAGTTGTTTCCCCTTGTCATTCAGAAACCCATCAGGTAACGTACCTGCAGTTCAATCTTCTTAACAATCTCTTTTTGTTTATGGACACCTTTTGACTCCTCTTCACATTTTACCTGTGCTGACTTTCTGTAGGGCTGTTAAAAAAATTCTGGAAAATTTTGCCAACTCACTGGTGCATTCCTCTCTCCTTTGCAGATATTGTTCCATATATGCTGGCCTGCATGAGGCATCCTAAAGAAACTGCTATTTAGTATTTCTGAAAATTAGAGTTTCTTCCAAGAAAAGCAGCTTTTTAAAGAGGTTTCAAGATAGGTACCCAAGTACAAATGCACCCAATTAATTAATCACTTTTGAAAATCTAAGCTTTGTTAATTCAGCTGTGAAAAAAAACCCAACCATCAAATAGAAGATACAAATATTTTTTACATGTATTACAAAATCAAGTAGATTTGAATAAACTATGCAGGAAGTCTGTTTTCAGTGTCCATGCTGTGCTGTTTGCATTCCAGTGGCGTAACTCAATTTTTCTGAATTTCTAAGTCTATTCTATCACTTTGCCATTCTTCTTTTAAATGTCATATGGAATTTAATACATTTAACATCAACAGGTATCTAATTACCTCTCTGTGTCTCCTTATCAGCACCCACTACCACTTCAGACATGTCCTCAAGTAGCCCTTCATTGGCTGCAGTTTCCAGACTACCCACCTTTGAGCACATCTCTCACTAATAACACTCTTTACTCTTCGCCTGCTACTGTAAAGTGAATGCTTTTATTCTCCTCTCCCTTGAAAGTCAATTTAACTCACTGTTTTCCTTCAAATTAACATCTTTCTTGTCCTTCCCACTGCTGTTTCATTCCGGCTTTGCTGCCAAACCCCTGGAGAGGCACTGACACCCATCTCCTCTGCGTTGTTCCCTCCAATCACTCATGCAGCAAAACACCTGTCACGCTCGTTATTAAAAACCCCAGTGTTAGCTGTCACAGTCTGAGCCATCCTCCAAGGTGCTCAGATGTCCTACATGGTAATAAATGACATTTTACTGAGCGCTCAACACCCATGAAGTCGTAATCCCCAAATGCAAAAGGTCCTTTTTCTACATTTTCGCGAAGCACCGCATATAGCAGGACGCAAAATGATTGCTGGATGGTGACTGTGTTAAATAGCAGCACAAGATACTTCTTAAAAGGCAGATTTGGAATGTTGCACTGTGAATTGTAAAGGAATTTATGAGATATGGAAGTAAGAAGTTGCTGGGCACCAGCTAAAGGGCTAATATTTAAAAAAACCCATGCTTAAAATGAATATCCTCTATTACCTGTGGCCTGGAGAGTTTCAAGAGTGCCAAGGACCCAGTCAGAAATTCCAAAGTTCTAGCACTGAGCCGTCTATTTTGTAGCATTAAAACCTGTTCCAGTTCTCCATCTGCAGAAATAGTGAAAACAAATAATCAAGTTTGTCTGTATTAGTGATATTTTTGAAATATAACCTCCATAGCTGTGAGTTAGTCAGACATTAATTAGAAAAGAGAAAAAAGCAAAGAAGAATTTAGTAATTTCACCTGACCTTGATTCCTATCCTTTAGTTAATCATCTGCAGGGTACTAATATTTACCTGTTCTTCAGGGATCTAAAAATGGTAAATCAGTTGAAGAGGTATTGATAAATATCAAAGAAAAGCCCCAAATTCGGGAATAAATCTTATAATGAAGATCCTTTGCAGAAATATTTATACCTACTCTTTTAAAAATATACTTTTGACTGCGAAGTGAGAGCTAAACTGCTGCCTGGAAAGCTTTGGGGCTAAAATCCAGTTAGTTTTTAATCTCTCATTCAGGAAGTCTCCTTCTCATTGTGAAGAAAATGTATGTCATCTGAGCTGATCTACATGCACTCATTATTCATTACACAGTAACCATGAAAAATTAGGCTTACATTTTGTACTCTAATCTGCTTTGTGAAACCTTTGACTGATTAGGTGGGGGCCAAATGATAAATGAGACTACCTCAGCAGTGACCTGGTGTTACACCACAGCTGCAGCTTCAACATTTGCTTTTGTCAACATGATGAAACATTTAAACCTTTGCACTAATACAGGTCCTCACTCAGCCAACAGCACTGAAAGTTCTAATCTGTATAAGCAAACATTCTACAGCAAAACTGCCATTGGACAAAAGGCTTTATATTGAGTCATGAATTCTTTTCTTAAAAGAAACCTCTCTGTAAGAGCCACACTCAGTTGTGTCTACTGATCAGCTGCCTCTACAGAATCCCTTTCCCACTTTTGAAATATAAATATGGATACCTGTGGGTTAGGGTTGTGTGTGCTCTCAAAATTATGTCTGTATGAGTTACATGAAGCTTTGTGAATTTAGGGTGCAGGGCTACAAGGCAGCTGTACTGGTAATCCATTTCTGATTTGTCTGTGAAGCATCCTGTGATCAGAGTCCTGGATTAAACATGATTTGAACAGCTTCAGAATTCATTACAGAATCCAACCTTTGCTACAGAGCTGCCCTGCAGAAAGTAACTCCCCATATTTTTCAGAGCTAGGAGCATAACCCTTGAGAGGTCCAGACTTGTAACTCAGGCCAGTCCCCTGAAATCACAGCAGTCATGTGATAGATGTTCTAAAGGGTGCACTGAACACCCTTCCCATATATTACACAAGATATCTCTCTATTTTCTGGCAGTGAACGGAGGCTCCCAGCTGTCACAGCTCTCAAGATTGTTTTTCAAATCTCATCTCACACACAAACCAATTGTTCACCTACATCTGTAAACAAATTGCTTGAAATTATAGCTTTGAATCCTCCACTGCTCCCATTCATCAGTGCTCAGCAGCAGCTGTGTAGGTAGTATATGATATTATCTCAAGCTTCCTCATATACCCCCTCAGCCTCTGGCAGTCTGAACCTAAAGGTCCTTCAGACAGAGAATGTGTCCTTTCCTTTACATTTAGGAGCAGTTAATTGTTTTTTCTTCTATTCTCTTAAATTGCTTTTGCACTTGAATATACTTCCAGCAATATATCATAGCAATAAATTCTTAAGTTTAATTATGCATTGCTTGAAAACACTTCCCATTGCTTTAAATTTTCTGCCAGATAATTTAATTTGGTGTGCCATAAATCTGGTGTCAAGGGAACCTGTGAATAACCACTCTCTAATCACCTTTTTTCCATGCACTTCATGATGTTACAGAGATTTGTCATAACCTTGTCTCCAGACATTTCTTTCCTGTCCTGAAGAGCCCCAGTCTATTTAATTGTTCTCGTGTGGAAGCCATTCCATATCTCTACCATCCCTCAGCACTTTTGTTCAGTCAAACTTTATCACTTGTGGCATCAGCCTGGCTGAATAGGAAGGACAGAAACTCAAGAAGCACTTATAAAATATTTGTATTTTTGCATAACATGCTTTCTCCTCTGGCTTCCACATCATTCTTAGGATTTTTCTTGCCTTTTTGATAGCTACTAAACATTCACAAAACTCTCCCAAATGATTACAAGAGCTCTTTCTTAAGTGGGAATTTAGAGTGTAGCAGAGCATGATATCAGCCTAATAATGATAATACAAATGTCAATTAAAAGGTAATTAGCAGTACTAAATGCTAACGTGCTTTTCTGGTCCAGTTTTACTTTGAAGGAAGTAAAAAGACTGAAGATTACCCAGCTTTGTACTGAACCACATTGGAGATCCAACAGATAAATTACTCTGTCAGACCTATTAAGTGCAGGTAATCACTGAGGGATGAGTAGGAGGAACACAGAGTAAGTTAAACAGAACCCCCAAAGCTAAACAGTTACACTCTGCTGCCAGCCTGTGTCTGAGAGACTTGCTGACCAACTCTCTATTGGTTGGTCCTTGTATGTAAAGGGATGAAAAAGCCACTCACCACATGTACTGTACTAGTTCTCTACTCCAATTTATCAGACTAATTCTATATATTGCTATTCTGCCACCTCTGTTAGACACAGACACAGTTTGCCTTGACTGAGAATCCAGAGGAAAACAGAAGAGCTTGGAAGAGCTTTGCCCCTGCAAATCAGAGCATGAAGTGTTCAACTGCTTTACCAAACAAAACTCATGAATAATTTAAATCCATGTTATGCCAACATGATTATATCCACCAAAAAATGTTGGAAACTTAAATTACTATTTACTTTTAACAGTATAAAGGTTCAGAAGCAACACATTGATTTACAAATACCCATCACTGTCATACATAATTGATAGAATACAATCAGCTACTAAATATCACTTAATAGCTGGCTTTGTTCTGTAATGATAATATATATGGAATTCCTGTTGAGGTCACTGGGATAACCCTCCAAGAGAAGGCTGTAGGAATATACATGTATCTATTACTATAGAATTATCAACAAAAAGAGAACAAGGAAAGAAAACACGATTAAATTTGGCTGGGATAGCTCAGTACTTTCTCCTAGTTCTGCAACCTGCAGTAAGAGAAGATGATGCTGTGCTGCTGATTTGACTGTACAGCTCCCTGCTGACTGCGTGGGGACAAAGAAAATCCAGAATTTGTCTATGTTGCATGGCACAGAATTAATAACATTTCACTGAAAGAGTTATTGCTTGAAAGAAGAGAAATAACAACATCCAAAGGACAAGAGATCCCCCACTCCTCATTCCTTCACCTTGGATTCCAACGGGTTATTTTGGAATGCATCAAACTGTTGGATTTGAGAGTCAAAGCTTCCAAAAGCCAGTGTGTGGCACACAGCTGTTGGAAAAGATGTTCACTGTGAAGTGGAGAAACCAATGTGTTATGGCATAGAGTGAGGGAAAGAGTCCAACTGGCACCGTGTGGGCTGAGACAGATACATTTAACCGGTTCTGCAGCAGATGAGTTCTTAATTGTCCCAGTGAATTCCAGACACCTCTCAAGGTTTTTCTAAAGTTGAAACATAACTCTGTATTCTGAAAGCGTATTTTTGGATATGAGATTTCCAGTGGGCTTATCTTGATGATGTGCTTTCTTACCTATGAGAATTCTGGCATTTATCCAGTTATGGTATGGATTCTTGGGGGTTTGGATTCTACGGTAGCTTCTAAGTTTTGCCTTTAAGAAAAAACAGTGTGTGAGTTGAATATGTTGGTCCCGTATTTTTCTGAACTAAGATTACCTTTGGCATTTTAGCTTATTCCAAGTGCAAATCTAAACATATAAACTTTTGGTGAACAACTGGAATAATGAACTTAGAACGGGACAGTATGCACTAGTGACTAACATAAAATACAGAGAAATGCATATGGTACAAGTACTGCCTTCTCTTTAACTTGGCAAATTAAATGTTAATTTTGACAGCCTTTTCTTTAAATGAGCCTAATCTTGAAAGCTACACCACCTAAGAAGATTTTATGCAACTTGGAACCTGCCAAGTGAATGTCAGCAAGGTGAATGATGTGTGCCTCTGTACACACACATACAAGGTGTTCAGTAAGTTATTAGGATTCAGTCACTTAATGTTAGAATTTAACAGCTGCTATTAATAAAGACAGACTATATCACCATAAACTCCTGGAACTCTCAGAACACAAGTTCAGCAGCTGCACAGCAGTTCTAAGTGTATCTGTTATGGGTCTGTGTCACTGTGAACTTCACTAATGTCCTACCACACAGGGCAGGACATGAATCTTCCTTCAAATTTACCTTTTTTGCTCCAGGGGCACTTGGAATCCAGACACTGGTTAGGACTAAAAGACTATAAGGTCATAGTTTTTTCCTTCTTTCTCCACTTCCTCATGTGGGTCTCTTCTGTCAGAATGCAACTGTGGGAAAGAACAAAGACTGAAGTTAAAAAAGTAGTATGTGAAATGAAGGCAGAACCAATAAAGCTGTTTATTGTTTTCACATCATCACACTTCCTCTTCTCTTTAAATTTTAAAAAAATTACTTAGGTGTATCTCTAAATTGTTAATGACTGCATTTATTAGCACTTATTAAAATTAAAATTTGGATATTTATATGTTTACCAGGATATGCAATTTTTATTTATTTATAATATGCTTATAGTACTTTATAAATTATAAATACAGTATTATTTGTATTCACACATTTATACTACTGCTTATTATTAGCAATTACGCATTTATGTCAAATCAAACTTGGAGGCAAAGGAAATAATGTGACTGATTTGTTTGAGAAAAGATGCTGACACACTGTTTGCATTCCATTTTACTTGTTTTTTGTTGGAATCATGCCAATGGAGGTAGTAAGATTATAAATACAAGGCCAAAGTTTCAAGACATGCCTCAAAGTCTGTTTAGTTTTTCCTGGGTTAACATATTTTGTGCACAGAAAATAATAGAGTAAGTTGAAAAGATTCGCCCTGATGAGAAGAGTCTTGAGCTCTGGGCAAACAGAAAACAGCTTTTTACAGGCTGTGGGTTTTGTTTCTTCACTGCCTCAAGCCTGTTTGGCCTGTTTTCTCCTTCCATGACACTATCTCTCAGGAATACTTTATTCCTTTCCCACCTTTTCTAGCCATTCAGTTAGTGACCATATAGAATGGACATTTAATGTCACTCCAGTAAATATGATACTTTCCTGTTCAGAATTACTCAGCCTGTGCCATGTGTTTGCTTTTTGGTCTAGGTGTTGTATTTGGAGGAAAGATTTTATTTCTTACCTTTTATTAATGGCTATAACATTGTTGTTGCACTTTGTGACTAGAGTGTGATGGCATCTTACATTACTCTGGAGACAGTTTTCCAAGTTGAGGGTCGGTTCATGAGAGGAAGGTGGTACCTGGGAGTGATAAAAGCCACAGCAAACTGATGAGAAAAGACTGTTAGAGATGGATGAGCTTTTAATGCACTGAGGCTCCAAAGGTGTGTAACCTCTAGAGGAGCTGCTCTGTCCTGCTGAGCAAGGATTTAAGCATCACACAGTGAGGGCTGATACATGGAAGACAACTACAGTGTTACAACAGGCAGTGGAGGTGCACTGAGAAGAGCAGCAGGAGCCAAAGGACTGAAGACAATGCAATGATCAGATGGAGAGAAAATCTGAAGAAAGTAGTAATAGGTGTGGAGTAGTGAAGAAATCACTCTGCAAGCCAAGCCAATTCTGCTAAATACAATTCTTTTTTATTCTTAACGCTGTGATCCCATTGAGGGAAAAAACATATGGCACAAGCTCACCAGGCTCCTTCTTTTCTCCTTGGAGAATCAGTTCTGAGGTGGCTGTGACACCTCTCCAGAGTTCACTAACCTTCTCTCTGCCTTCTAAACATCCTCCTTCTTAAACCACTTCAAGTGCCTTTTTTCCCCCCACACTTTTTACTAAGTTTACAGCTGCTCACTTATCCAGAACTTTAAGCATCATGTGGTCCTAGTTCATCCGCAGGAACTGCCTCGATACCAACCAATGACAGAAACTGGCAACTGTCGCTTTTTAAAACCACTGCCCTCAGATACCAAAAGCCCTCTGAGTTGACTTATGTGTTTATTGGTTCCTCTGACTCCTCTGCATCAGAGGAATATTTGGGTGGCTGGAACTCAGTTCTTTCTCACGTGCCCTGAGCCTGCTGGGCTGCTGTCAGTGGGTTCTTCCTCTCCAGTGACTCCTGACAGAATATATGAAAGTTGCTTCACAGAATTGAGATGATGTCTGCCAAAAATCATCACAACTTGGTCAGTGTTCTAATCACACACTATTAAATTGATTTCTCTGTTGCCCAGTAACTTAATTTTTAAAGATTTCAAATTCTTCTATATTCAAGAGTTCAACATTAGTATTTCCTTCTGCAATATGATAACAAAGGATAATTCCCCAATATGGTGTGTGAGAACTTTCCCTTCTCTCTTTCAGTATCATGCAGGTTAATTACTGGGTGTCTTGAACTCAGTATCACTTTGTCCAGTACTTGGCTTAAAAACTCCCTCCCTAATTCTAATTTATAGCAGCCAACCAACCACCAGGCCCCTCACTGTGTGAACTCAGCTGTCACAGCCTGACAGGCACTGCCCTGAAGCTGCTGAATTCCACAATTCCAGGTGCTGTCAGGAGGCTGCACTGTCAGAAACAAGGAAGGTGCCAGTGCACCTGTGAGTGAGGGGAAGAGAACAGGCAAGGTATTACTGCAAGAGAAGAAAATAAAGAGGAAATTGTAATGCACTGCCTGCAGGATGACCACTGAGGTTAAATAAAATAACAGAAAAAGCAAAGGTGAGGTAGGGCAGTGAAAGGGGGCATGGCACACAGGTATTCTGCAGCTCCTGATTAAAATGTTAGCAAGAACATAGCAGCTCATCCAAATCCAAGGAATATCCTATCCCTATTCCACAGGACACCCCCCTTTTTGTTAATGTGCTGCTGACTTTTGAATTAAGTGTCATCAGACTCTATTGATTCGTCAAACACAACCCAGGCTTGAAAGCTGGGCCTCATTTGTTTTACTGGCAAGTAACAACTCCCTTTTCTTACTAGACATGTTAAAGCACCCAAAGGTCATATAGGGTGCAAATGTCAGGCACCAAATTTACTTGTTGTCAAGGGGAGCAATTTACTCCCCCCCCTGCTTCTCAAGTACAGAAAAATAAATATATAATAGAACATTTAAGAGAAATGCAGCGTATGAAAGAGCTGTAATAACTATCCAATTTAAAGCAAAAACCCCCCACCCTGTCATAATTCCTTAGAATTCTTTCTGGCATGTTTATGAATGACCCTTAAGGTTGATGGACTCTTCAAAGAAAACCAGTAAAATAAATCCAAACTTAAAAGTACAGAGGTAACCAACATACTTTTCTACACTGTAGATTTATAACATGTTGCCGGAATGTGACATCAAATATTTCTCCATTTAAATTCTGGCATCACAATACCCTGTTTATACAATAACTTAATAAATTTAGCTGTGCTGCCTATTTGACAAGTAGGCGAGAATCGTTCATTAAAATGCAAATGTAATCAAGATGAAATTTGGAATACGTTTATTAAAGTAATTGAGCTTCAGTCAACTGTAGTCACAACACAGATTTTCAAGTGCCGTTCAGACAAAAGGATATGTCTAATTTTTCTATGTTAATATCTTTATCAGCATGAAAATTAGAAGAGTTTTCTGAGCAGTAATAATGTTCCATGAAATACTTCAAGTTTTCTCTCCAGGAATATATTATTTTAGATAAGGGTCAAAGACACACACAGAGGAGTGACCCAGTAGTGTATTGCACATACAGAAAATTGGTAGCAAGTGTATTTTCAGTGCTTGGTGTAACTATGTACTTACTAAATTACTCCTTAAATCCTTTAGAGACTCAAGGTCATCAGTTAATTTTAGTACAAGGCCATTAAACTGTCAGGGAATCGAACTTTTTACTGCTAAGATTTGGATTCTTGGTGCCTTTCTTTGAGCAAGAAATAACTCACAAAAATAAAAGGAAATCCTAAATTTGAACTAGTTGTAATTTAGGTGCTAGAAAAACATTAAGAAGCTGTAATAGTAATACCAGAAACTCTTTCATGAGGGTAAGGATGTGCTAGATATTCACCAGGGGTTTTTTTCACAATTTTTACTTGTTTAAGTACCCTGGTTCATCTTCACTCCATTCAAAGGGTCATACTAAGGATGTGCTTGTTGCAGAAGATCAAATTTTCCAGTTAACAACCTCACATCTCCTGTGTACACAAACAAATTCAGTGGGACATGGTTCCTAAAGGAGTGACATGTGATCCCAAACTCTTGCTCAGCACAGCTGGTCTAACTCCAGCCTGAACAGAATTGCCAGGAAGAGGGGCAGAAAGTTGCACATCCCTTGGCTCTCCCTCACTAAGGGACTGTATTTGATGCACTGGGTGATATTATCAGGGTGCTTCAGCCTCATTAACTCTTCCTGCTAATCTCCCTCTGCCCACTCTCTGAGGCTGAAGTTGCAGTCCACTTATGCCAGCTTGATTCTCTCTCTCTCTCTCTCTCTCTCTCTAAGCTTGAACATTCAGTTATGATCATGGTGAACAAATACTTTGAGCATTAAATAAAATAATTACGTATCCATCAAGCAACATGTACATATAAGACACATATTTCTCTGATCATGGAAACTCTTAGCCACTGTTTCACAAAATGGCTTTTTCTCTGATCATGGAAATGGTTAGCCACTGCTTCATAAAAGGCCTTATTCAATTTTCTTACCTTAATGGACACAGCCTTTATATCAACAAAGCTAATGACAGAATATCTCCTGCCCTGGACACTGTTCAGAAAGAATTCAGCCTTTTCCAGAGGCTTATAGCCAATTGTAAATATAAATGAAACCCATGTTGCATTGCTCTGAAAGCCACTGAGAGCACAGGCTTTCTAAAGGCCATTTCCTTTATTTTCATAAAAGCATTTCAATGTGCATCTGCAACAATTCCTGGCTAGACAAGTAAATGCTCCTCTTTGGGCAGAAGGCCAGACCCTGCTGAGGGTGTTGTGAGGCACTGCCTGACTTGCTGCAGTAGTGATGAACTTGAATACAAGCTAAGGCTTCCCAGGTGAAAAACAAGTGCAATTTTATGCACATGGCAGTTTAGAACCTTCCCAGTAAGTATTTTCTATAGCAGAAAACCTAATACAACAATCCATTTGCTTATCAAACAGAAAGCACAGGAGGCAACAACTTTGAAACTACAGTAAATACAGCTAAACTGTATTCTGAACATTACAGGCTAAAATTGTGGATTAAAAAACAGTAAAAGTCTTCTAAATGAGCCCTTTGCATCATGAGCTGTGATCCTGTTACTAATCTCAATTGAAGACCTAAAGATTTCAAAGAAATATCTGCTGAAGGAAGCAGAGAGAGCAGGAAGCTCGCTTCCTTTAAAATCTATGTCCTTACGTAGTTTTAGGGGGCACCATGGTACTGGAGGGTCTGTCTTTTTGAACATGCAATAAAACAGAAGTTCTGACAGCCTGAAGAATTCAGGATGTTATGGCAATCTCTGCAGGAGCACAAGTGTTAACCCTGTATTCTCATCAGATTTCAACTGATTAAATGTTACTGTCCTTGCTGCCGTTTCGGTTGGAACAGGACCTTTTCAAAAAAATTATTTCAGTCCCCTAAAATATGTTGTGTGTATCTGCATTAGCACACATAAGACTCCATTTGAGCTGTTGCTGCATTCTAATAGCTGAAGTAATTCTGATATGTCCCTTAACTTCCTGACAGGGCACTGTAACACCTAAATAGCTAATAATTGTGAAACAGCAGGAAATGCCAAGATAAAAGAAAACCCATATGCACACAGTGCTTGTCTTATTTACAGAGCACACACAGAACAATAGGAGAGCAAACTCTGCATTTTTTGCAACCTGTCCACAGTGATACTCATTTATCCAGTGGAGAATTGGATTCACTCTCTTGTCATAAATACTGGAGCTGCTGACCATTTCACTCAGCACTCCAGTGCTATACATTACAATGCTGAATGTAAATCTATGCCAGCACATGCCAAATTTATTTACATTAAGACTGCTACATCTGGTGATGTAAGGCAGTCTTATTGTAAATGAGAATTAGTGTATTGTTCAATTAAAAAATACTCAGTGAGTGATTACTGGTGCACACATTATTCACCTTCTGAAATTACAAAAAGCCCTGGAGTTAAGTTTATGTGTTGAGGAGCCTGACCTAGCCAGTCTTACTACTGAGATCCACTTTTGGGTCATACTCTGAAAGCTCAGCATGTGGACAGAAAAAGCTTGTAACTACTCACAGTTCATATGTAGATACTAATGTAAATTAACTATGAATTCTGGTTTGGTAGTGTTTATAGCCAAGTTAGAGATGCCCACACAAGGACTCAGGAACAGAGTAGTTACTACTCCCATTCAATGGTTGAATAATTACACAGTAAGAAACAAATGGGTAAATATTCCTCCATCCAGTCTTTTTAAAATCAGTGAAGACCAGATGATAATGACATTAAAATCTATTAAATGTAGTTACTAACCCACAGAAACTCAGCCATATGTGATCATTTACCATGCTGAACCACTGACAATTCTGGCAAGGAGCTAAAGTAGTACCACATCAACATCTGTCTTGAGTAGTTGAAGACATACAAACAATCTGGAATACCCATGTTGTTTCAGATGTTGATTCCCATTTTATTCTCCTGCAGATGAGTACAATATTCTGTACTCAAATGTCTGTTTAAAAAACCAAACCAGGATCTGCAAAATGGGAAAAATGCATATTATCACAAAATTATTTCATTATCACGAAAATCTGACCGTGAAATAAGCCACGAAACAAGTTCAAGTAAGATATGAGTAAATTTGTGGTACATTTACAGAAGGTTGTGTGGCAAGAAATCAGGATCTTCAACAGTCAAAACACCGCCCACACTATTACAGAAGATGTCACAGGTGAATGCACTCATGTAGTGCTGCATATTCAAAGTGTCTCGGGGGTTTTCAATTAACTACAAAGACATTAAAACACAGATGCTGCCTCCATTGTGAAATGAGGCAGAATCTCTCCTTTGAAAACGAGGAGAGGTTCTCTAACATTGAGAAGCCCAAACACATTTGGCTACCTGGAGGTACAAAAAACCTGTCTCTGGAGAAATACATAAACAAGGGTGAGTGGATGAAGTACTTCCAGAGCAGCACTGAGAAGACAGCTGTGTACTGAAGAGGGGCAGAAAAATATACCTCTGAGATTTCAAGGTTTTGCTTTAAATTTTTCTCCAAAAACTTCAAAACTAAAACTTCAAAAGAAAAAAAAAATCGTGTGGAGATTCCTGAGGTTTCAGTTTTCTAGCTGTAAGAATGTACAATAATAACTCCTTGTTCATATTACCAGTAAAAACTCACTGCTTGTTAAGTGGAACTTCACTGAGAACACTGATCCTGTACCAGGAAAATACTGCTGGTTCAACATTTTCATGTGAAAGCAGAAACCACTCCTCATGACCCAGTGTTTTGCCTTACTACAGAAAGGTATTTACTAGCATATTTTACTAGTAAATAATGGAAACTCATTTTAAGTGTTAGTGTTGTCCAAACATTGAGTGACAATTTGTCATTTGGCATCAGGAGGCATAGAATTGGACCGCTGTGCTTAGGTAGGTAGTGAAATCTAGTAAGGATGAATTATTTCCACTTAAGAAATTTCAAACATAAACAAATACTTTTGCACAAAAGGAAAAGGAGATTGTGACTCCAAAGGAACAGCCTCTGGAAAGACAGAAATGTTGTTAGGAATAGCAGTCTTCCAGTGATTGATGATAGAGATAATGGTTCATACATCCATACACTTAAATGGCTGTCTTTACTCATGACTGCTGTCTAATTAATGTGAGCCATCATTCATGTAAAAGAAAAATTCTGCTTCTGGAAAAAAAAAAAATGCTGCAAACTGCCAGCAGTGACAGTGCTAGAAACATGCCAATTAGAGTGATTTCTGCCAAGCAGCAAAAGGGCACAAAACACTGGTTTCCAAGCAACTGACATTATGAAGTATTAAATACACTGGAAACTAAAATTGGCAGATAAACATTTCACCTTCTCAGTACTGTCTCAGTCTCTTTGCTTCTTAACTCTACGTTCCCTCTCCTCCCTGCTCTTACAGATTCCACTTGCAGTAAACCATATGCATTAAGGAATGCCAACTTATCACACTCCCTAAACACCAACATCTTCTCTGTCTGCATATATTAGAGTAGCACTGGTATATATTCACAGGTAAGGACAGACAAGGTCATAACCAGAACTCCAAAAATAACAGATTAAAGTCTTTCAGTAGCAGTTGCCATTTCAATCACACTTAAATGGTTCTGTATTAAAGTCAGCTACACAGCCACTAGCAGGAAAAAAAAGTAGGAGAAACTGTTCTTCGGGTTACACTCAGTCTAACTGTTGTTGCAGGCATAAAGGATGTATTAGCAGAAGCTGGGCTTTCTGCATGCAGAGTGACTTTTAGAGATCTGCCTTCAGGAAACTTGAACCTTTTTAAAGAGCCATCCAGTTTCTAATTTAAAAACAGAAAAAGCAGCCAGTTGGATACTGTTAAACTGCCAGCAGTTTGACATTTAGCTTTATCTAACCAGCACAGCACAGTCAAACAGATGCACAGGAGCCATTTCCTTCAAACTCTGGCTAATGCCATCCTGAGGTTTAACGTGCCCTTTGCAAGGAAAGGCTTGACTGGCTCATGGAACAACATGGACACTTCCCCTTCGGGCTTACAGCTCAAAGCTGTTGATTCCCAGACATCACTGGTTGAGAATGACCACAACTTGTCATTTTTACATGGGCACTTATGCTTAGATGACTGTCCCTGAAGAGTTCCCAGTTTCTATCACCTTTTATACCTCCTTTTTACACACACAAAAAAAATATTTTCAGCTAGTGTCTTTGGAAGCAATATGCTTAGTTTTAAGCACTAAGTTTTTGTGGACAAGAGTATTTCCAGGATATTTGCATGGTCTTGGTGGGCTGAGTTAGGCTACAGAAGTGATTTATGGCAACCTGCCTTTATTACAGATTAACCACTACAAGCTTCCAGTGCTTTGCTGATCTCTCTTGCTGTGAAACTGTTTCTACGTGTTTCTACAATTTATTAGCTATAAATACTTTTACTTTCTTTGTCCTCACACAAGTGTGGATTACCTAACACTATTTCTGGATCCCATTTACAGATGTCATTGGAACAAAGCAATAAGACAGGATCTCCCTCAGAGCTGAATGTCATTTCAAAGGGGCTGTGCTGCTTCAGTTTACTCAGTTCTAGTAAAAATAGCAATAGAAATGAAAACATAACTCTTAGCTCAAAGCTACAGATATTTGAGTGCTCAAGGACAAAGATGGTGTCATTTCTGCCATAGTGTATTCCACCCACTGAATCTGATATTGGGAAGCACATAAGTAAGTCAGAGCTACTTTGTGTCTACATGGACAATCTCCATGGGAAGTAAGAAGCCTTGATCAACAAAGGAAGAGGAATGATCAGTATCTGCAGATTTCCCAAATGGTGTTTCATTTTAGCTGCACAAAGAGAAGCAAATTCCTAAATACCTTTCAATGCTGTGTGTAGGTAAATGATATCTGAGAGGGGACAGGTTCTCCTGGAGTGACTGGGGGAAACTCATCAGCAGGAAAGCACCGATAAGACTTCTTACTTGGGACCAATGATTGATAGTTCTGAAAGATGAGTAGTTTGAGCAGCTCTATGTTCTGTCCTCATTCTCTTTTATATCATCATGAGGACTCCAGAAAGTATAAGAGAGTATCACTGACAGGAGGTATGAGGTCATAATTATAAGGTTTATCTTCAGTTTAATTATGTTTTTAATGTAAGGCAGAACATTAAAGCTTCATGAATGCAGCTATGTCTGTTCCAGTAATGACTCTTCAAACATTTCTGAGATAATTTAAAAATTCCTACTACTCTGCCATGTCACTGTGATCATTAAAAAACTTCCTCACACTTTGTTCCATTATACTCTTCCATACAAACAAGCTGCAAGATCACAGACACTACTTCCTGTGAATATGTATCAATTAACATCCAATTAAGACAACTGCTGGGCGTCCTTTTCAATCAGGAGGAAAAGCAGCAAAAACCAAATCCACAAAGGTCATTTGTATTCACTGACTCCCTGTGGTATGTATTAACATGCTGCTCTGCTAGGCTCACTGCTTTAATTGAGATTAAAAGTTGCTGCCCTGGAGAAGAAAACTCCAGTTTTCTTCTCCATTTCTTGCATTTTCCATTCTGCTTTCCCCCACGCCCCCAAACAGCTCCTTTACTATAGTCTGAAATTGTTTCAAGCAGCATTGCTGACGTGGCCTTTGATCCAAACCAACAGCAGTGTCATTCTCACTTGAAATTATCTTCTCCTGCAGCTTCCTACTTCAATATTTGGTTAAAAAGTCTGTGGGTTTGATTTCTTTGCTGTTCTTACTTTTTTTTTTTTTTTTGTAAACACAGATTTTGCCACAGGAACACTGTGCAAACGGTGAAAATGAATGGCTAACACATTTTCATTATGAAAATACCATGACTCTTAAGGAATTTCCAGGCTTACAGAGCACAATAAAAATTTTTAAAAACCCAGTTAATGTGTACCTTTGATGTCCAAATATTAAGTCTGTTGGATAATTTTCTGTATACCAGGCCATTTGGCTACTGCACACTTCAGAAAGCATTAGAGAAAGTGAGTTCATATTTAAAAAATCTGTTCCACTGACTTTTCTCAAGCAAATTTCTCCATGGCCATTATAGTTCATATCACGCTTCACTTCTTAAATACTATAAAATATGTAGGATTCATGATTTAATTGCCACAGGAAGTAGAATAATCTATATTAGCTGTGTTACAGGATTCCTACTGGGATTACAAAGTAAAGAATGATTGTTATTACAGGATATGACAGGGACAGACAACTGTGCTTTCTAGAAACCAGCATTAAAGTGACCACACGAGCAAAAAGGCACATTTCTTCTGAGTGCACTAAGCAGCTTTGATGAGGCCCTGACAATGTTACACTTCTGATCTTCAACAAGTGTGTAAAAATATAATTTACTGTTTTGTAGGTGTAAACATATATTTATTTGTGCAGCAGCACAACATTAAGTCCTCCCTTTCTTCATCTTCCATCCGTTTCAGTTGTCACAGAAACCTTGTGGACAGGAATATTTCCACCCAGGCATTTGAAATCACATGATCCTAGTTTTGAATGCAGCTGTCAATTAAATTTATGGGACTAAAAGAAGATGGTAGAGCCAGGGATGTTCAGAAGATAGGTATTTTCTTACTTATCAGCCCTTCAAACTCTGCTTGAGATATTAAGATGAAGCTGGGTTCTTTCCATCCTCTGCACCAGCAATAAGGATTCTGGAAGCCAAATTAGATATACAAGAACAACTTCACAAGATTGGTATCCTCTGTGGGTGTGGTACAGGTACAACTGATCAGAGCTTAACAGACAATTCTGCTGATAAAGTACCTAAAGGACTATAATCTTGTTTCCTTTAGCAGTACTGGCTCATGGAGGTGAGGAGGGATGAGAGACTAAAATCAGGGGTTTTAATCACTCAGGGAAAAGATGTGACATCAAAACACATCAGGATCAAATCTATTCACATCATTAAAAATATACATTTAACACAATTTTGCAGATTGCATTACCATTAAAAATTCAGTGGAAGGCAAATCTGCATTTATCATAACGTGGCACAGGAAACAAATGTCCCCAGTAAAAAGTAGGCTAAACACTCCATCTGTTAGAGGAAACAACTGCACTCACCCGGAGTAATGGGCTGGATCTCACAAGGAATCTTTCCCTGGAGATTTGAATTTAGTAGGCCAATTTTGAAACTAGAAACAAAAATCAGAGAAACAGAGACATCACCATACCATCAGGAAAGGTGTTTCCTTACCTGAGACACTCAAGTTCCAACTGCAACTGTTCCAGAGACAATTAATCTTACATCCTTAATGTGACTTTTATAATTTATCCATGAGAGCAATAATATTTATCCATCTAATACCTACCAGTGCTGCAGAGATGAATAAGAGAGTGCATGCACATACCTGAGTGCTGGGCATTGTAAGATTTATCAAACTAACATTCCTAAAAGCATAAGATAGTGGTAATAACATTAAAAAAAGTTAAAAACATAAGAAAAATACGTCCTATATACACAAAAAATAATTTTTGCTCTTAGGAACTGAGCAATCCTCATCCATGCTCTGCCATCAATGGCAATTCTTTTGGTATGTAAAAACCATGCTCAGCTTCAGTTTGTCCAACTGTAATGCTACATGGAACTTCTTTAGCACATGAAAAAACTAACTTCGAAAAACAGGGCTTTTCATGCCCCTGAATCCTTCTGATTTAGTCCCTCTCAAAGGGTCCAAAACACCACCTTCTGCTAAAGATCATGTTACTCACTGTAGTCTTGAAGACTATGCAGATGTTTATAAAATCAAATTTCATTTCAGAAGTTTCTACAATTATAGGATTAGAAAGTCACTCAATCTACTGAATTGGAGAGAATTTCAGTGTTGTGGAAAAGCTCAGCTGATCCTAAACATCTCAAAACCATTTCAAAAGCACAATTCCCAAGTATCAAATCAAGACTCCCTCATGGTAACCTGCTAACAAAATGACATTTTATTTGTCCAAACTGTAACTTGTATTAAAATCAGTGGTTCAGTTTGGTTCACCTGAATGCCTGCAAATCAATGCATTAATATTTAAATTGTGGCGGTAATTTCCATCTCTGCAAACATTTCTCATCCTACTCGTTTGAAAATAAATGTTAAGCAACCAAAAGCAAGTTCCAAGCACCTGCAACTCGTAGATCAAGAAGTAAACTGATCTTTGGCAGGTTATCATCAAAAGAACTTTAACTCGACCTCAAGGAGACAATCCCACTGAAACTTAGCAATGAGTAATGACTGCAGGCAAACATAACTAACAGTGCATTTATGGCAAAAACAAGTCATGCCTTACCAAAATGGCTTATCCAACCTTCAAAATACGTAGGATTTATTATTTTGTTTACAGGTTATTGCTATTTTCAGACAAGTTTATCAAGTGCAAATTCACTAAAACGGAATTCAACTGAGTAAGTGAATAATAAAAATAATTAGGGGGAGAGAAAGACAAAAAAGGACGTATGTAAAATTTAATGTTACCACAAGTAACTAGCATAAAATTTAGAAATTGCTCTGATGTAAGAATTTTGGAACATTTAAAAACACTACATTATTGTGAAATGTAAAGTTCTGATTCCTCTACAGGAGTACATGCAGAGAAGCTGCTTTAACTTCCTTAACTTTTACACAGTTAATCTCAGTCAAACAATGAAAGAGCCTAATTTGCCTTCAACATGTGCTGATACAATATCACACGTTGCCTTGACTGCCACATTTGCTTAGATTTAACCTAATTATTAAGTTTTTATATAGATGTCTGTCTTATTGCTGCTTGTTTTGATTCAACTATTTTTCTCTAGTGAATGCTCTTCAAAGACTTAAAGTCTCAGAAGCTTGTAAACACTCGTGTAATTTGTACCCTGCTGGGGCTGGCGGGGGTAATTTGTCAGTTTTATTTGCAGCAGGCTGTAAATAAACCTTGCCAGATGTAAATCATCTTTTTGTGGTAATGTTTGCTCTTCAGTTGCAAATGAATCTCTTCCATTAGCTTAACACTCACATCTCAACCAAGTTAGAAGGTTCCAGAAAAATTCAGAAAAACCCTGGAGTCACTGAAAGGTTTGTTGTGCAGTTTAGAAACTGCTTAAGTTAAGTTAATACTGAGAGAACAGAGGGAATGGTCTCTGTAGGCAAGTTTGTTGTGTCTGGTGGCAATAGGAGATACTTTCTAGAAAAAGAATGTACAACCAGCTACTTTCTGTGGTCATTCCCATAAAATAATGGTCGCTGTCCAAACTCAGCTGGCTGAAAGGTACACACGATCCCAAATCCATTCCTGTCATAACAGCTCACTACTCAGGAAATAAGGGGCACAAAAATCTATTCAGATTCAGCATCTTCCCGACACTCAAGTTGGCATATTCCAAATGAGTCCATGCAGGTGTTTCTATAATAGCGGCTGATATTTTCACAGTGATTTTCTTTCACATAATGGACATTATTTGTCCTAACACTGCTCAGTTCTACCTACTTAATTATAAATCTTGGCACAGCACCAAGTCATGCAAGAGACTGCCAAGAGGTAAAAAAGCTCCTTTATAAAGAACACTAAAACAACATAATGTTAATACAGATGGAGCTATCAAACAATCATTCCTCCTACAGAGTTGTCAACATTTTCAGTATATATAAAGCCTATAAAGACAGAATTTGAAACTATCTTTTCTAAGCTGTTAGAACAGTAAATTATTTTGCCTATAATTCAACTGCTGCCACTACAGAAGCAAAGACTCCTTTAGCCTTGCCTGGCCCGTTTCTGTGTGCTCTGGATTCCTTTACCTTGACTGAGCTACAGGTGTACTGAGTCCTCAGGTCCATTCCCATTTCCCTCTTCCCTGGTTCCAGTGAATCAGACTGAAAGTGATCACATGGAAAATAAATATTACAGTGTTAATTAAGAGGAGCTTGTCATAGAGAAGGTATGTGCAGTCTCAGGGTTCCGTTTCAATCACCAAATATTTCCTGAGATGGTCATCACCTGGGACAGCATTGTGTCACCTCACAAGCATGCAAACAAGTCTGATGTGATCCTTCTGTGCATTCCTGCATGTACAGGTGTCCCAACAGCTTTAAATCACGGCTGAGTTCAAGTCTGACAGAGATCTCTCAGGAAGTTGAGCAACCATGAGCTTCATTAACTACCAGACAGGAAGACGAGCTTGTTCCATGGCCTAGATTTAAGGAGTGACTGCTACAAACTACAAAACATATGCATGGGAGAGAAATCTTTTACAAGTCCCAGCCCAGAAAAATTTTCAATAAGACTCCAAACCAAGGAGACTGACATCTGTAAAAACCAAAATCATAGGAAAAGCTCCACAGACACAGGTGGGTTCGGAGCACAGAACACAATGGTTTTCTTATTGCTTCTCATTTTTCAAGAGTGTACAAACCAGGCCAGCAATTTTAGGTAAGGAAATTAAAACCACCTACTTCGTACATTGTTCCAAATGCCTGCAACATTTTTTCTTCTGAGCAGTCATGGAACTGAAAAAACAAAGGAGATGAAAGCTTATATTTGTTGTTGAACTAGCCCTGGCTTAGAAGTACCCTTGGGGTTTTCAGAGAACATCTGCACCAGTTTCACAGAATTCTGACTGCGTGCTGTGCACATGCAGTGTTTTTGCATGCATTAGGTAATAAAAAAATGCATGGATAAATTGCAATCCATTGGGAGACAAAATACTGGGGTACAGGGATTGCGATGCAGTCCAAGGTATCCAGTGAGGCAATTCCCAAGTGTCCTGAGGTGTCCAGAAAAATTAATTCCCAGTAAAAAAAAATAAAGAAGCCCCTTTATTATGCACCTTGGAAGTATGGAAGAGCACATTGCTGATCTCTGTTGGATCCATATAGAAAATGTTCCCCTACACAACAGGGTCTGCTTTGAGTTAGTTAAAAAAGGAAATTAAATACTGAGTTGTGATAGGTGAGATACTACTGGATGCTGAAGTCAGGCTGATACTTGGGCTTTCTTTCTTAAAGCAAAACTTCAAAAAAGAATTTTAAAAAAGTTAATGTTAGTTGTCAATTTTTATATCTGCAAATGCACCATCCTTTCTCTTTTGTTTATGTTTTACTCATCTCCTTTTTTTATAATAATTGTGCTCAAATCAGCTGCCTGGCACTCATTTTTGTTCTAAAGAGAAAAGAAATGGGTCAGATTTTAAATAAGCTATAAAAGATAACACATGATGAAAAACAAAAATTTTTGCTGGATTGTCAAATAAAATTCTGGTAATTGTTAAATGCATACAGAGAAATTAAAATGTGTTTTAATTCCAATATTTTAATTGCTTTGGGATAGAGCCACTGCCTGCTCTGTAACTGCACAGCTGTAAAACAGGCCCAAGACTGTATCAAGCAGCAAATACATTTGGGTGGTCTTGGGTGAGCTGGAACAGACTCACCACACAAACTGTTCTGTGCTGACCAAGAAGTGGCATTTTAAGAAAAATCATCTCCAAGCCTTTCCACATTTTAAATTGTAAGTTAAGGTCACACCAGGCAAAGGCTGAAACCCTGGGTATAGGTTAGATCTTCAACAACAGTAAAGTAATTTGTACAGCTCCTCACAACACCCAAAGGAACAGCCCTTTCAACTGCAGGTTTTTGAGGTCTAAGAATGTGCAATATTGACCTGTGTGCTTTAATAAAATATGAATTTTTGAAATAAAAAAGTAATTTTGAATCTATTAGCTGTTTCTGTGCTGAAGTGTAATACAGTTTAAAGGTCAGTCTTCTAGAACTGATACATGGAATTACTAACACAGCTAAACTGAGTTTTCAGTACACTATTTTTACCAGATTACAAGATACCCTACAACTCATCAGTGATTTCTTTTTACTACCTTCAGGAGGAGTTTTACTAGATAAAACCTATGAAATGCTCATCAGCCAATAAAGGCTGGCTCCTTACGTGTAGCAAGCTTTAAACCTTGAATTCAGCAAACAGATATCACTATGAATAAATAAAACGTGATGTTTTTCTGTTGCCTTCTTTAACTTGATCTTGAATCAAAGCTTCACCATTCTTACCTCTGGATTGAACGAGTACTTGTTAGCCTCAAGTTAACCTCAGCCACTTCAAGTGGTTTTTCCTGAACTTCTTTTTTTTCCCACTGGTTCCTAAAAAACAACAAACAAAACCAGGTAACCATATTTGAAATACTGCAGCAGGTCATAATTTTCTAAATGAAGTGGCGCAAATAAATTTTTCTACAGAGATGCAAACTAAAGCAAAAGCGTCTACACCAGTCTAGGGTAGAAAAACTTGGTTGGTCAGCAAGTGACTTTGGTGCACAAAGAGATTCTCACAGGAAGCTGACAAGCTTGCTGACAAGCTACTGTGCAAAGTGGATGCATGCTTTATAAATTGCTGTGCTTAAATGCCTAGAAATGCAGCTCTTGGAAGGTTGTTGTACAGACTACTGTGTCTAACATAAAAAGAATATCCAATTTCCAAAACCAGGAATAGAAAATTACTTACTTGTAACTGCTCTTCCCTGAAGATACACACTGTGATAGACCACTATTCTTGGGTCTGTGCTTTCACCCCCAAGGAAGGCACAGACCCATAAAAAGCCCTGAAGTCAGACACAAACACACTCTCAGAACTCCTTCAACTATCAGTTTATTCAAGTGGAAAAAAGACGCATTCCTGCCTATTAAAAAAAATTATATAGGTAGATTAATAGAAGACTTCAGATCACTCAGCAGAGTATGGAATGCAGGCTGAAAGGACAGGAAGACGGTCATTCTTTCCAGCACCAGTTTTAGATCAAAGAGCTCATTCAGTGATTCCAAGCAATCCAAAGCTGGCCCTGGGAAGTTGTATCCATGTAGTCAGGGTAGAGCTGATGCACACCAAGTGCTGCCCAGCAGACTGGGAGCTGTGGCTGAAACTCTTCCTCTGCTGTGCAGCTTCTGCCCAACAGAGCAAAGCCCCAACTTTGCTCAAGTGTTCAAAACAGAAATTAAGAGCAGAGCACTTTGCTTGTTGGAATATTGACTTGAGAAGACATAACATTCTTTCCAGATTTATGCTGCTATGTGGGATTTCAGCAGAACAAAGGTTCCAAGTGTAAGGAGCAATAGCTTCACTCACTGGAGAACTGCAAACAACGTTATACTGGGATGACTGAGGCAGCCCACAAACAAGTGTACTAAATGTCTTTCTCTGTGAAAACAGGCTTTCTAAACTAGACTGAATTTTAGAAATGAGTTACCAGACAAAACACTTAAAAAAAACCCCAGCATAAAATCTTAAATATTTATAACTTCACTTGTGTACATCCAAGAGGCCAGCTGATCTATCCAAACCATAAAAAAATGCTAAAAGACAAATAATTATTTCCTCTGATCAGCCCTTCTAAATTTCAGAGCACTCTTGAAGGTAGAGAGCTGTCAGATGGATGGAACAGAAGACTCTGCAGGTGAAACACCTTCAGAGAAGCTGGTTCAGAAGCAGATTGGTTGTGAAAATTGGAGAAGTTTTCATATTTTGGGCAATATTTAACTCGTATCAAGGCACAGTTTTGGAAAGTTCAGTGAAAAATCCAATACATTCTATGTATTTGAACACCCCTTGATCTTCTTTCTCCTTTTCAGTTGCTATTTCCTTATGGCTGTCTTCTCTGCAAGGCCAGTCTGTAATCCATAACACCAACCACCTCAGCACCATCCCAGCAACACCAAAACCTGTGAACTTGTGTCAGCTTTCTCATCATCTGATACAGGGATAACATGCAGGGGACTTATTTTTTTTAATTGCACACATTGTCTGTATTTAAAGATAGAACTAGAAGATTTATCTGATTTGGACAGTCTAGGAACAGGTAATTTCCAGTCTGCTTTCCCTGACCACTGATAAGGTCTGTAGCCATTTAACCTTATTCATTTTGAGAGTTTAATGTCACAGAGCACTGAAAAAAAAAGTTCTCTTAGGTGCAACATCTCTCTGCATCCTCCCTGTGGCCATCAAGCTCTGCCAGTCCATGGGGAAAGGAAAAAGAGCTCCCTGCCCTTTGCACAGATGCTGAAGGAGGGAGGTGTCACATCCCCACCTCCACTCAGGCACTGATGATGTGATTCCATCACCCTCAGCACAGAGAACAGAAGGGAAGAGCTTCCTTTTCAACAACATTATCTTTCGTTACAATGTCATGTACTGAAAAGGTGCAATCTGAGCTTAAAACAGTAACAGTAGTAATTAGAGAACAGTAGAGATGTCTCTTTTTAATTTGCAGTGCAGATATAAAACCAGAGAACATTACTGGCATGTCTAATTTGCTACATTCAGCAATATATCATCATGACAATCTCAACAATCTTTGGAGCTTGGAGGTTGGGATTTTTTTAATGTTTCCAACCTAAGAAGACTTTCATCATAGTTCATCTAATTTGCTTTAAGCCATCAAGAGGCCTCTTTCAATGATCATTTCCTGCTTTCATTATAGTGATGTTAAAAAAAAATGATCTCACACAACTCCACATGTAAGAAACAATAGGTTTTCTTAAAAAAAAAAATCATAAAGTAATACATGAAACATCCTCATAAAGTGAGATTACACGAGGAAATGACCCAGAAGTTTTCCAGGGAAATGATTATGGTCATTTTTCTCGAGCTGGCATGTGGCAGCTCCAGGTAGAAGGAAGGCAGCAACGCTGCAGAGTTACTGCAGCAGGTGGAGCTCGATGCCGCGGGATTGTCCAGGCTCCGCTCCCGAGGCCCCGGAGGCGACCCCTTCCCGGGCTATCCCAGATGGAGATGAGCACGCGGGAAGCCCTGGGATTCCTGCTCACTGCCTGACACGGCTTCCAGTGACCTCTTCATCTTTAGAAAGAAAATTGCAGGATCTTCAAGTGGTTTTGGATGAACAAATTCTTTTGAATTACTTGTTTTTAGTCACACCCACCACCTGCAGGCTATGGATTTTACC
>NW_016690224.1:5710399-5767537 GCF_001604755.1 Lepidothrix coronata
TCTCTTCTAGACATTTGTGGAGATTAAAAATTGCTCAGTTCTGACAAATCCATCCTTTTATTAAACGTTCCTTCCATGTCCCACATCTGTCATATTTGCACATGTCATTCTTTGAGTTTTGAGATTTTCCAGCTTTCTTCTCCAAGGTTTTTTTGACAATAACCTGAGTTGGTGGGGGATATGCCAACTATAGATGGAGAATCAAGGTACAACAATCGTGCTTTTAGGGTGCACATTTTCAATTTTGTTGTTGTTTTTGGTCGTGGTTTTGTTTGCTTGTTTGTTATTTTGTTTGGTTTTGTTTAAGCTGAATTAAGAACCTGTTTCCTTTGCAATTCACAAAGTCTTTTCATTCTGGGCAACTCATTAAGTTTATATGTTATGTCAAAAACAGATTGACACACCTATTGCACTCTTCTTCCCTCTCACATATCACTCCAATAGGAGCATTACCATTACATTTGCAAACTGTGAATGTGTTCTGATGACAATAAATCAGCAAAGCCTCATCACAAGCCAACATTTAGTCATCCAAATGCGAGAGCGACCTCAAGAAATATATTTTTTTATTTTACATAAATGTTTAGAGAGCTTTTGTAAAGCACCACATATAGAAGTGACTACTGCTGTTCTGCAGGAGGGGTTGTAAATGTTGAATTTTAAAGGCAATATTCTAGCCATGCACTCAGGATTTTTTTTTCCTATTTCTTCTTTTAATAGCACTGCTCACTACTGACCCTTTCTGCCCTTTCACTGGGAAGTGGGAACATGGAACAGGCATCAGGACCAAAAGAGAATTTTCAATTAAAACACGAGAGGCTCCAAGACAAAGGACTTCATGAAGAATATATTGCAGAAAATGAAGATTTCTTTAAGTGTAATGAGAGTAACGTTATTTTAGTGCTCCAGCTTAAAAAAAAAAAAAAAAAAAAAAAACCAGAAAAACCACAACTAAACGTGCAGATATAAATACCAGCAAAGATACCTGATTTGTTAAGGCTGTGCAGTGCCACATAAATAATGCAAAGCACTTTGCAGCTGAGAATCTCCGTTGCCAAGGGAAGCACTTGGTAAGAGCTGTTGCAGCAGCTTCCATTCGGCTGCTCCGGTCAGGAACGGTCCCGGGATCGGCAGGGAGGGGCCTCATCCCACCGCTCTGCCACCAGGAGTTTTAATGAGCCAGGCGGTTCCAGCCTTGTCAGGTCTCCTTCTGCACTCCAATGAACACGTTACTGTCAATACAGACACATCAGGAAAATGGAGGGAGACAGCTGAAAAGTCAGAGAAAGGTTGTCCGCTAGTGAAGGCATGAGGAGGAAATTTGGAATAAATAGATTCAATTTCATCTCTGTCAGAAATTTCCTCTGACATCGTAAATAAAACATTTAACACCTTATCCCATCTAGCAGAAGCCTTTTTTTTTTTTGACTACAGTGAATTTTAATACAAACTCCACAGCTCATTGTGCCTCTGCTTCCCGTGTCTGGAATGGGAAAAATAACACTTCTTTTCCAAACATCCATGAAGCATTCTGATATTATAGTAATGGAAAGCATCTGTGCAGAAAAAAACCCTGTTGTTTTTATAACAAAACCAGCTTGAATACCTTGGCATTGTTTATTCCATCCATTTCTCATACTCCTGGGGAAAATTCTCTTAATTTTCTTGCCTCCAAAGAGAATTTACTAATTCTGATAAGTTTGGTAAGTATATATTTGCTAAGTTTTGTAAAATAAATGCATCAAATTAATCATAGTTGTAATGTTACTGTTGTCAGTGCATTTACCCTACAGTTACTTTTTAACCCTTTAAGCACCTACACCATTTGAGCTGCCATCTTTATAATCTTCATAAACTCTTTTCATTCATATGATTTAAAAATTTTAAAATGTGCCCTTGGAAGTCAATGCAAATAAGGAAGGAAAAAAAAAAAATGATCACTTCTGAATGACATCTCTCTCTGCCATCTTTGTCATTTACAAGGTCTCTGGGCAATGTGCCAGCAATTTAGATATTTACAACACTCCCAGAGCCTTTTATTCACATTTTTGGCTGCATACTGGCAATGATAATATTAGTCAGCCTTAGCTAATGTTTTCTAGATATTTTTCCCCTACTTAGGTCAGAATTACAGACGTTCTTGCCAAATCTTCTTCCAGGAAACCAAATGTTCCAAAGCCTTTTTTGATCGCCAAAAAACCCCATTCTCCTAGAAATTAATGCAATTTGAGTTAAACTGAAAAAAAGAAAACCCCATCTGCACCACAATAGTGCTCACTTCCTTCTTGCCATTAGTGGAGCTCAAAATAGATTAGGGAAGTGCTGAAAAGAACCCTTCAGGCTCAAAGGACACTGAGAAAGCAGAAACACCCATAAACATCTTTAAAAAAAAATTGGTTTCTTACTTCTGCTGGTCTAACACAGGATTTCTTATTGCAACGTTATGCTAAAACATGAGAGTTCACGAACCAAGGCAGGAGTACCTAATAAAATGGTCAGATCGATATCTGCCACAGCACAGAGTCTCCATTCAATCCAAAAGCAGCAAACAAAAAAAGAACACACTCTTCTGTTTTATTTCACAGTGAGAGCAAAGTTAATTTGAGAAGGAATTGGGGGAAGACGCAGCTGGAGAGCAGAGTTACCAGCCTCAGGAAATTCAAGGAAATGTAATTGAGAACAAATTATCTCTTTAATTACTTTTGACCAAATCAATAAGAACCACGGAACAGAACACATGATGACTGCCACCTGGTAGAGGACAAAGAACACCGAAGTTGAAAAATTAACACAAAACTAAAATACAGCCGTGGTAAGACCAATCAGAGCACTTCTCTTACAGGAGGAAAAAAAAGGAGGGTGAAGGATATTAGCTCAATAAACAAACAGTGTATGCAGAAGTTAATGGTTGTTTTTGGCCACTGTTCTCAGCTGTGAAGACTATTAACACTTTACTATGTTGTTCAGCTTTCAAGTTGCCCCATGATTACTCAGGAATCAGAAAGAAAGAATCCCCAAGACCTCCAGTTTCCTTCTGAACTTCCGTGGCTTTTGTTTACTAAACACCAACACGGGAACTCTTTAGTATTTAAGTTTAAGGCACAGCACTTATTCTCGTCAGTGTGTTAATAAACCAGAGCGAGATCTTACCTCTCCTCTGGCTCCATTCCCAGATATGAGCAGTAACACTCACCCAGAGGTCACGGCTGGCTCTGGGTGTGATGGATGGGACAGAATCTTCTGGCAAGGCAGAGATGGAGGGACTGGAGGGGCTGCACTGCCATCCAGCAGCAGTGCAGGCTCCAAGCCCATCTATCTGTAATAATTACACAGCCCCCATTACCACGGTAGTTTAGCAGTTCACCACCTTTAAGACATCAATCCTCCCAACATTCTTTTCTTGTCCAGTAGTAGTGTGGTGTTATCCTCTTTGCATGTGTGAAGAATGAAGGTAGAACAGGACAAGAGCCTTGTCCCTGGTCACGTACAGTGTGTACAGGAGGAGCAGGGTGTAGAAAGCAGGTCAGTGAACCAGAAGCTTTCATCTCAGTGTGGAAGCCCCAGATCCCCTCACACAGTCTGACTGAATGTTACAGCATTTGTCACTGTCACCAAAGAACGTGAAAGAAGGCAAATTGCTGAACCTCCTCCTCTCTCCTCAACCATGTCTTAGTTTAACATTCCACAACTGTTCTTCATGTGGCTGCTGAGCACTGAAGTTAAAGTGGATTTCAGACGTGCTGTCGACACCTTGCCCTCTGCCTTTTTCTCTTTCTTATCACAACTCCTCGTGGACCTTAAGATCTTCAGAGTTTCAGGCAGTTCCTTTAAAAGTCTTGGCACTTTTATGTGAGCAGGACAATGTGTTCATTTTATGGGCTGAGTAAAAGAAATTTCACTCTGCTGCAACCTCTGCTCGGATTTGTTCTTGGACTGAAGCAGGGTGGTCATTTTCCATCTCCAGAATTCTGCATCTCGATTCACAGCACATATGCTGGGATGGCTGGCTCAGCTGACCCGTTACTGAACTCCTCACAAGGTGTCTGACAGTGATCATCTGCTTTATCCCCCTCCACAGTACAGCTGGTTCAGCCAGAGATGAAATTCTATCATCCAGCTGACACTAAATTTTACAGCACCAAGGAAGTAGCATCAAGCTGGCCTGTAGCTAAGCACTTTTATAGGACTTTCTGCTTCTTCCTCCCAGGTCCTTATAGCCAGGAGGTGCTTCAGCTGGCCCTGGCAAGAGTACTGCAAAATGCTCAACTGGCTCAGGAGTAAGTACATTGTGTAATCATCTTCACACTGCCCTGTCTCTGGATGTTTCAGAGAAGTACAATTAAATCAGCAAAAAGAGGCCTTAAAAACAAATTGTTTAAAAAGGCAAAGAAACTAGGCAGTTTAGGAAGATGATGTTTAAGTAGTAAAATGTCTTTTTGAGATACACTCTTTCCCTAGAAGTGACTAATTCTCACCTTGTACCTTAAGCTCATAGACAGTCCTTCCCACAGAGATCAGTCCTGCAAATGGAGTGCCTTTGTTGTCTAAAACCACGGTCACATTGGCCAGAATTCCAAAAGAATTCCCCTAGTATACATCTTACAGGTTTTGAATAGGTCTTATTAAAGTACAGACATGTCTAAAAAGTTATTTACTTTTTCAGTGAAACAGCTGACTTCTACGAAAAGTACCATCATTGGTCCAGAAAAACCAATATCTCAGAACTGTGAGCTACTTCCTATTTCACTGTCAGACACATAATGGAAAAAAAATTCAGGTGCCAACACAATGCAGACAATGCAGTGAGATATGTTAAACAGCCTGAGGTAAAAGGAATGGACTTTGGAGTCCTTTTTCCTGTAAGCTGCTGTCGCCCACTTAGCAAGGAAATGGATTTGGGGCCGAGACCATCATGGTCACTGCATCCATTCCCACAGAAACACACTCTGTGAGAGGCCCTGGGAGCAGTCATGCACCACCCCACTGGTTTTGTCCATAAATAGAAAACCTCATTCTGCATAATCAAGTGAGCATTTTTCATAAGACCTAAAAATCATTTTAAACCCCAACAACAAAGAAAAACACATTAAAAATACAGTATGACAGTCTTCCTGGAACAAATGTCTCAAACAACAGCTGGCCAAGTATGACAGATTCACATGGAAGAAAGAGCTGGCTGTGCTTTGTAACAGACATTATTTCAAACAAACTAGACCCCAGGACTCCCTTGAAAGAAAAAGTCTTTTTTAGTTGACTTAGGGACAGAAAAACTGTTGGTAGAACAAACAACTAATTATGGTTAAATTCACCTCTGGAAGGAACTGGGGATGCATAAGCAAGCCCAGCTTTGCCCTCTAAACAGAACACACAGTGGGATCAGCCCCAAAGATTTCTACCTCAAGTTCTGAGACAATAGTTTCCTAAATTCTTTTAGAAAACCTCTTCCATGCAAGAAAGTTGAATTCAAAATTATCAGCTTTATGTGGGTGATTTTGCTTTACTGATGTCTCAGAAACCTGTCAGCTTATGTGAGTAAGGTTTATTAGCATCCATTGCACGCACTTGCATTGGAGTTTAAAAAAAAAAAAAAGAAGGAGAAAGGGCTTAGAGAATTTTCCTGGTATTCAGCGTCAAAGTACAGGATGTTAAGTTCCTAATTACATGAGCTGGTTTTGTGACTACCCAGCACTTACTTCCAGGATGTCTCATCCCAATGAGATACACTTATTTTTTCCCACACAGGTAAAGCCAGCCAAAGTCTGACAGCCATCTGATGTGAACAATGATTTGGGCAGAAACCTCATAGCGGACCAAGCTGTGAATAACTGGAATAGCCATGGTGATTTTTGCTTGTGTTTTCATACTCACAGGACACAAAAATAAGCCAATGATCTTTATCCTAGGCTTTATTTTGACCCTGGCATACTAAAAAAAAATGGACATTACTGAACCATTTCCACAGTAAAGCTTTAAAAGGTCTCTTAGTAATGAACTTTCTTCCTGTGCTGAAGACTGAGGGTTTGCTATTCAGGATTGTGCAGAAGAGATCCACCTTGGACTTCTCCAATTACAGATCACTTGATTACCCAGAACTAATTTAAGAAGCACTCAGTGACATAACACACTTACCAAAGCCCTGTTGCAGTAGGCAACTTATTTGGCCCCCGTGTATAGTCTGGAAAGAAGCTATAAAATCTATCATAGTCTTAATCAGTGTGAAAGACTGTTCTTTATTTTAAAGTCTGAGAGGTCTTAAGGATGTATCAAGAATCTGATTTCTGGACAGTCCATATGGATAATCTAAAATTAGCTGTGGTACTATGACATTAATAGCAGCATTTTAGGTTTGGGATAAATGTTTAAGATAAATGTTCCATAGCTCTGTTTTTCCAGAGTTATACCTAAACCTCATGTAACAGCAGCTGGAAGGTGTTGGAAAGGCTGGGCAGCAATATTGTGAGTGGAGAAGAAAATGTTGAACATACAGGGAAAGATTAAGCCTGAGCTTTTTAGAGCAATTGTTTCACTTGTACCCTCCCAGCTCACTAGTGGCACTTTACATGTTGATATCCTGGGATAACAGTGACTCATGTTTCTGTGAAGGAAAAGAATGGAAAACCAACATCAACAGAAAGCTCAGCTGATCAAACATCACTTCTTCCCATCTATGGCCTTCCTAAGAAAACTTGTGTGGAGGAGAGCTGTGCTAACAGATTGCTTTCCAAGTAAGAAATCCAAGTGAATTATTACTCAGGCCAAATAATTATCAAAACTTACCACTTCCCTCCCCCCTTCCAAAGTCATTATCTGTAGATCCTGAGCTTTTGGCAGCCAAACATTACAACCACTTCAGGGAGGGGGAGGGAGGGGAGGCAATTTTTTTTCCTACCACTGTTAAGACCCTGAGATTAGGAAAAACAAACACATGCAAAGAAACGTTAGAGAAGTTCAGTAACAGCAATTCTCTTCCATCATCACAGCACTTTAAAGCATTTTCAAAAGGATGCAGTTTTCTCAGCTCATCAAGATGGATAAAATCCTAATGCACAAATTACTGCTACAGATTCTCTCCTCCAAGAACACAGACAGATGAATCAGAATCACTCAGCAGACTGGCAAAACCAAGATTTTGTTTGGTGTAACTCTGCATGCAGTGATATACCTAAGGTCAGAATGGAACCTTCCATATGGAGTAGCTCGACAATGAGACTAATGTAGCGGGATCATTATGGAATTTACCCATCATTTTTTCACATTATGTTTTGTCTATCAAATCTTAAGCTTCTACATTTATCTTGCACACTGTCTAATCGTTCGGATATTCCAAATCATATTTTAAAAACTCAGATGACTGAGTTTGTATAATGAGAAATTTAATGACCTGTAAAGTGAGTGCATCTGCCAGCCCTAAAAAGTAATCTTTTCACCACATGCACGTCACAATATGGGACTGATAGTTCCATTGTTATTTTTCCAGGCAGATGCTCCTGTTGCTTCCCTAAAACAAACCTGCATTTCTGGATGCAAGTTAAAGACTAAGATTATTAAAATGCTTAAATATTTCTTACAATATTTTTCCAATAGCACTTTATAGAGAATAAACAGAGTACATAGGGGTTGCTATATAAATGTGTACTCTCCTCATGTAAATTGAAAATACAGAGTTTACAAACAAAATATAACCGAATTCTGAATCATTGTTTGATTTCACTCAAGCATATTTCTGTCAAAGGGTCAAATGCTGTGCTGGAATAAAAATGCAATCTGAATCTGTATTTTGACAGGGATGAATATGGTCCACGTTGCAACAGCAGAATGAATGTCTATCCAAAGGCTGGCTGGCACCAACTTCATGATAAACATGAGACAGATGAACATGTCAAGAAAAAGATCTAAGTGTCTGTGTTTTATGTAAGATTACAGAGTATTCTTTAATCCTGATACAAAATCCAAACCACCCTCTATAGCTATACCACAGTCATAGCAAATTGCTGCCCTGGGTTTTAAATGTAGTATAATGGCCTCTCTTTATTACCTATTTGTGATTTGTACTAAAAGTTAAGTGTGAAGGCACACACATTCCCATCCTTTGTACCAAGGGTAGGCTGGACATCAGATAAGTTTGTCAGCATTCTGGCATAGATTTGTCTGGGTTATCTGCAAATAAATCCCTACCTGTGACTTACAAATATATTCATATTTAGGAACTGCTCTGCACTTCTTGTAAATGATAGTCAGTCCGAACTGCTAATACCTGACAAGTTAATAAGGGAATAAGCTGCAGCTAAAACCCCCAAATATGCCTTTCTGAAGGACAGCTATTTTGAGCAGCAGTTTGTGGTGGCCCTGCCAGCTGCACACACAGACTGCATTACATCTGTGGCCCATTCTCCCTGAGCATTGCCTTTGTTTTGATTTCCTAGTTTGTATCCCATTAGTTTTAAGGCTCTGTGTCACTCTGCCATTAAATCACTGTTTTCAGGCAATTGTGTCTTCCAGCTGACCTCAGAGCAAAGGCACAAAGACTCGCATTCATCCCACTTTCTGTGACAAGCCAGAGGTGCTGAAAGCCTTGCTCCCAAAGCCTCCAGCTTACACAGACAACTTGCTCTGACTCACCACACACCAACTCAGATCTCACACAGATAATCAGAGCCAACGTTAATTTACGGGAACAGCTGAAAGTGAAATACCTGAAGGGAAAAAAATTACATGCACAGTATTTCCCTGAAAGCAGCTTTCTTAAAGGGGAGGATTCAAGCGTTTCTGATGAGCTAGTGGAAACAGCAAAGTGACTGTTTGGAAAATGTTTGTTGTGGGTTTTTTGTTTGCTTGTTTGGGGTTTTTTAAAATGTTTTTATCTGCTTTCACTAAGAGATGAAACAAGCTCACGATCAGCAAGAGTGATTTCTGTCAGACAGCAAAGCTGAACGAATTTTGTGCTGCCAAGCTTTTAGAAAAAGTCAGAAAAAAAAAATAAAACCGGAGCTTTCATCTGATGAACCTGGACAAGGATCACTAGGATCCTGCCAAGGTTTAATTTCTCATTTTTCATGGATTAACATCATTGTTTATAGTTCAGGCTGTTGCATAGTGACACCAGCTCTAAACAGGGTGACAAGAAACAAACCCAACCAAACAAATAACAATTCCAAGATGCAGCAATGTCTCCGAGGGGGGTTTAGAATGAGCTTATTTTACAGAAATCCACCTATGAGCTTCCCCACCAACGGCAGCAGTTGGGGAGGCAGAGCTGGTGAGGGAAGTGCCCAAGAAGCCTCCAGTGAGGGTACAACTGTCTGCACAGAGGATTCAGCTCCCTGAACTGTAATGAGCAATTTGTCTCACAGCTTTGATCCACCGTCAGTTTAGTTGGCACTGACTCCAGGAATTAATTTCCAGCATTTCAGGGTAACCTAATAAAAAAATGGAAGCAGCGTGTGGTAGATATTTGTAGATAACCTGTTACCTGCCGCAGGTGTTAACAAAAAGTTAAATGTTCTTCACTTATAGTACAAAAAGTCTCAGAATCCTGAACTCAGAACTACACAACCTTGCCTAAGACAAAGTACTAACAAGATAAAGCAGCATAAAAGAAAATATTTTAACCCCATGCTCTAAGCTAATACTGTGCTGGTCCTGTGTATGTGAAAGGCTTCGTTAGAGGAAAGGCTTCCTTTGTACAACTGAACAGATCCTTTATTTGAACCATCTGCCCGTTGGAAAACAGGTCCAGAACTAGGGAGAGATCAGTTCCAATTCCATTGTGATGGAATATGTCTGAGGTTTAATTACAGGGCAATTGTTATAGATTTTTAATTGTATTTTCAAGGTGATAAATGCATCGCACAAAAGCCATAAATATTTTTAGCTCTGGCATAACTGATCAGCACCAAATAGAGCAGTAAATACTGGCTTTAGAAAACATTTAGGAAGGGAATATAAACCCTCTTTAAATCCAGCAAGTGATTCTATCCTACTCTTACGCTGTCATTATGCTGCAGATGGATCACAATGCACCTATTTCAGGATGTTTTGGGCAACAATCTTCCTCCTTAGCAAACTCACACTGTATTGTGGCTGGAGGTTGTCCTGCTTGACCGTGGTGAACCGACAGCAGTCACAGCATTCCTCACCAGCCACTCAGTGAACCTGCCAGGATCATGACACTTGTTCTAGTACTAGTTCTAAGTTACCAGACTTCCAGCCCTTTCCTGTTTCCCATTCCCAGGCATGAGTCTGGCAGGAAGTTATGTGACAGTAGGGAAATGTTGCTGCTCGGCCCACAAACACACAAGGTGTCAGTTGAGCTCTGGAGGAATTCCATCATGTGGGTAAGTCTTTTTCTAACATGTCAGACACGACAGGTTTGACTTTCTGCCCATCAAAAAGATAAAGTTTGTTATTTATTTTTAGGCCATGGTTATGAGATAACTTCATTTATTCTTAAAACAAATAGCTCCCCAAACAGCAGGGCAAAGCAGGAGCTCTGAGGATCATTTGTTATCTAATAAAGCTGTAAGTCTTCCTCTATCTGAACTGGGAGCTGACAGATTCGAGGGGGATGAGCATTAAAGAATGAGGTGAGAGCGAGGAATCAAGTCAGACAGCAAAGATCAAAAACACAGGGTTCCTGAAGCACTGGGAAGGAAATGTGGACAAACAGTGGGACTAAATAATACCACTGGGACAGAGGAGGATCCTCAGAATGGCAGAGAAATGAGGCTATTGGATCACTGGTTGTACCTGCAGGAGGGAAATGAAGCACTGTGGCCAAACCCATTGAAGTAAATACATTTCAGACTGAAGGACTGCAGTCCAAGGGCTGCTCTAACAGCTGAGGAATGACATGATTTCACCCTCCCAGCAGTGCCACAGGCCTTAGCTCAAGGCCAAAGACACAGCAGACAGCACACACAGCAACCAGCACTGGCCAGAGCCTTCAGTGGGTTCTGTAACTTGCTGCAACCTGACTTGAATTGCAGCAGAGGAAATATTATAAATAACCTTAACAGCTTTGCAATCCCTTTATTTCAAACACACGGATTGTTATCTGGAGCCTGATGTAATGCAGCTAGAATGTGCCTTTTATGAGTAAGGAAACTTAGGAAAAAGTCAAGAGTCATTCTTAAAAAGGGAAGCTTTGTAAGGGATGCAGTGTTTGAATGAGCCATTATGAATTTAAATATATCATATCAGCTTTATGGAGCATCTTTTGACCCTTAAATGAAATTGAATAGGTGTGAACGAATTTCAATGCCCACAGACCCAAATCTAGCACTGTTTCACTTGAAAAGCAGTGCCTGACTGCACTGAGGTTGAGAGACAGGCATATGAAATATCTGGGTCCTCCACGCCAATAAGGATTGTGGAATCCGTCTTTTATACCCGTTTAGATTAGCAGAGAGGATGCATAAACCTTTTAGCAGCAAATCATGGAGGAATTAAGTTAAAACCTCCCTCTTAATACACGAGAGAAAAACAGGGTCCAGGCTACAGCACTCCAAACAACATCACAGCCTAGTTTTCACAATCAACACAAAGTAACTCTTCTTCAAAATGAATGGAATGCAAACCAACATTATATTTCCATTCTCCATACCCTGCTTTTGAGCTCTTAATGTACAGAACGACAGCTATAGCTGCCTAATTAACTTGACTCGTCCCCTAAAAATACTCTCTATCTCAGCTCTCCTTCTGTTCAGACAGAATAATGTTAATTTAATGGAAAGGTCACATTATACTACAAGGAACGTAGTGACATTCCATTATGTCCTCCTCTCCCTGCTTACAGTCCTCTCCCCACTGCTGTTGTGTATGCAAGGCATTTTCCATAAGACATTTCATGAATAAGGAGAAACCATCTATCCAGGGAAAATGCTGCCTTCCGCCACTTGCTGTTTGAGCCACATCATTCTACAGTCTCGAGCAAAGCAAAACACCACCGACTCGATTTTACACAAATGGTTTTTTGCAAGCCAAACTCAAGATTTAATTATTACACTTCCCCCCACACACACACTTCTGAATGCCTTTATTCACTTTGCCTGCACAGGGAAACATTCCAATTTAAGAACAAGTTCCAAAGTTCTTGCATGTGGATTGAGTTATCCTGAACCTTATTTTCCTTATGAGAAGGATGATTCCTCCTCTGTCATGCAGTGTTTGGGGGGAATTAGCGAGGTGTCCTGGCTGAACTTCAACTCGTTTGAACTGCTGTCTGCTCACTGAAGTTCACCTCTCCTCTTTCAGCTGGAGACATCATTCTTCATCATTTTCTACCCTGCTCTCTCAGGTAGCATCGCTCTGCTCTGTTCACCACAGTTAACCAGGGATGGCTGATATGACCTCTGCATTCAGCCTGTTAAGTGTTTTTGGCATCATTTGGGGCAAAACTGATCTATGAATACATTATCCTTCCTAAAAATGAGGACAGCCCAGCCTATCTATCTACAAATCTACTCCTGCATCAGGTCTGCATCATCTAGTCCTTTACCAGTTCTGATTATTTTTCTTGGAGTATAAAAATCACACTGATCACGTTCCACTACACCTAATTAAATACTTATCACCTTCTGCTAGTGATCATGTACACACAGAGTGCTTTCTATTTTCTGTGTATGCAAAAGAGCTCAGCTTTCCCTCCTGGAACATTTTCTTGCATTTCTGCTATGCACACTATTCATTCCTGACATAGTTCCACTGAACATGACATTAGAGAAATCCACCAGTGTCTGGTAAGATCAGCATTAACATTCCTTCGTGCTGAGTGACACAAAGGATCCAGAAGCTCATCCATAAATTATAAGGTGTTAACCTCATTGTCCACTACAAGTTCTAAACCGACCATACCCATAAACAGGAGGAACCATTTATTTCTTACGTAGCACTTTAGTCAAATATCAATGGTTTTTTCCCATTCTCACCCAAAAGCAGCCATTTGACATGGTGTTTACAGTTATCAAAAGTAATTTGCAGCTGCCACACTGCATCTGGGGGAGCACCAGGTTCTTCAAACACAAGGAACAGTCTTATTTCTTTCATTATATAAGCTACAGAGCATTTGTATGCTCCATTTAAGAGAAGCGGGCATAAAACCTGTTCAAAAAAATCCAATGTTTGGAATATTCACTGCAAAGTGTAACCTTTGTACTGCACTTCTCTCCTGCCCCAGGCATGATATTGCAGCTCAGTTCCCAGAGCCAGGTGAGCAGCACAACCCCAGCTCCCTGTGACCACGGCAGTGAAATGCACCATGACTGCACCAGCAGCCTGACATTTGGCAAGTTTACTAAAACCCTCATAACAATGCATTATTACATTCGATATGCCTCCCTTAGTTCATTATGGAAGCAGCCTTCAGGAACAGAAATTGAACTTTTGGAATTGGTTTGGCTGTTATGAAGCCAATAGCACGGAGATTGGGTGGACCTCACCCGTTAGCTGCTGTTCCACAGATGTGTCAAACTAATTTGGCAATCATAAACCCTTTATTTTTATAGAGCATGACATTTTCACCTAGTTAAGCTCAGGTCAGGAGTACCACCTAGCATTTGATATTCATGTTAGGCAGTAAAATTAACACTCTAAACCAAATAAATAAAGCCCATTCTTAAAACCATAGTTCCATGAGCATATGCCCTATTTTGGGTCTCATTTTTATCACCATTTCTGTTTCACGCTCTAAGAGACAAAGCAAAGCACCTTCAGGAAAAAAACAAGAGCTCAGGCTCAGAAAGCACTTCACTGTAATACCAGGTTTACACTTTCCATTTGCAGTTAGGTAAGATAATTCACTTTTCTAAGTCACTTTCTGCATAAGTACAAGAAAGGCAATGACTGCCAGTCTCACAAAGCCATGAAGAAAAACATCTCAACGAAACTCTCAGTACACGAGTGCTTAAATTTAATGGTTAACGGTAATAGAACCAACTACTTCAGCACTGAAGGACTGCTGCTCTTCTAAAACAGTCCAGAACTTCTAACAGACACGTGACTGCAGTGGCAGAGTGGATCACACATAAGATTAAAAAATAAAGTCCAGAAATTCTGCATCAACAGCAGCTTCATTATGCCTGCTACGTGGTCTCAGATACTTGGCTGTCAGTGTTGTTATGCTCTCGTTAGAATTACTACATTATGATGCAATATTTCCTCATTTTGTCCGTGCACACCTGCAAATAAGAATTTTGGTTCCTCAAAAACGGTGTGACTGACATTTTTCAATTTTTTTATTAAGGGTTTGTGAAAATTAAAGCCAAGTTAAAGAAATACATGTATGGTTCAGGCTAACAAAGGGGAATGAGCTTAATTAATAAAACCAACATTAGCCATTGTACAGCCTGACAGCATAATATGATGTAACATTTGCTGAAGGAGGAGAAAGCTACCTGCCATTCAAATTTGTTAAAATACGTCTAAAATTGAACTTTCCTTCTTATAACATTTGCTCTCTTCCAGTTCCATCTATGACAATACCATTATCTATCACCTCACTTCACAGCTCCTGTTTATCTTTCATTCTGCTCCTTTTACCACCACTCTCACACAACCAAACTGCTCCAGTCACCTAAAGCCATACCCTTTTCTGTTATTCCATAGCTATATTATCCACATGTGGTTACTCACCACTTTCTTATATGCCCTAAGACCTTATGCATTCAGGCTTACTAACATTCAACAACAGGTACATAAAAAGCAGCAATGTACTGGCACATTATCATTATACTGGAAATGTCTGGTGGGTCACTGCCTCCCTGGATGGGGCAGAAGAAAGTCATATATGAGAGGGAGATCCAGGCCATTAGGCTGTTTATTTCCAAAAAACCCTCCTAAGTTCACCTTCTGCAACAAGAAATGCATCTGTTACTATTTTAAAAAAGGAAAAGTGGTGTAGTGTTACGCTTGCTAAGTTAGTTAAAGGAAACAGGAGACAGTTAAAAATAACACTTGAGTAACTCATTCTGTTTACTGGAAATCACATTTACCCATCAAATATGTACAAACAGAGTTTCACTGGCTTGTTGCAAGCAGTGACCTGGAGAGAACTGGAAGTGTACATCAGTTTTCTCTGTGAGAAGTGAAGCAAAGATGTCACCTCAGATGCATATCGTGCATTTATTCTGTCCTGCCTGACGGTTACCAGCTGGCACACAGGAGTTATCCATAGAGCTTATTATGGAGCTTGGAGGAAAAGCCATTGGTGTAGCACCCACAGCTCGTTCTGCCCCTCTCCACACTGAGTAGAACAGCTGCTTCCCTCTACTTTCATTCCAGAGACAAGAAAAAAACCAAATACCTCATAACTTGTTACACCAAAGGAAGAAAAAAACAAAGAAACAGAACCCAAACAACAACAAACCGACAACACCCTTTTGCCTATTAAAAAAAAACCAACACCACAACACAGAAAAGGAACCTAGAGAAGGTTAAGCGAAGAAAAACTATCTGCAAAATCCACCTATGGTAATGAGGTCCAAGGAATCTCCATGGAAACCTAAGTCAGGCATACCTGTGTACCCACTGCATGGCAGCCTTCCAGATGGGAACACCACACACCATGACAGAGTCTTTCCGACATTCCAGGTCTCTCAGAGGCACAAAACCCTTTCGTTGCCATACAAGCACAGTAGGATTCTCTCCCGCAGTGTGACAGAATTTGGAATCACACGCAGTGCCACTGTGCTTGCACCTGCTTTTTTTGTTTTACACACTCCCTGCTTATCAGCACTCACATATTTTGGCCACAGCAAGGTGATAAACTGCAGTCAATCGACAAAAGGTAGTTTTCCAACTACTGACTTCCTTGCACTCAGGAAATTTATTTTGTCCATGATCTGCAAGATCATGCAAACCAGACACAATCTATACAGCTATTGCAATGGAAGGTAAGAGCAAATGTGGTTTGCAGATGCTTTTAGTTTTCACACTGATTCATGGGGGGGGGCACATGCTGCAGTCAGAGCTTCAAAGAGAAAAAAAAAAAAAAGAACTTGGGCATAATCTTGAGTTCCTCATCGTCATTCCCAGTTTTTCCATCAGAAATGCACAAGGCCAAACAAGATAAATTTGGATCACTGGGGAAGCTGAAAGCATGACTCTCACTGCTACAACCTCTTCTGTTCTCTCCCTGGTTTTTCTTGTTCCCTTCATTCTGTCCAAAACACCAGCCCTCATTAACCCTGGAATTCCTGAGCTGACAGGTTGTCATGACATGATGAGCCTGACAAAATAGTACAGCAGAAAAAAACCCCCCAAGCCCAAACAACCTTGCAAACAAAGCCTATTTCAAAATTCTCACTTTCATGCTGCCAATATGCAATTTTTTAATTATTAAAGAGATACTCAAGTGTTTACCAGCAAAGACTTTGAGACCACATCTAGCAAGCAGTGGAAAGATGTGGAGGGTCCAATTTCACCAGCCAACGAGCTACCAAAATACCCCAGACCTGAATCTGAACATCATATATCTACCTCATAGAGCTAATACAGAAAAAAAATAATCTAGAAGGTATTTTGTGGCTTTTCACTTTCAAAACCAGTTGAGTAGGTAATGGAAAAAAATACCGGGCTATCCATTCTCACTAGCATTTGTTGAAATCTCATGTTCTTCATACAGGAAATTCCAAGGTATTTCTGAAGCTTCTTCTAAATCTATTAACAAAATTGTTGGGGTTTGGGGTTTTTTTGTTTGTTTGTTTTGTTGTTTGTTTTTTTTAATGACTCAGGCATAGCACTTAGACACGGGCTGTGTTGGTCAATGGCCACATATTGGTTACTCAATTTGGAAAGCATTAGGAATCTCACCACACCAGTGCAGCCTGGCCAGACCAGTTTCTCCATTTTGGACAACCTAGGAAGACAGTCCACCTCCAGTGCTTTCCTGCTCTTCCCAGAGTGATAAGAAATTATGACTAACCTTCACATCAGAGAGCTGACAGAAAAAAAGTTCTGACCTGAAACACATGTTTTAGCGTTCTAGGAAGCAAGGCTTTAAATTGAAAACCCTGACAGATCTTTAACTGCAGCAATAACAAATAACATCAGCGTAATTTCTGTTGAAAGAAATTGCTCTGCTTTCTTATCCAGTTTCCAGCTTAAAACCCTTCATTGCTGATGCTGTTGTCAATCTTATCTAGTGACCCATTTACCCAAAGCACAGAATTACAGAACAGGATTTTATGACAAGCACAGAGAAGGTTTTGACACTAATAATACTCAAGATTTTGTGGACTCGGATTGTTTTTAGGGCTTGGTCAGAAAGGCCACCTTTCCTTCACGTAAAAAGTCAACAATCCACCTCAGAGGTTTTACAAATGAATTTGTCGTGGCAATTAAGGGGAAGAAGTTCTCCAGACACGATAAAAGGTGAGTAACATCACCATGCACCGCTACATTATGGAATAAGAAAGAGACCTTTAACACATTGCTCTGTGAACAGTCAGGAAATCAAAAATACTGTCTGGATAGTTACATTCTATGACTTTCAATGAATCAGTGATGTCTGCAATGCACACCCGACCTTTGAGAGAGAGGGGAAAGGAACTCAGACTGAACAAAGTAACTTCCAGTGATCTGTAACAGAGGGTTGAAGGGCTCTGTCTCTCACTGTGGGTCTGGACTGATAGTAACCCAATGCACAACCAGGCAGACCCTCAGGGAGTCTCCTCCCTCACCCCCACAACAAGGTTTGAAAGGACAAGAACCTGAAATCCACTGGGAAAATGCTCGGTGTGCCTGTTCTGGTTAAAATACACGGTCTGTTCAACTTCCCAGGATTCTTCTAGAGAAGGCAGTGGCAGGGAGCAGACAGCACATGCAGAAAGTCACCACACACAAAGCACACAAAACCCTTCTGAAAACACCAAGACGCTGCTGGGGATGAGAGGTGGGATGATGTGCAATCTAAAGCCATAAGGGCTACAAAATCCACACCATTGTGAAAGTTGTCCACTCCGTTATGCTCGGATAATGCTGTACAGGATGGGGAAAAGAAACCTCCTTGTTGTGGGTTTGGGGATTTTTTTTTTTTATGGGGGGTTTGAGGAGGGTTTTGTTGTTTGGTTGTTTTTTTTAAACACAGCTGCTACACATCCCAAGCTTCCCATGTCTCTCACTGGTATTGCCAGGGGTTTGGGCAGGGTTTATTTTGTTCCAGTGGGTTGCAGTGGAATGCAATTCTTCCACTGGGCTGGCCCAGCTTTCCTTAGTGTTTTTGCTTTAAGACAGTCATCACATTCCCTGTGTGTCTGCAAAACAACAATTTCCAATGCGACAGTGAGAGTGTTCAAATATCAGCTCTAGGTTTTCTGATACCAAATTCACTTGATAAAGAAACAAAAAGCATCCATGAACACGCAGCTTAAACACATTTGTTGCCACTAAGCACATAAAAAAACATCCTAAACATGCAATTATTACATATCATACCCTATATGCCCACGTTATTTTGTGAAACCATCCACGTTCACTCGAGTGGTTTTAGCTCGTAAAATCTACTTTTTAACAATATCAATTTAGAAAGCAGCATTACCAGCAGATATTAGCATATTCAAGCCCTGTCGAATTCACAGGGCTTTTATTATCTTCTTGTTGTTTACAAATTTTACTGTCATTCATCACTGCAAATCATCAGCTCTACTTGTGGCTGAAGAAAACACTAACTCAGAAGGCAGAGATGAGTGCAAATGTATTAATCAGAGATCATGATTTTTCTACCAGGAATGTTATGCTCTCAGACACCTATAATTAGACATACCCAGTACCTATAATCTTCTCAGTTATTCAAAATATTATGGGGACTGCTCAGTGTGGGTAGGAATGGAATGAATAACCAATATAAAGCAAAAATACAGGTAAAGCGAGGTGTTTTTAGAATTAGGCTATAAAAAATACATTTCTGTTCTAGAATTTCTAAAAAAATACACAAAAGAAAAATTTCTGCAGAGCACAGTGGCAGCTTAAATAGTGAGACCTGGTGTGTGAGCAGCATGAAATCCCTGGGCCTTCCCTGGGTTGTGGAGATGGAGGGAAACAGGATAGGTCAGATTCCTTTTTTTTTTTTTTTTCAACTCAGTAACCCCTACTTTTTAGTTAAAAGGAAAAAAAATTGTCAGTCTGAGATTTCCAAGGCTATGTAGTGCTTTTAGCCATGCTGTGCACAAAAAGGAGCAGCAGGTGACTCTACTCACCTCTGATTGCTTCATGAATCTAAAGCATAAGCCACAACCACACATTTAATAATCTACACAGGGTTCATTTTCTGTATCAGTTGTGTACTTTTAATTTGGTTAAGTAGCAAAGTTCCAATTGGGTTTCAGAGCATCCTTAAGGATCAAATCCTGACATCATTTTTCAATACTAAACCAACAAATGAACCAATATTTACAGGATTATCAGAATTTAAAGGAGTATATCTGCAGTTAAATGTCTTTAAGGCAACTTCTAATACTCAGAAGGAAATACATTTTAGAAATTAAGAGTTAAAACAAGAACACTGGCAACACTTGCTGGATGTTGGCTGATTTAGAGAGACAAGCCTCTGACTGAAGACAGCCAGCAAGATGCTGCTTTAGGAATTGTGTAAAAATGAAGTGAATGCTACCAGTTGTCTGGAGCTTAAAACACTCAGTCTAAAACTTTAAGCTCAGAATGCAACACACACGACCAGAGCAGAAAATTAAGCAGTGGGTGGACAGAATCTTTTCTGCCTATCCTGAATAATAACCATCCCTGGGGCAACTCCATGAGAAAGCACACGGCAAGTGTAGGCTCAGAGTCACAGGGACTGGCTTCCACAGGGAAAATTGCTCTCTGCATGGAACAGCACAGAAACCTCAGAGAGCCTCAGATCTCCCTGGGTAAGCCAACAGCACTGAAGAAAAGAAAACAAACGGCAGAACACTGCGAGCTCATCTCAAGCATCAGCAACACAGTTCTTGTCCCTCTGGTTTATGATTTAAACTTGACTTACAAGCAACTTGAGACAGTCCAGAACCCACAAAGTCAGTGGGTGTTGCAGGACTGCAGAGACCAGAAGAAAAACCACACAAACAATAAACTACTACAGACAGTCCTGGACAATCCCCTTACACCTTCCTGAAACCCAAACACAGACACAACGTAAAATATAAAATAATAGATCAACTACCTCCAAAGCCATCCCTACTTATGTAAGTTGTATCACAAAAGCTTTACTTTTTATACCATTCTTATGTTCAACTTCTGAGGTGTTTACCCACCTCTCAACTGCCAGCATTGATAATTCCTGCTTTTGACTCATCTTTTACTGTCAAGCCCTCACTATGATTCCTCTCCTTTCATTTTCAAGACTTGTTACCTTTCCCTTAACTACGTCCTCCTTATCTCATGTTTTCCTTTTCGTTCCTTTTCATTCAGGAGCCTGCTACTGTCTCCATTTTAACTGCTCTCATTAAGAACTTTAAAGATCAGTTTCAAAAGCCAGTTCCCAAGTCATAATATACACATCAAAACAGTCCTCCTTTATTTACAAATATTCTCTACCACCATCAAATGTTGCATCAGATTCCCGTGATTGTTCACAGGAAGGCATGGAAGATTTTTTCAAACATTTACTTAAATAGAGTTAATAATTCTTTCCCCTAGAAACAAGGGTTTGCAACTTCCTTAGAAGAAAAGCCTCCCTACTTTTACCATTAAAGGTTGAACCAGGGAAGCCAGGCATACCTGTGCAAGCTGCCCCAGAGAGCAGAGGTGATGTTTTGTTTGATTTGTGTAGAGAATCTCTCCAAGCTCCTGATAAGGCTTCCTGAGGGGGGTGAAGTGTCCAGGAGTGAATGGCTTTTCCCTCCTATGGTCATTTCCCCAGAACACTTGTTCCCTTGGAGGTTCACTGCTTATGGCCAAGACCTTTCCCTCCTCCTGAGCAGAGCCAGGCAAAGCCTAAATGTGCATAAAATCTCAAAGACTCAGCACTTTAGTGGCTGCCAGTACCTTTATTGTGCCATTCTGAGGTGGATCTAGGACTACAGGTGCCTTGAATTTGCTGCTCCTGGGTGGATTTGGAAACACAGGTGCCTCAAATTTGCTGTTCTCAATTTTCTGGTCCCACCTATATTTGCTACCACAGGTGCCTCGAATTTGCTGTTCCCAGTTTGCTGTTCCCACATACATTTGCTACCACAGGTGCCTTGAGTCTGCATTTTTTAAACGCATCTGGTACTGGCACTGTTCCAGAACAGGAAACTTGGTGGTTTTAATTCCCTAAATTATTAAAACCACTTACTTCCCAGCCATGAAAACACACACACAGCTGCCCAAACTCTGAAGCAAGTGGTTTTAATTTTCTAAAGGGTAGCCCAGCGGAAGGATCTGCAGTTAATTAACACTACACGAGGTCTTATTCCCCTCGGCAGCCGCTCAAAAAAAAAAAAACAAACTAGAAACAAATCCTGAGGGGCCGGGACACCTTTAAACTCAACCAACCTCCTGGGGACCAGCCGGAGCATCTCCCTCTGACGGGTTTCATGTCAAATAAAACGTATTTATCGCTATTTTCAACAGCGGCGCCACTTGCCCTGCCCGCAGCCCTCACGCCGAGGCTGAGGGAGGCGCCGGGACGCCGCTCCCTCACGACCCTCCCTCCGTCCCGGGGCCGCCCCTGAGGGCAGGGGGGCTCTGCAGAGAGTCCCAAACAAATCGGAGGGTTGGGCAATCACCGACCGTAGGAAGTTTGACAAGGGGCAAGCGCCGGGTTCTGCTCCTGTGTGTGTAGACGGGGGAACGAGAGGCTGGAGAGCAGCGCCGCGGAAGGGGACTGGGGGTCCTGGCAAGTCGGCCGTGAGTCAGCAGTGCCCTGGTAGCCCAAAGGGCCACCGTGTCCTGAGGGGCATCAGCCCGGGCGAGGGAGGGGATTGTCCCAGTCTGCCCTGCCTCGCCTGGAGTTCTGGGGGCAGTCTGAGGTTCCTCCTGGAAAACCCACACTGGGGGACACCAGGAGGCAGCAACTGGTTTCTCGGAGCGTGGAGGTTGCCCCTGGAGATGGATTTCTTTCACCTTTCTTTCAGATGAGGGACAAACTGAGGTGTCCCCTCAAGCTGAGGGACACCAGCGCTGTGGCCAAGCGATGCAGCCAAAAACAGTGTTTTGCCTTTAAATAAACAGAACTTCATCGCAACATTTTTGGAGGGCTCAGTAATTAAAACACTGGGGGGACCAGAATGTCATTCTAACAGTAAGGGTGATATTCCTCAGTATTTCAATTAAATAAATATAGTCCTTGGCTCCTCTCCCATGTGACAGCTTGGGGTGCCTGGCAGAGCACCCCTGGCCCCTTCAATGCCCAGGGGACCTCAGGCAGGTGCTGCTCAGCCCTTCAGAAAACCCATCAAACCTCACTCCTCCCACGACCGTTTTCAGTAAAAGCCTTTCAAACTTCATTCAAACCTTGTCAAACAAGCTGTAACTGGTGCAAATGAAAACTTAAGATGAATTTAATACTGTACCTATTCAGCCCTAAAATACAGGGCCGATCAGCAGCAATAACACATTATTTGAGGTATATGATTTCCAGCAGATTGGGTTTTTAGCCTGTCAAGATCACTCCAACCATCTGAATCCTGTGAGTTCTCTAAAGGGACAAGGTATCTAGAAACATCTTGTCCCTCCCTCCTCCCCATCTTTCCTCTCAACCCTGAAAAAACCACCCTTGATATAATTTTTCTGCATTTTAATCTGTCCAACGCTTCTTTGCTATTATAACTTTTGATTTAGAGTGATGTGACCAGACAGGAGAGGGCAGAAGTGGTGAGACACAGTGGAGTTGTGGGGCTCCAGGGCCCTGAGGCTGCAGGAGGACACAGGGGGTGTTTGCAGCTGGGCAGATTCCCCTCTATCTCATTCCTCCTCAGCTTTATATTTTCTACAAGCTGAATTTTCCCCCAGAACCTCGTGCATTGCTCTGCTTTTTTTTTTCAGGAAAAGCTTCCCAGACACACAGTGGTTGGAGCCAGAGATGCTCACCCACTGATCTGCTAAACTGGGGAGCTGGAAACACAATTTCTGCTACTTATCTCATTGGATGCAGCTTAATCATAGATGTTTCCAGCTGAAAAGAAATATTCCAACACCCAGTGTTTGAGACAGCCACGAAAAATATCACAATTTGGTAATGATGACCCTCTGAGTGCCTGCTTTTGTTGGACCTGGGTGTACAAGAGTGATTTCAACTGAAGTATTAAAGAAAGAACTAGCTTCAATGAATTCCAATACACAAATGGTGATGTCTCACCTGGCACTGGGATTTCAGCTCTGGGGATTCAGACAACCTTCATCTGCAGCAGGTTGGGACTACTGGAGCAAGGGGACCTGGCTTAGACAAATCACCCCAGCGCCCTCTGGACTTGGGAGTCAATCCAGATGCTGCAGGTGCTGCAGAGGAGCTGGGTGGGCACACAAGAGCCATCCCACACCCCCACCCTGCACACGGCAATGCTGTCACCCTTTGGAGCCGTGCCCAAAACACGCTCTGCTTCCCTGGCAGATCCATTCTTTAATGGCTTTAAAACAACTAAAGAGCCATCAGGCTTCATCAGGATGTTCAGGGCCCGTGTGCTGGGAAAGGCACAGAGAAGATGTGCACAGGGTGATGTTCTCTGCACAGGGTGATGTCCTGCTGGGGCTGGACACTCCCTGTCTCTGTTGGTCTCCACTCTCTGCAGTTCATGCCCAGGTCCCCTATCCCACCAGCACAGAGGCACCTGCACCCCATAGGCAGCATGCACAGACCATCTCACAGACCTCTTGTACACACCATCACACCTCTCTCCAGGCTGTTTGCATGTTGTTTCCCCCAAAGTTTGTCCTAAGGGAGCCCACCCTGCAAACTCCTTCCTGGCAAGGAGTTCCCTCTGGAGCCCTGAGCTCGGAGAGGAGCACCTGCTTGTGTCTGGCTCCTTAGTGCCACGTCCATAGAAATGAGCTCCCTCCAAGACAGAGGAGGAGGTATTATTCAGAAACAAGCAAAAAAGATGGATCTATGGGTTTATGTTTTTGGAGACATCCCCCCCTTTCTTCCTCCCACATCCTTTGGAGGCTCACAGAGCTGAGCCGCGTGGGATCTCCCAGCACTTCCCTTCCTCAGCTCCATTTCTCCTCCACCCTGTTCATCTCTAGTCCTATTTTCAAGCAATACTCCAGGAACAACAAGTATACATTTGTTTCTTTTTTTTTTTTCTCTTGTGTCATTTCTCCATCCAGCTTACAATTTTGGTGGCAATTTAACAGCTTGTACAAATTACATTCCTATCTTTTTCTCAGTTATTGTTAGAGGAGAAAGTCCCATTTTTCACTGTGATCCTTCAGGTTTCTGCTGTCACTGTATTTAAGACTTTTTCTTTTTTTGTCCTTAGCTTTTATTTTCTTATCCCTCAAGGGCAGCCTTGGAAATTCAAAGCTGTTCCCTGCCTATCAGTAGATCTGGTATTCTCTTTTGGCAAGTCCACAGCAACTGTCTCCCTTCCTTCCATCCTTCCACCTAAATGACACCTTTTCTCAATAAATTACCCTTTGTCTCTCAAAGCAACAGTTCCATTTGTGACAGTTTGGATGTATAATAGTTGCATCCCAGAGGATACCTTCAGGAGCGTCAACTAACAGGCCAATACAAACTCACCGGTGCAGAAAATAAAGAGATTTATGTATTTTGGGCCTTATTCCCCCCCCCCCAGTAGTCGAGTTGTGCTCTGAATTTTCAAAGTTTACATTTTAAGATACAGTGGCTCATCACCAAAAAAACTCTCCTGGAATGGAGGGATGGCAGAATTCCCTTTTTTCCAACATAACATCCCTTGGGGTCCCTGGAAAACATCTCAGAGCAGCCAAACCCACCCAACCATGCTCCTCTCAGTGTCAGGCTTCATGGATTGTTTATGCTACAGAGGAAACATTGATTTTGCAACCATTTCCTAGCAGTAATGACATTGATCAATTAGTAATGCTGTTGCTAATGGAGGGTAAACATGTGGAGCAGCAGCTTTGGGGTGTCCCCAGGCTCCCTGTGGGCAGTGGGGTCCCCAGGAGCCCCCTCTGCCCTTGGGGGCACACTCACACCCAGCACTGCTGCAGGGTGGATGGAGCAGATAAAGCCTGAGAAGACTGGGTGGTCACACCCTGCCCCCATCAGATGACAGAGATACCCATGCCCAGGGCTGGCAACAAAACCACCCTCCCTGGCTCCTGCAAACTGCCCAAAAGCAACAGACTGAACATTTTTACAGAAGTTGTCAAGATCCAGACCTTGGCTTTAGCAGCCTGTGACTTTCTTCTCACAGCCCTGCACCTTCTGTCTCCTTTCCAAACACCAGACAAGCCGAACATTATTTTCCAATCCCAGCATCTGGCACGCAGCTCTGGGCGAGCCTCTCAGCCTGTCGCTGCTGAGATAAATGAGCCCGTTTCAGCGGCCGACTTCATAAAAGTATATGAAAAGTAGTTAACAAAAGGGTATTTCACAAAGCCAGGAATGCAAATGCAACCTCTGAGATAACTAATTAACTGAAGGAGCCAGACAAAGGGGAAGCAGCTTCCCATCTGTGGAAATAGATGTCATTTTGTAGAGGCTCTAATTAGTTCTGCCCTGTCCCGCAGCCGTTTTGTTGTTGGCGCACACAGGCTGCTCCTGCTCTGCAGCTCCTGGGGCTCTCAAGGTGAAGAGGGGGAGAGCAAAAATGGGGGAAGAGGTGCTTCACCTTGCAAAAGTTCTCTACAAGGGATCCAAGCAGCAAACAAAGCCAGGGTTGTTTTTTGGAGGTTGCCAGTGCAGCCGAGCAGAGCCATCCAGCACAGAGCACTGGCAGCGCTTGGCCCGGACTGAGCCTCAGGAAGATCATGGAATCACAGAATCATTCAGGTGGGAAAAATCCTCCAAGATCCAACCATTAACCCAGCACTGCCAAGTCCACCACTAAACTGTGTCCCATCCCAGCACTTCCACTGAGAAGTGGAGTTTTTTTCAGGTTACCTGTGGATGCCCCATCCCTGGAAGTGTCGTCCCAGGGGTCAGGTTGGATGGGGCTCGGAACAACCCGGTCTAGTGGAAGGTGTCCCTGCCCATGGCAGGGGCAGTTGAACTAGATGATCTTTAATGTCTTTCCAACCCAAACCTTTCTTTCATTCTATGATTTTTACCTCTCCTCGAACATTTCCAGCCAATTTTGGGCACAAACATTAGGTTTTGCTACACCCCATGCTTTGGGCTGTCCTCTGCTTTGGACCAAGGCACAGCTCCCACCAACGTGCTCTCCAGGGAATGTGGCACCTGGAGGGAGCACATTGGGGTCTGTCACCACCTGTGCCTGCCCCTTTCAAGCTGTTCTCCTGCAGTGTTCAGCTTTTCCTTTGCTCCTCCACGTGAGAGGATCCCTTGCAACCCCCAGCCTGCAGCGAGCTCAGCAGGGTTAACGCTGGAACGGAGCATAACATGGGAATTAGTCACCACCGGGACCTCAGTCAAGTGTTTTATTTAATGCCCTTTTCCAAAGACGTTTATACTTGAAAAAAATAAAGAATTATGAGCTCCCTGCTGACAGCTGTGACTCAGAGGAGCTGTGGGCACACTCCATTTAAGTGAGAAGTGTCTTCACAGCGCTGATAATATGTGGGTGAGGAGGGAGAGGGGCTGCTGAGAAAGTGGGTTTTGAAGGGAAAAAGCCCAAATGACTTAAATTTGCACTGCCAACAGCTTTGCTACAGCAGAAATAGCTCAGACCACCAATGGTGAGAGTCCATGACTAAAACTGCACCTCATGGCTTGGCCAAGGTGTGACCTGCCCTGGTACCAGCCACCAGAGCGGCTCTGGCATTCAGTGCACAGGGCAAATCCATGCCCAAAACCCAGAGCAGGGCAATGCTGTGCCACCAAAGGCCACGCTACCTCTCACCGTGCTGTCCTGCCTCTGTGAATGCCAGGAACTCGCTCAGCAAGAAGTTTGTGGGACATTGCCAAAACCCCAGAGCTGACTTTGAACACCACATGCCTTTGCCAGCCATTATGTGTGACCTGCCCTGGTACACAGGCCTGTGCACGGAGCACCAGAGGCACAAATACTTGCAGAAAGCATCTGGGGGTTGCCCAAGGCCCTGTGTAAACCATGGCAGGTCACAGCATGGGCATCACAGGAGCCAGAAAAATTACAGGGAAAAGATAATGATAATTGGGTCACCTTTTCTCCACACGTCATCTCCCACCTTCCTCCAGCATCGGCCTCGTTGGAAATGAACAGCTCAGGCATTGTCAGCAGCCAGGAGATGCTGTAGAGAGGGAGGGCAACCAGCAGTGCAGTTAATAGGGACACAAGCCTTGAACTTTCTTTGGATCAACTTCTAGTGCGTTACTGGAATGGTGGGGATCAGCTGCCAAGCAGAGGCATTTGGAAATCCTCCCAGCTCTTTCCCAAAGTGGAGGAGGAAGAGGCATTGCCTCCAACCCCTGCAAGGCCCCCAGGGGACGGGCTGGGAGAAGGGACCTGCCTATCCATAGGATTCAACCCCTGAAGGTCAGGCGGGAACAGTGACTTTGCACAACACTGTGCCTCGGTGACTCGTGACACCACAGCAGCTGGCAGAGGCTCTCTGGGAGCCGGCTGCACCCGGGTATTATTAGATGTGATGGTTTTATTTCTGCTCCAGCCAAAGTTCAACTGAGCTCTGACAGGCACTGGATGCATCCTGTCCCACCAGAAAAGCTGTGGCTGCTCAGTGCTGAGGGTCACCATGTCCCCTGCACACCACCATCCAGCCCCACAACTTCCTACAGCAGAGTATTTCATCATCTCCCTTTTGTTATCATTAAAGAAAACAAGAGAAGCAATGACAATAAATGATCCTAAGCCAGATCATATAACCCTTCCCATTTGCATTCCCTAGGGAAAAATTTCCTCCTCTCTTTTCAGAGCTTGAGCTCTCAGAAATCTCTTTGCTACTGTCTCACTGGGGAGGTGGAGAGGAATGAAATAAGAGCCTCCAGAACTTCTGAACTGAGCTGCAGCACATCCCTCTGCTCCTCCAGTGTCACACAGCATCTCCCCCCACAAATGGCCCCGCCTGGGTTTGCAGAGGAAGAAAGTTGGGAGAAGCAGGGCCAGGGCTTGCCACAGGAAAGCAGCCAGGCTTCATGGTCAGAGAGGGCAAAGTGGGCAACACCAGAAGCCCAGAGACATAGGGGATCCCTCTGTGCCATCCTGGCATCTGTGGGATGGGGGGCACTTATCCAAGCCCCTGAGCAGCAGTTCCCAGCAGGCACACAGCCGGCTCCTTGGAGCTTGTCGAAACTTCTCCAAGTGCAACAGTGAGCCTGCACTCTGGGCTGCGGCTTGTTGAGATAAATGGGAATGTAGAGAGAAAGTCATTAAGATCTCTTCCATTTACACCATTCCTGCCAGCCCCCAAGAAGCTGGGATTTTGTCAGATCACGTTATCACCACGACTTTGCTGTTACCGAACCTTGAAGACATTCTTCCCAAAAGCACAACCACCCCCTCACCCTCTCCCCTTTCAATCTCCAGCTATTTTTATTTCACTCCTTGAGATAAAAGTATGTGTGTGTAAATACCTCCCCCCACACACATAAGAAAATATCAATGCACATAAAAATAACTTGATGATTTGAGAGAGACATTTCACTTCCGCAGAGCATTCCAATTCCCATTCCATCATAAAAAGAAAATGCTGAAGTTACTGAGGCTTGGTGGGGGTTTGTTGTGGCTCTCGGTGCAGATGCAGTGAGTATCCTGCTGCCCACAACAGGCTCTGCAGCTGGGAGAAGCAGGTACTGGGTTTGTGCTCAAGAGAAAAAAAAGTGATATTTTTATGTCTCTAGGAAGTTTATGGCTCGCTGTAGAGCAGATACAGTGAATTCCTGCAGAAACCCTCTCACACCCTTATTTCATTCATTATACATTTCCACATGTGTCACTGCCCACTTTCACATTGCTTTTATGTTTGAAATATCTTTTTTAAAGAAAAGAGGGAGGAGAAAGATGAGCACTCAGTACCTCCAGTTACGAGTTGATGCTACCCAGTCTGGGAGCTTGGCTGTGCCCAGGCCTTGGAATGATGCAGCATCTGCCCCTCGCCTGGGGTGAGCAGCCCAGGGGCTCACACACCACCCGCTCCTCCTGCACATCCCACGGGATGCATTTAGCATCCACTGATCCCCAAATCTGGGATCCACTGGGCAAGAGCAGCTTCTAAGCAGTGCATGGATTCCAGGAGGGAGCGAGCTCACGCAGCAAGGCAGGCAGGAGGCAAGGGCAGGCTCAGCCTGGCTCAGGGAAGCATCTCTGCCAAAAACAACTCGTGAGACCCAGGGCAGCACTATCAGTGTCCCTACAAGCCCCAGCACGCCAGGATGTCGCCAGTCAGGGGCTGCACCAGCCAAGCAGCATCGCTGTGCAGGACAGAACGACCTCACTGGCTCTGGCACAGGGAAAACCCGCCGTGCTCACAGAGCCCCGGGCTGGCTGTGGCCAGCCTTGTTTTGACTCTTTTTAACAGGCTGCCACACACAGCGTTCTTGGTGACAAGTGACAGCCTTGCTGCATTAACAGCGCTCCACCAAATGGTATTACTATTATTATCTGGGCTTGTGGGCATAAGAGATAATACGCCAACCCCCTCCCAAAATAACCTGGCGTTTGAAGCAATTTGAAGCAAAAATTCGGATTATTTGCTGAACATCTCACACTGTGATGACTCGAGGCAGAGCTGTGTCCTACCAGCAGTGTTGCTGTGTGTTCAGCTGCAGGGAGCTGCTCGCACTGAGCCGCAGGACGGCTGTCACCAAATCACTCCGTAATTGCAGGAAGAGATAACAGGAAAAAGGCAGCGCTCCGGCAAACTCTGCCTGGCCAAGGGTGTTTAAAAATACCTAACCCAGACCCCGTGGCTTGGGCAGCTCTGCTGGGAGTCGGGAAGCCCATGCTGGTGCATTGCTGGAAGCAAGCAGGTGCTCCCTGCAGGCTCGACCCTTTGAAAAAACTGTTGGGATCTTGCCCAGGATCTCTTCTCCCAAAACTTGAGCCAGATTCCAGCTGGGAGGCACTCTGCTACACTTAAAAAAACACAACCACGTGCCCTGCCAGCGACCTCCATTTGGTGTTAAAACACAAAGCCATCTGACCACCCATGGGGAGCATCACCCCACCTGCCGATGGACCCATCTGCTGGGATGAATCCGACAACACTGGAAAGAAGTTTAAAAGGAGTATGTAAAAATAGCCTGCCTGGAGGTGGGCTGAAGGGGCAGCTGCCCCAGGGGGACCAGCTTGGATGGGGCTTGAAGCAGCAGCTTCTGACCCAGCAGAGGATCAGAGGACCGTGGCTGCAGGTGCTGCCCAGCACTGCTGGGCTGCTCGTCCCACTGATGTTCAGCAGCATGAGTGGGGAGGCAGGTCAGGCTGGGGATAAGGGTGCTGTCATCCCCAACACATTCTCCCAGGAGGACCACAACCAAGGCTGGCATATTAGCTACTATTACTCTGGTCTCCCCTCGAGCTCCCCAGCCCACCCCCAGGAACTGAGACCCGTCCCAGCACACAAACCAGCCCACACACGTTCCCTGTGCCGTGACTAACAGCTTAAGTAAACAGCCAGGTAAACACAGCTAATTTTACTTTCAGAACAAAAACAAAAAGCCACAAAGCCCAGTTCTTCCTCTTTGAGTAACGACTGAGTGTAATTATTGGCATTTGTCCTCCGGCTGCTTTAGCGAGGTGCCAGCACTTTAAAACCTGGCAGCCGCTACAAGACAAAGTGACATATTTAGCTCAGGAGCGAAAATGCTGCTCGCCTGTGAATGCCAAGGAGCAGGAAAACAAAAAGCACCTGTGAGGGAGGTGCCTGCTGCTGGGGAGGGTCCACAGCATTGCCTCGAAGCCAGGGGGATGGAGAGCCTGTCCCTAAGGCAGCATAGCTCTGGGGATGGCTGGAATTAGGAGGATTTATATAGCCAAATGCTCCATTTGTGCATTTGAAGGTCTCTCCATCCTGCAGCAAGTGGCTTTCCAAGGAGAAATACAGCTCCAGCCATTGCACTTTGCTCACAGTGCAACTTCCAAGGGGTTTGGCTGTGGCTACTTCTCTTTGCTAGAAATGGGTTTAGGCAACCCCCCAAGAAAACCCAACCCTGAAAGCCACCTTCCCAGGGCGTGGGTGTGAAGGTTTGTTGTCACAAAGGTTGCCTTCATCGACCTGGGCTCTAATTTTATGGTGAGGCTTACACTGGGGCTGGCTCCAAGCAGCAGCACCTCACCCACACCCCCAGAGCAGTCGCTCCACGAGTCCAACAGCCTCTCCCCATCACTCCAGGTGCACGCTGTGGTCACACAAAGGTCCCAAGGGACTTGAATCCTGCAACCTCTCCAGCTCTCCACGTGCATCCCAACCTCCACAGAGGAGGAGCAAGGAACCCTGACCTGACCCTGCTGGGTTTGGGATCTCTCAGTGTTAAATGCCATCAGACGAGGCCGTTTCCCAAGCAATGAGCTGCAAGGATCTCGCTTGCTCTGTTTGATGCCTCCTCTTGTGTCATTTCAGTAGCAGGTGGTGGAAGGGGGAGTGAGGAAAAAACCCTATAAAATAATGTTTAACATCCCTTTAGTTTCGATTTATCTGAAGAGAATTCAAACAGCACAATTTCCTCCTGCCATCTGGGTGCCACTTTAAAAGACATTTTCTCATATCATTGCAATTTCAGAAAATCTTGTTGTACAGCTATGGAAATGCAAGATGCTTCCCCTACATTGTGCATCAATGTGAAGCTTTTTAAACCTCAACAGCAGCTTATGATATATTTTGACAGCTCACAGACGGCTCCTGAGAGAATTTCCCAGTTCCAACGCTAGCCATGCAGGGGGGGTGCCAGCCTTGGGCACTGAAGTCCCTCAAGGCAAAGCTCTCTGCTTGTTTTTGTACCAATTTCTGCTTTAGTAATGGGAAGAAGATTCCCTTGCAGATCTTTGAACCTGCTTGCCTGAACACTCGGAGCTGCAGGAAACTGCCTATGGGTGCACACAGCAGGTGCACGTGTTCATGCTGTGTATTTTCCACTCACGCACCCCAAAATAGCTTAGAAACACACTGAGTTACTCCAAAACCTTAGAGACATCTCAAAGGTCCCTATAAACATCCTGCAAGTGGGCAGCCTGGAAGAGGAGGAAGGCTCTAGTGATATCCCTGCTGCTCTCAGCCTTTCCTGGACACCCCAAACAGCTGCAGGGAAAGCTATTCAGTGCAGACAGCAAACCCCAAAACTCCAGCTCATTGGAGAGGGGCTTTGGTGCCAGCCTGAGCCATCTCCTTCACCATCCCAGCCCCAGGGGAGACTCCCAGCCCTCAGCCAGGAAAGAGGGACGCCCCAGACCCTGGCTCTAAGCCTTGGCTTTGCTGAGCTCCATGCCAGAGCCTCAACCCCTGCCTGCACAGACACCCCCTAATCATGCAACAACCTTCTATGAGCAGTGATACACATTTCATGGAATTCCTCCATCCCTGTGAAAGCTGTTTGTCCCTGTCCCTCCTCAGCAGAGGGAGAGGCAGAGCCCTGGTGCATCCCAGGGTGCTGCTCCCCTCCAGCCACCTCCAAAAGCATCCACACTCAAACACTGATTCACAGCCAGAGGAAGTGCCCCAAGAATGAATCAAAGGGTTAACACAGGTCAGGGGGTGTTTGATGTCAGTCACTTTAACACTTAATAATCACAGAAGTACAGCAGAAGTAACTCTGGAGCAGCCAGTTCATCAAGGGGATGAGCTGTGCCTGGTCAGAGATGGGACATGGGGTGACTGTCAGCTCCTCCCTGTGTGTGGCAGGGCTGCACCCATTGCCCCTGCAAGGGGGAAAGCCACAGGACACAGAGCCAGGTTTAAAACCAGGAGAGGGGGGCCAAACATTCCCCCCCCCAATTGGTCACCAGCTACAGAGCTCTGCTCCTCTGACACATCCCCACTGCTGCCTGTGTTCCAGCATCCCCAGCCTCAGCCATGGGAGAGTCCTGGGACAGGCAGAGAGACAGTTACTCCATCCCCAGGGGCACACTGGGAAGGGAAAGATAAGCACTGGGGACCAGTGGAGACTTTGGTTTAAATCCAGCAAGTTCATTTTTGAAGATATGGCCACATGGCTCCTGCACGGCAGGGGAGGGCAGGTGCCCTGCAGGAAAAGCTGGAGCTGACACTGAGCCAAGATCCTGGCACAAATAGGCAAAGCTTTTGTCATCAAACACCCCCAGACTCTGGAGGGGTCTGGCAGCTCACCAAGGCCGTGAGCTAAACTTAAGTTTGGTAAATCCAGGACTGGGTCTAATCCTGGCAAATCAAACCATGACTCTGTGAGATCTTAGAGCAAGTAGCCCAGTCTTGAGCAACTCCTGCCATGCATAGTTCAGGGAAATAAAGGACATTTGCAGTGGAGAAATGGGTGCCCCTGAGGGACCAAAAAGTCTTCTAAGGACTGAGGATCTGCCTTGCTACCCCACATACATTGCTTTATGAGGGCCTCAGTTTCTCCAAGGCCCTTCCAGCTTTGCACCAATACAATCAGAAACCAGCCCTGGGAACGTAGGTGGGTGTTGGTTCTGTGGTGTTCTTTCCAAACCTGGCTCCTGCAGGATGGAGCCCCTTGCAGCTCTCTGGGAGGAGTTGAAATGCCGAGCACGCCTTCGCCCTGATTTTCAGAAATTGCAGTAAATCAGTATTGCTGCAAATTGCCCCCTTTTTTTGGCTCTGGCTTGATGCAAAGAGGAAAACAAATGGAGTTTTAAAATTCAGCTAATCAAGGAGTTAAAGAGAGGTTAATCCTAATGGATTAATCAACTCACAGAAGGATGGGAAGGAGGCATGGTTGATGAGGAGCAGAGAAGCAGCCAAGCCTGGTTCCTCCTCCCAAGGTTCAGGGACAGTTTGGAAATGTCTTCCTCTTCCACCTGGCTGCATGCAGCATAGGGACAACAGAGGTTGGATCTGGCAATAACAGGTGAATTCTGGGCTTAGATACATCTTCCCTGAGAAAACACCGAATCCTTGATGCATCTGTTATCACCCCCTGAGGGGGAAAACAGGAAAACAGTGAGGAGTGTTTGACTTCACCACCCTCCCCTACAGACACCAATAGGTGATAAAATCCAGGATGTGGACTGGCCCTAACACTCCTGCAGAACTCAGGGTGGGACTGGTAAAGGGGTTTGAACAGAGCAGAGCTGCCTCAAGGCTTTCCACCACCCTCCTGCACCCACCATGGCTGCTCAAACCACCCTGCAGAGTCCAGCCCATGGCTGCTGTGACCAAGCATCCTCCTGCCCAAAACATCAGCATCTGCCTCCCACCACAGCTGAGCATTCATCATGGGGCAAAGCCTCTTTATTGGCAGCTAATTGAGCTTAGGCATAAGAAGGGCTTGAACATAATTAGTGACAGTGAAAGCAAGGAGGCTTAAAGAAGGTTATTAATGATATACACACTGTATACAACAGCATAATCGCCAAAAAAAAATATTAGATCCATTAAGTATCATTATCAAGGCCTGGAGCTAATCATTTAAGCTTAATGAAACTAATACATTTCTCCAGCACTGGCAGTAGTGCTCATCCCTCGGAGGGAAGTAGCTGGGGAAGGCTCGAGCTGTGGTGTCTCCACAGCATCACTGCTGACCCTGACCCTGGCAGCAGTACCTGTGCTTGCTCCAGGCTCCATGTTCCTGAGAGCTGAGCCCACTTCCAGGTGCTTTCAGCAGCAATTCATTTACTTCAGCATGAACCTTTTGCTTTGGCAGCTCAAAGGCTTTCTTGTCAATGACCACAGACTGGTTTGGGTTGGAAGGGACCTCAAAGACCATCTAGTCCAAACCCCCCTGCCATTGGGGGGCATCACCAACTAGAGCAGGTTGCTCAGAGCCCACTCCAGCCTGGCCTTGGCAGGGCACTCCTCCCACTGCCTCCACCCACACCTCCCTCCTCTCCCTTGTTTTGAGCAGCTCTTTGGAGACCGGAGGAGAAATGACTCGGAGCCAAGGCGGCTGCGATGATCTCACTGCTAATTATGCAGAGAAGTCATTTAGCTGTGGCTGCGCCTGATGAAGTGATATGACAGAGAGGACCAAAACCCCACAGCCACTTTGTGCATTGCAAATTGCAGAGAAATAAAAAAAAAAAAGGGAGCAAACCCAATGCCTTGACTGCTGTGAGTGCTGTGCTACCCCCAAACTGACTGCAATTAGGGACAGGCAGCTCAGGCTGGGACACAATTAAAAATCCCATCAGCTCCACTTTCCCCAGGCCTTTGTCCGTGTCTGTTTTCCACTCCATTCCCAGCAGCAGGATCAGCCCTGCAGCAGGACTCACCATCATTTTAAAGATGAGCCTGGGATTAGCACCAGCCTTATTAAAACCACTCACTCACACCTCATTTTACCTTCACACTGGAGATGATTTAGCTTGATTTATTCTAATTAGTTGTAATTTATTGTTTTAATGAGCTCTTCTGCAGGCTTTTTGTGCTTCATAACTACCTTCCTTGGCTGCTATAATGCATTTCAAGGAGGTCTTTTAATAAGGAGAGGTTTCCAAGGCTGCCATGGATAGGGAGGTTTTTGTTGGAATGAGAAAGAAGAAAAATTAAGCCAAAATTTGCCTCTCCTCCAGGATGGGTTTGCTGGGGAGCATCTGGCTGGGAGCAGGAGGCTGCACTTCAGTTCTTCACCCAAATGACAAGAGAGCCCTTAATTATCAGCACAGTTTACAACTGGGTTTAAAGACTGACAAAAGAAAACAAATAGGAGAAAAGTCTCCTTCCTCGGGCTGCAGCTCATTATCAGAGAGGGGAATTCGTGGCTGGGAAGTGTTGCAGTGCCCAAAGGCAGCTGCAGCTCCATGAAGGGGTCCCTGATGCCCAACACCACAGGCACACACACTGCCCACCCATGAGGGTCTGTGCTGCTGGGGTGGGGGGGTCACTCAAAGCCCACCCAGTCCCCTCCCAAGGTGGGTCCTGGCAGAGGAATCCAGAACATGATGCCTTAACACCCCACAGGCTTTGCTTTATCTACAGAGATCTCTCCTCCCCTCCCCTCTGCTGGGATGGGTGAAGCTTCAGGAATTTCTTAGTCTGCTCCCAGGGGTGGCTGTGCCAGTTTGTGGCCAGGAGCTCTGGCTGAGCTTCCCAGCCTTTGATTTGGAAGGGGCAGAAAGGCCAGCTGGTCAGTCAGGGTGGGTTATTTCTCTGATATTGGGTTCTTTCTTAAAACAAACAAAACCAAAAAAAAAGTAAGCTTTTCCTTTTCTGTCCCCGCAGCCACCACGTGGCAAAGTGTTCCCTTTGGAGACATCTAAAATAAAGCAGATGAGATTTGCTTTGCAACTGCAGACTAAAACTGCATGAAAGCAAAGTTTCCAGCAGAGGAGAAACTCCCAAAGAGAAACATGAAAACCCCCAAATGACTGACTAGAGCAGAGAAACACCTCGGTGGTTACAGCATATTTTCTCAGGGAAAAGGGACTGGCTCATCCCGAGGCAGCCCACCCTCAGGGAGCCAGGGATGCTCTAGAAAGGGAAAACACCTAGAAGTGTTATACCAAATCCTCTGTGCAAATACAGATGGATTAACTGCAGGAATAGGAACCGGCTGCCAAGTGAGAGCCTGGAGAGCTGCACATTGCCTGGAGGGGCCGAGGGGGGCTCTGCAGCCTGAGGGACAGAGGAAGAGGATGCTGAGGGAAGTCAGGATGAGCCCCCTGCATGAGCAGCTCTGAGCTTTGCAGAGAGGCTCCCAGAGGGGATGGGAAGCACAAACAACCACATCAGCCAACAAAAGGGTCTCTGTGAGCACCCCAGGACCCCACAGCTTGATCCAACCCTGAGCAAGCAAAAGACATCAAAGGCATCCCCACAGGGTGAGCCAGTGTGTCCCGAGCCATGGGCACGTGTGGGTGTGAGAGCAACGCTTCCCAGAGCGGGGATGGGCACGGCTGTGGGAGCTGCTGTGCCAGCTGCTGACCACGGCTCTGCCCAGGCAGCAGTGGGACCTGGGCAGTTGGAAAATAAAAATCAATCCTGTTTTTCTAGAAGAGACCAGGTCCATGGAGGTGCCTGGTGTGTCTGGACAGCTCTGGAGCTTCTTGTGGATTATTCACCCAGCTCCACATGCTGCCAACCAAAATAAATCAATTCAGCTCTTGTTTCCATTTTAGGAAAATAAATCCTCTGGGACAGGCTGGGAGGTGGTGCCCTGCTAGGAGCCACATGCTCCCCGTCCCAGCCCTGGTGGGATGTGAACCAGACTCAGAAACTGCTTGGCCCTACTGACCCACGCCTATGCCTTGTAGAGGGCAGGTGATGCCCCACAGCTCAGGACAGACAGCAGGACACAGCTAAGAGGTTTATTCAGCCTCCTGCCACCGAGCTGCCTGGAGAGCTCTCCCACGGCTTCGGTGACCTTATCCTTATCTCCCTATGTCCTTCAGCCTGTCACAGTGGCCAGTTGGAGCAGCAGGTCCTTTGAGGCTGGTTTCCCATGACACAGCCCCTTATCTTATAGCACTGAGCCCTCCCCATCAGCCCATCCCAGCTCTGTGCCTGCAGCACTGGGAATCACCCGTTTGTGCTGCAGGAGGGATCACCAAAAATCTTTCCTAGAATAAAGAGTCTGCATGAACCACCCACATTTCCCTCCAGCAGCCTGGGAGAGCCTTGCTAGGGCTCAGAGCTGAGCTTGCAAGCTCATGGTCCTGAGATGCATCAGGAGCTCCTGGATTTCCACCTCAGCCCTGACTCCACCATCCCTCTCCCAGAGCAGGCACACTCCTCATGCTCCCTGCTCTGGCTGCTGTCCAATTGGTGCCAATAAAGAGCCTAATGCAAATTGCCCAGCATTCAACTGCTTAATTCCACCAGCCCCTTTCAGAGGTGGTTGTGCATTTTATCAGAACTGACTTCTTGGAAAGAACAAAAATAAAATCTCCCAAACACCTGCTCCTCTCCCCTCCCCATCCAGGAACAGCCCTGTGCCAACAGCATCAGTGTTGCTCTGAAAGCAGGATTTGAAGGCCAGATAAGGATGGTTCTTCTGTCTCCTTCAGCAGTAAAAGTCACTTGGTCTTGAATGATGTGGATATTGGGAAGTCCAATGCTTCTCCAGGAGAAATAAGGGAGCATTGGCCTCCTGGAATGATTTTGACAAGGGCCAGCAGAGCAGAGCTGTGTCTGAGGTGTCCTGTGCAAGCTGAATTGCTGATAAACATGATCCAGCCCCTTCTCCTGTGTGTGACAGAGGTCCCAAAATGCACAGACTGGGTCTGCATCCCTCCTGAGCAACCCCAGGGTCAGACCTGCAGGATGCCCACTCCTCCCAGAGGATGCTCACTCACTGTTCTATCCTGTACACGGCACCAGCCTCAGAGGCAATATTAAGCCATAAACCATAATGTGTTCTGACACCACCTGATGTGCTGTAATTGCTCTAAACCCATGAAATATGATGTCATTGCAGAGTGGCTGCTACCACTTTGTGTTACGGGTCTGATGGCTCCAAGCTGTTACCTCACAGCAGGCTGAGGGAGAGCAAACAGCTCCTGCTCCCCACTGGCCCTGGCTCTGCTCACCCTGGTACCCCAGAAATCCACATATCCCAACCCATCTTCTCAGACACGGGGGGAGAGGCTGATACAGAAGTGCCCTCTGTATTTCCAAACTGATTTATCCATTTGCAGAAACACCAGGAGGGGTTACTTGTTTAAAACCTCATTCACTCAAATAATCAGATCATAGTTAAAAAAAGCCCCGGATCTCCAGTTAGTTTTTTCATTAGTCTGTGATACTTCAGACCATCCAAGAGCTTGGAAAGCTGCTGCCTGCACAAATCCAAGCACACTGCCAATGGAAAAGGTCCTTAGTGCTAATTGCCCATGCCAACCCCAGGCATTAAGAAATTATTGCTAATGCAGCTTACAACAGCTTTTATAAGACACTATTAAGGAATTCACCAGAAAACAGAACCAAATAAAGCAGAAAGCGATTAAAGAAAAACAAAACTTACCCCAAACTGCTGGATCAGCAGGAACAAGAGCTGGAGCCATCATCTGAGTGTGGCAGCTCCAAAGCTGAACTTGAAGCTCCCTTTATCCCAGCAGTGTTGCTGCTGTAGCCTGGGGCCTTCCCTAAATACCCTGGGGTGGGAGCAGGGCTCAGCTGTGACTCATTTTCCCCCAGCAACTCCCTCTGGAGTTGCAGTTGGTCCCTTGCACCTGCAGCCCTGCTCAGGCAGCCAGGTCAGGGCTGCAGTGGTGCACATCCAGCCAGGATGCTGGGCCTGAATGTGGTTCCAGGGGGACGTGCTTCCCCTGGGGTCCTTCCCATGAAAAGGGACAAAGCTGAGGTTGGGCCTGGGGTTGTTTTTTCAAAAGGCTGATAAAAATAAATCTTCAAAGGGGTGAGGAAGAGGAGGCACAGTTTGTGCTGGAGAAGTGTCACCCACAGAGATGACGGCTCCAAGTGGCACAAGGACACAGGGCTGTGACTCATGACTTTTCGGCATTCCATCCTGGTGTCAGTATCACATTTCGAGGATTATATTTTATTCATAAAAATTGCTGTGCTCACAGCCGTGTCCGGCAGAGCCGGCGTGTGGCTGAGCCTGGGGCTGGCAGTGCTGTGCACCACCAGAGGGTCCCAGCTCTGTAACAACTGCTGAAAAGTAAAAATAATACGTAAAACTGGGTGAGAGTCCCCAGGTTCCACCCCATGACCTGGAATGTGGGTGCCTTCATGGCACCCGAGTGCTGGGCCGGGGTTTACAGCACGTGATGGGCTGTTGTTGGTAACCGCAGCCCAAATGAGCCCGGGTGGAGCATGTGAGGTGGTATTTTTAACTCTGAGGTCCTGGTGACATGGAAAACTGGGTGCCTGGTCCAGGTGCTGCACAGATCGATGGAAAATTTCCCACCACCCATCGACAGCTCAGCTTTGCCAACCCTGGGCACTGCAGTGTGTTAACAAATGGTGCTTCTCCCTCACGAGCCCAGAGCCCAGCAGAAACCTCCACTAGGGAATTAGCTGGGAAGTGCTTCCCTGCAGAGCTGAAGGTGGGAAGGTGGCATGGTGAGATGGAAAGAAGGATGGTGCAAACCCAAATTTCCCAGCTCAGAGCCTGATTTACCATCCCCAAGCAGGAAAAACATTTTCAACCCCTTGAGAGGGTAAAGACAGGACGAGCCCATGGTCCTCGCCAGGCTTGATGGCTCCCCAGCACAGTGTTAGCTGGGACTTGGAATTCACCCATCAGTGCAGACATCTCCACACATCTCCCTTGTCCTTCCCCCCCACGGGGAGGACCTGTGCCAGGCTGGGAGGTGGCACATGGTGGCATCCCCCCTCCTCCCCGCCACCCTCCCGCAGCCCTGTGCCCACCCTCGCCGGCTCAGCCGAGACAAGCGGAGGCTAAGAACATCCACTGGGTTTTATTCCTCAGGTCTGACAAGTAAAAGCACAAATTCTCTTTGGAAATAAGGAAAAAGAAATTAAACCAAAACCCCAAACCAACGTTCAAAGCACGCGGACAGTTTGCGTTTCTCAGGACGGAGGCCGTGCCATCAAGCTCCGCCGCCGGACACGTGTCCTTCTGCAGAGATGTAGTTTAAAAAAAAACAACTCATGGAGGAAAAGAAGACACAGGGCTACGGGTTTCCATGTCAATTCTAGAGGAGAAAAATGGCCCTTTTTTGCTACTGTTATAAATATCCCATCCGAGCGACTCAGAGCAAACAATAACCGTGAGGAGGACATCCGTTCTGCTTGGCCCCGTGGGCACAAAATCTCTACTGGCACCTCAGACTGCTACAAGCCCTCGGGGACGGTGGCCTGGCACCCGTTGTGTGCCCCGGCTCTCAGCTGGCCCCCCCGGGGTGACGGGTGCTGCCATCCCTACGAGCGGCACCCGTCACCCTTGCCGGAGGCTGTCAGGATGCCGCGCCGCAGGGGACCAGGGAGCAGGGATCCAGGGGGAGAGGGGGCAGGGGAGGAGGGGTGCCGGGGCATGGCAGGGCCACGGGTGGCTGCTCAGGTGCAGGCGGCCTCCTGGCTCTCGACGGGGATCTCGCTGCCGCTGCCGCCCTCGCCGTACTGCTGGTAGGGGGGGATCTGGGGCGCCTCGATGATGAGCAGCCCCTCCGGAGACAAGGAGGCGAACACCGTGATGGGATCGACCTCGTAGGGCAGCCTGCAGGAGGAGGGGAAAGATGGGATGGGTTAGGAGTGCGGGCCATGCTGCATTCCCGGTGGACACCGACGCTTGGGAAGCTCACACAGGACCCCCAGTGTGTGGGGAACCACCCGAGGCACCAGCCCGGGTGTGGGGCTCAGCAAAGCCTCTGTTATTACTGTAGTGCCTGGGAATGTGTCAGGGATATTTAGAGCGGGCTCCTGGCCGGCCTGGCCCCCGTGGGAGCTCTGTTTAATCTCCCCGGCAGATGTGTTTGACGGGATGTCACCCGCCGCTTGTGCCTCTACAAAGCAGGAGTAAATCCTGGCCGTGCCGCAGCCCACGTCAGCCGCGAGCCTTGCCCGTAAAAGGAGCCCGAGCGCCGAGCAGGAGGGAGCGCAGCGCTCGCCCCAGCCTTCCCGTGGGAGTTTGGGATGCACAGGGCTCCTTCAGGGTGGAAAAGTGAAGCTGAGCTGCTGCCAGCTGAGGAAACCCTTCCCATGCCTTGGGCTTTTTGCTGCCTCTCCCTGTTAACCCCTGCGGCCGGGGGTCTGCCCCCCACATCGGCTGCCTCTGCAGGACTCGCCTTTGCCATTGTTGTTGCCAAAGTGAGCCATGGGTGAGTCAACGTGATAGCGATCTGAGTGACATCATGGAGATAAACGGATACAGAGACATCCTCGGGGATGTGCTCCGGGGCTGGCGGTGGTGTCAGCCCGTTGTGCCCCGCCGCACCCCGGGGGTTGGCTCCTCACATCCCTCCCACTCCCCGCGCCCCAGCCCTCCCCAAACACAGCCCCGGGCGTGGAGGAGACTGACAGAGCACCCCAAAAAAGGCCTCCTCCTCCTTCATCTCCCTCGGGAAGTTACTTCGTGGCCTGAACCAGCCAGGCACGTGCTGCAGAAGGGAAGATTTTGGGGTGAAAACAGTCCCTGCGTGTGTGAGCTGGGGCGCAGGGACTGGCAAAGCTCAGCCAGGCCAACCGGTACCTACTGGATTTTCTTGGTGAAGTTCTTGGAGACAATCCCTCCTTCCACCTGCTGCTCCTCGTGTTTGCCTGCAGGGAAGGCCAACACCCCACATCAGCACCTCACCAGGAGATTATTTTTTCCCCCAACAAACAACAACAGCAAAACCCAACAGGAAAGTTTTCCGAGCAGTTGTTTCCCTTCCCCTGTGCAAACCCTTCCCTTGGGAGGGCTCGGGGAGCCTCTCCATGTGGGGAAGGTGATGGTGGACAGAGCACAGCCGTATTTCCAGTAAGAAAGTGGGGTCTCACAGGCTGCCAAGAGCTGGTGCTTAAGAAAATAAAAATAAATAAATAATAAAACCTTTGGAGGTGCCAGCCTCCTCCCCTGGCCCCACTGGGCTGGGCTCCTCTCCACCACAGTCAGGATGGGGGTCCCTGTGCCTGGAGCATCAGCCAGTGTCTGCCTGGACCCTCCTGACCTGGGGTTTCCCTCTGTGATGCTGTGAACCCCAAATAAATACCTGAGACTGTGCTGGGTGGCAGCCCCAAGCCCTCCCTAGTGACCCCAGCCCAGGGGACTCGGGGCCAGTGGAGGACATCAGTGCCAGGCTGATGGGCTGCTGAGGGCACTCTTGGGCACCCCAGATGTGGTGGACCCTGCACCCCCTGTCCCCACCATTAACTGACTTCTCAGGGACGTGCTTCTGCCCAGCTCAGACCCAGGCTGGGGCTGTGGAGCAGCTGCTCCCTTCTTCCCAGCCTCTCCCTCGGCCCCTTTAAAGGGAATCTCCCTCCGTGCCGGCCTCACCCCGGCTATAATTAACCCAGCCAGGCTGGGGCCCCTCTCTTGGCCGCTCACTGCAGGGTGCCGCCAGCCGGGGTAGAAAGCAGGGAGATTTACCCCAAAGGACACGTGTCCTTTTTCATTCTGACAGCAAACCACCATGGCTTGTGAGCCGGATCCCCCCATGGCACCCCCGAACTGCCTGTGGAGCTGCCCCAAAACCCTCCCCGGCTCCCGAGCACAGGGCTGCTGCCGCTGCCTTAAAATAAAGGGGATTTTAGCATTTTACAGCAATTCCTCGAGCCGGCAGGACCGGCTGCTTTTCGTGCCCCATCCTGCTCTCACCTGACACCTCGACGTAGCCGTCCTTGGTTTTGACGGTCAGCTCCTCGGGTTTGAAGCTGTGCACGTTGACACAGACCTTCCAGGGCTCGCGGGGAAAGGGCGCGGGGCTGCGGCTCTCGGGGTACCCCCCGAAGTGGGCGCCGTAGCCGGGGGCCATGGCCGAGGGACGGCCCATCCCGGCGCGCAGGGGGCCCGGCCAGGTGGTGGTGAGCCGGGGCCGAGCCCAGTCGGGCCAGTCCGCCGTCAGGTCCCCGGGGAAGGGTGACAAGCCGAAATCATCGTCCAGCAGGCGCGAGGTCAGGCCGGGCTCCCGGAAAGGGTCTCGGATGCTGCGCCGGCCGGGATAATGGCAGGAGAAGGGCAACTGGCTGTCGGCCATGGCTTCCTTCGGAGGGGTCTGAGCGTGTCCCTGGGGCTCTCCCACGGAGCCTCAGCCTCTGTGTGGCTGTTCCTGGCTGCAAACTTCCCCCGGGAGCCTGTCCCGGAGGAGACGCATCCACCCCGGGTGGGACGTGGGTGCACGGGGACGGTCCCTCCTTCCCAGCACCAGGTGAAGGACGATGAGAAAATCGATTCAAGCTGAATCACCGGGAGCTGGAAGAGCGCAGGAAGGACGGAGGGAGCTCTCTGGCCGTGAGAAAACGCTTCCTGTCTGGCTGCGATCCCAGGACCGGGGAGAGGAAAATAAAACTTCTTGTCAGGAGAAGAGAAAAAAATAGTAAAACCAAGTATCCTGAGATTAAAAAGCTTCTCTCTCCTTTCTCACTCCCCAGCACTTTATGTGCAACTTTCCCCGCTGCTCCCGGCTGGGAGCTGCAATAAATGCCTGAGCTTGGAGCCCAGAAACTTCTCTAACCTTCCAGCCCTTGGGCGAGCACTATTTATATGGATTTGGGAGGAGGGGGGTGGTGTGTTTTGCAAGTCCTGCCCTGTCAGCCGAGTATTTTGGAGAGGATGAAACAGCCGTGGAGAATCCGGGCTGTGGCAGCTGACCACTCCTGCTAGCCCGAGGATCCCGACTGCGCTGGGGCCACGGCACTTCAGCAGCTGCCCCAGCCCCCGCTGCCCCCTCCTGCCGCCCTGCCTGCCCAAAATAGCCCGGGCTGGCTTCTTTCACCCCAGTGTCACCTGTTAAAAATACCTTGGTGGGGCTGACCAAGCTGTTCCCCTCACTGTAAAGCCACGTGTCCCCACACCACCGGGTACCACTGTACCGGGAAATGGGTCACTGGTGGCACCCCCAGCACAGCACAGCGAGGGCGGTGGGACCCCGTGGGTGGGTGTTTGGGGGATGCAGGGCAGGGAACAGGATGACCCTCTCCAGCACCGCTTCCTTGGCCACCTTCACCTGTTGGGCCCAGAGAAGTGTCCCCTAACTGGGGGAAGGAGAGGGACCCCGGGAAGCAGGCAGGGTCCCCACGGTGCTGCTCAGTACCTGCCTCCTCCTCGCCCCGCCGCGTGCCCCGGCCCTGCCGCAATCCCGGTGCGGGCAGGGCGAGGCGCTAATCACAGCCGCGGCCGGCTAATTACAGGGCAGCGGCGGGAGCGAGCCGCGCGGTGGGAAGAGGCGCGGCGGCGCTGCCGGGGGAGCTCCCAGCGAGCATCCACCCGGGAGACACAGCCCCAGCCCGGGCGACATGCAGGGGGTACCGCTGGCAACGAGGGACTCCCCGTGGAGGTGATCCAGGCAGCGCCCCGGCGAGCAGTGGGGATGCGCTGGACGGTGGGATGTGATCAATGAGGGTCACGTTGGATACGGAAGAACTTCCTCTTGCCGCATCCTGGCTCTGCTTCATGCTCCGTCTCTCCAGCATTTGCAATTTTTCTAATGGACTTGATGGAACTAATTGCAGCAGGAAGACTTTAATGCACCGCAGGCCGCGCAGAGATTCAGCCACTGGTCACTCCGTGGCATTAATGACGCTGCACCGACGTGACATCGCTGGGGGCGGGGAGCTGCCTCTCCTGGGCCGGGACAGGGCTTCCTTCGCTTCCGTGGAGGCAGCTGGTATCACAGGGGTCTCCCTGGGGTCCAAGGGGGATGCCTGAAGATGCCCGGGGAAGTCTCAGGTGCCGGCTGAGCACCCCTGGTGCAGGGGGGCAGCTGCCAGCAGAGAAGCTGAGCATCCCCTTCCATGCCCTTCTCCTGCCTGGCTGTCCCTGCCTGGCTGGGGGCTCTTGCTGCCCACGAGTGACAGTAGGGGGGCCTGGGGGACGTGGCCACGCACTGATCCTGAGCTGAGTGGGGCACCTCTCACCGTGGCTGGGCAGTAGGGTCACTCCAGCACTGACATCTGCACCTGCTCTGGCAAACACCAGAGCACTGGGAGAGGGGGACAAGCCCCGAGGATGTTTCGGGCAGCCCCACGATCCTGCTGTGTTTCCAGGAGCCTCAAAACATCCCCAGTCCCACATTTTTCCCACATAGCTCCAGGCCATTCTCCCTCCCCGGCCAGGAATTCTGCCTGTCGCCTCGTTCATCCCCATTAGTCACACGTCCCCTCCTACCCGCTCTGGGCCGTCCCAATTTAGCTCCTGTTGTCACTCCAAACCTCCCGACTGCCTCCCACTGCTGAGCCACCCTGCGACATCAGTTCTAGGAAGCATGAAGTGCCCTTGCAGCCTCCCTTCTCCTCTGAGTGACCTGGGGATGCTGTTCTGTGTTCCCAAGATCCATCTGTGCCACGGCCAGACCTTTCCTGGCTGCCTATCTGAGCCCTGTTGGGGACAGCATGGGGATCTGGCCCAGTGCTGCTGCTCCCCTGTGGGGCTTCCAGCCAGTCCAGGGGCACACCCCAAAGTGAGGGTGCTGAAGAATCCCAGTTGCCTCTGCCTCCTGGCAAGAAGGTGACCATGGCAGGAGCTCTGTGCAGGGTTTGGAATAAGAGCTGTGCAAGCAGGGAAAGGCACAGCCCCAAGGAGAGCAGTGTTGAGCCCAACAGTGACCTCCATGGAGAGATGGATGGATTTCTGGCTTGGACTTCCCATGCCTGAATAGGGTGGGGGGATCCAAAGTGCCTGGCAAAGGGCAGCAGAAGCCTGGCCCAGCAGGGAAAGGAGAGCTGCCAGAAATACTAGCCCACAACTTTTTTTTCTTCAGCCAGTCCCCTGAGGAGCCAGTCCTCAGCAGCTGGGAGTGGAGGCACATGCCCTTCCCTGTGGAGCAGCTGAAACAACCCAAAATATCCCACTGTGCACAGTTGGATCCAAAAGGAACACGACAAACAGGGCTGTGATGCAAAGGAAATACTGTCCGAACCTTTATTGGAACCTTTTTCTAACCAGGCTAACAACTCAAACACCCAGGAAGACTAAAGGATACAGAACACATGTCGATGGAGAGCAAGGGGAGCTTTACAACGAACTCAAACAAACAGATGCACCAATGTCATTTGGTGTGGAATCAACCAACGGGCAAGAAAACAGAGACACTGTTTCCCTCACGGCTTTTCTCATGCCTTGGCTTTTCTAGATCTTCTCATTCCCTGGGTTTTGAAGGCAGAGAGCTGTCCCAGGCCTGTGAGGATCAGGGTGTTTTTCTTTAGGCAGTAGCCCAAAAGTTGGGATGCTTGACCACGATGCTGTTGCTACAACAGCAGATGTACTGGTGCTTCAGGGACCCTCCCAGTCATGTGCAAACTTCCAGGTAGCAGCAAAGTCATGAGAATTATTTGTTCTCTGGTAAAGAGGTAATAAAACCCCACTGGACAGTACAGGGCAAAGTCTTCACCTGAATCGGTCCCTTTCTCAGACCAATATCCCAATTGCCCCAAGGCTGAGCACCCAGCAGCTCCCAGCCAGCTCCCTGGGAACAGCCCAGCACTGGGCACGTATCAATGCCAGAACCACGTCCACACTCCACCACCACAGGCATCTCTGCCCATGGAGCACAAACACCTCCCACTCGGGGAAAGAGGACACTGGGGCAGATCGTGATTTTTAGCACGTCCCATGCTCTTTCCAAAGCTGGAGGAGGATTCCTGCAGCAAGCTCTGCTTGTGTTGGAAACAACAGCAGAGACCGCCCCAGTCCTGCCCTGGCCACCTTTCCTGAGCTCCCACCTGGACAAAGCTACTGGTTCTGGCACAAAGCTCAGGGAAGGGGGAAAAGCAGGACATGGCACAAAGGTCTCAGGATGGGGCAGTGTGGACATCCTGCCTTCCTGGTAGAGACCACGGCCAGTCACTTCAACCCTATCCTCTTCCTCATCATCGATGCAAAGGTGACAAGTATTCCCCTCTCCCAGAGGGAAGAGGGCACCAGCAGTGGGAGATCAGAGATCTCCAGGGATCTTTGGTGATCCAGGCAGCCCTATTCCATATGGCAGAGGAAGAGGAGCAGGGTTATTCCTCCACAAGAGCTGGCCTGTCACCTCTGAATGCCCTGCACCTTTCCAGGGGGATGTGATTTGTCAACAGGAGCTGGTCCAGGGAGATGGAGAATTTTCACCTGCCTTGCCCATCTCTGTCACAATGAGGTTCTTCCCTAAATCACTGATGGTGAAGTCCAAATGAGCCCAATTTGCCTGTTTCTCTCCAACATATATGGCAACACCTCAAAGGCTCCTACCTTCATAGACCCAACGGCATGGCCCAAATAGCTTTTTTAAATTAATGCTCAATAAATAGAAGAAATAAATATTAAATAGAGGCCAAGTCCTCTCAGCCTGTTCAATATATGTACAATGCATAGCAAAATAAGTGATTGGCTGTTGCAGACAAATTTGGTACAAATTCAGTCCCCAAAACAACAAAAACATTGAGAAAGTTGCAGTGAACATAAAGCAAAGCTCAGCTGAGTGCTGTAAGCCATGAAGAAAAGAACAAACAGAACAGTGCTTTGAAACATCCCTTATCTTTGCTTCCCAGCATTTTCCTGATGCTATGGCCAGCCTTGGACATCCCTTGTGTGTCTGACCACAGGTGAGCAGCGATTCACCAACATCAAAATGACCAAGTTGCTTTTCCACCAGATGAACTTGCTCTTTGCAGAGAGCACCTGCAGCAATCTGAGATGTTGGATTCAGAGCAAAAATCCATAAAAGCAACAAATGAGAGAATTAAAAAAAAAAAAAAAAGAAAAAAAAAGCACTGGCAAAAGGCACAGAGACAGAAAAGCTCACGGGCTTCACACAAACTCACAGAAACCCCAGTTGTCCACTGACAAGGGAGGGTGATGTTCCAGGTTGTACTAAAAATCTTAAATAAGTTAAAAAATAAATACCATGACCAAGGGAAACTCACATGTATATGCACATGTGCACATACATACGTACACACACACAGACTGGGTTTTGCAAGGACCTTCCGCAGGGATCAGTCTCTCACAGTCTCATTTCTTTAGTTTTCCCATGGGTGGGTCACTGCGCAGGGATAAACACAGCAGGGGAGTCCTGGCGACGGGGCATCCTCCCAGGGAAACCAGCAGTGCCTCTGTGGAGCAGATTGGTTTCGGGTTGAGCACCGGCTGCGGAGCCAAGGGAAACAGCACAGCAGCCAACTGGCACCCGGCCGGCGCGAGCACGGCCCGGGAGACACTTCCCCTCGCAGCACTGCCAACACCCCGGGGCTCAGCCGGCCGGCAGACCCTCGCCATCACCTCTGTCAGCTCCAAACCTGTCTGCATGCTCACATCCATCGCATTCCTGCGCAAATCTAATGAGAGACCCTAGATTTTAACGTGAAAACACACAGCTCTGCCCCTGCTCCAGAGAGCACAGAGGGACACGTTGGCAGCAGGAGTGACTGTCACTCCTCAGCAAGAGGGGCCAGAGCTGTAAACCTTTACATGAGACCGGCAGCATGGATACATTCAAACAAACAAACAAACAAATCCGAAAATAACTTAATGTTAAAAAAAAAAAAAATAAATACTGGTAACAGTGACCACTTGCATACATTCTGACATAGAATTAAAAATAGAATAATAATAATAATAATAATTAATAAATAAATAAATAATTTAGGAGGTTTAATCCTATGCAAGTCTGCTTGGGAAACCCCAGGAACGTTTAGCTGCCATGGACTGTCCAGGCAGATGCAATCCTTGAAACATAGATCAGCTGGACAGGTTTGAGAGCCCTGTGCAACCCTCAGGGTCATCTCCTGTCCCATGGTGAGTGGATGCTGCTGATCCTGGTGTGGTGCTTCCATTGTCCAACCCCAGCCACGATGTGTGTTTGGTATTTACACCAGTTGCACAAAGCCCCTCCTCTTTTCCTTCTTAATTTTGGATCTTCTGGCTCGCTGCTTCCTCGCTACAGCTGCATGTGGGTGTTACGGGGTGCCAAGGGGCAGGAGGCTGCTCCTGAAACATTGGTAAAGCTGGGATCTGAGCTCCCATCACTGCCTTTGGATCTTCCCCAGGAGCAGAAGGACAGGGTATTTCAGCATCAGACTGGGAAAGACTCTTTGGGGAAGAATTGTAAGGTTTTCAGCCCTTTAGAGAGGGAGCTCACTGCAGAAGGTGGCCAAGGGGCCACTGTCAGGGCCAGCACAGGAGGGAAGGCAGTGGCACCTCACTGCAAGAACACCCTGTCTTTGATCCCTCAACCACAGCCCTGGAGCATTTGCTCAGCCCTACAAGGAATGCTTCTCTCTCTGTCCTAGAAAGTGTCATCCCAGGAGACAGATATGTCCCTACCAAACCACCAACTACACCAGTGCCCACCTCTGCCTCAGCCATCCTCATCCTAACATTACCTACAGAGAGCAAGGCTGGGGATCGGGGTCTGGGAAAAGGGGGGACTTTGGGTGTTGAAGGCACAGGACAAGGGGAACCAGCAGTAGGAAGGATACGGGGAAAGAGACTCCTGGCATAAAACTTCCCCTCGTACCACCCAGGTGGAATTCCAGCCCTCACTGCTGTACTTTTCAACAGGTAACAGGTTTATAGGCTTGCTGAGGCGATCATCCATCTCCACCACAACACCTCGTGGCACTTGGCTTTCTTCCACTTGCTGCTGTGGCCCTTTTCCTGCTGCCAGCAGCACTGGGGGGCTGTAGGTAACTCTTTAGTTGGGGGAGGGTTGCATTCCTTTCTACCCCCTCTCCTCCTCCTGCAGATGGTGGCTCCACTCAGCCCTTTTCTGTGACATTTAAACAACACACCTCCTTGACTCATTAAGCCCAAACTCGTTAATAATCAGGCAGGATGGAAGGGGAGGGGATGGAAAAATGGAGGGTGGGAAGTCCAAATTAGCGTCTCTAAGCACCCAGGTGTTGTAAGAGAAATAAACTCCTCAGCACCAGCTCAGCCTGTGCTGGGAGAAGCCTTTGTTACCCGGCAAAACACAGTAATTGCGCAGGCAGCTGGGCTGGCAGGGAGACAAAACCCCAGGGCCCAGGGAGGCCGGGCAGGCAGGGCCCTCCTGCCACTGCCTGCGGCTCCCTGGAAAAACAGGCAATTAGTGGGGGGCCCTTCCTGTCCCCTTGCACTGCTCTGGCCTCCCGGTGACAAACTGGGCCACCAGTAAACCCTGCTGCAGCCTGGCACCAGCACTACTGTGCTGCTGGTCCTGCCTCAGGGCAGCCTGAAGGGCTCAAGGAGAAATGGTTTCCTGAAATCCTGCTTAAAACTACTGCGTGTTTCAGGAAAGGGATTTGGGGTCCCCTGGCTCATGCAGTGCCCTTTTAACCCTGTGTGCTCTCACTGTACCCCACAACCAGGCTGTCTCCACACCTCCCTACGGTTCCACTCCAAGGGCAACGCTCCCTTTAGAAAAACCTGAACCCAAACTGCACGAGGTTTCCTCCAAGAAGGGAACCACGTGGCCCCTGTCTCCCATGCCACTGCCTGACCCTCGGAGTGCAGCATGACAGCAGCTCCCCTCTGCCTTGTACCCCACCAGCCCCCTGTCTGCTTCAGACCTCAGCAGGCTGCTTGCAAGCAAGTCAGCACTGGGGGATAAAACAACCCTGCAAAACGTGTGGTTATTTAGTAGGAAAGGGCAGGAGAAAGAGCAAACAGCCCTTTTTTTCCCTGGAAATTACGTCAGGAGGGATTTCTAGCCTTCTATTTATAGCAGGGCCTGGCTGAGTGGCAATAAATAAATATTTTCTTATGGAAAAGGCCTGCTACAGAATGGGCAGCTACTCTGGAGGAGAGACTCAAAGGACCTGATATTTGCCTTGGTGGGGACAGGTCACCCCCCGATCTCGGAAGCTTTCCAGTAAAACTCCTCCCTAACTGGGTCTCTTCCTCCAACAGAAGTTAATTTGTTGGTTCCTGGAGCTGAGTTCTTTCCTTTGGAAAAGCTGGTAGTGCTTTGGAGAGTGGTAGCGATGGAGAGACGGGAGCATCAGGGAGGATGGAGCAGGTCTGTCGTGACAGACCCTCTGTAAAGCACCGACCCTTCTTCCAGCCCTGGCACAGGGAGCTGGGACTGATCCACCCACTCCATGGCAGAACAAAGGGGCTGCATCAGGCGCTCCAGGGCTCTTAACTCTGAACCGGGGAAGGGGGACCCGGCACTGCCACCACATCAGTATCGGGGATGATTGCTATCGATGGCCAGGTAGGTGGGAAGGAAGCGGAGAATGCCAGGAATCTGGAGGTGCCGCCGGCACACGGTGTCAGCCACCAGCGGCACTCCCTAACGACGCAGGCTGTCGGAGCTGGCTCCTGAGTCATAGCTCCTGCTCCTGCTGCGGCTGCTCCTGGGGCCCGAACTCCGGCTGCGGCTCCTGCCCTCGGCGCTGCTGCTGCTCCAGCTTCGGCTCCGGCTCGTCCGGTAGCTGGAGTAGCTCCGGCTTCGGCTCGGGGAGCGGCTGAAGCTGCTGTACCAGGAGGAATAGCTGCTGGCACTGCTGGAGGAGGAGGGGCTGGGACGGTAGTAGGGGATGGGGCGTTTGCGGGCACTGTGGGGACAGAGAGACACGGGTTACCAGCAACACAAGGACAGATTTACTGCCAAAATCCCCAAAGAGCACTGTTTGCTCTGCACAACACTCCCAGAAATATGAATGTGTTTGCTTAAAAGAAAAAGAAGGAAAAGATCAGGTAGCTGATGGGCCTTGGGATTCAAACCACCCACACCTACAGCCCTGGGGAACATCCCAAACATGAAATCTGAGGCAGGGCTCTGCTTGATGTTGTCCCAAAGAGCCCTCAGCATGAACGCTGGAGTCAATGTTTGTCTTTCTACAGTGTGGGACATCTACCACAGGGAAGGATGAAATAAAAACCTGTGAGGAGATGCTCCTAGCACCTGAGTCCCTGCTCTGACTGCATCCTTTTTCCTTCAGCTGTTGTAAATGAGACACACACACCCCCCCTCCAGTCCTCCCTCTGCCTCTAGCTAGAAATCCCCAAGCTCTGGGAGGGGTGGAAGGGCCTGTTGATCAGGCTCAGGGAAACCTGAGAAACCTCCTCTGGCAAGGGCTGGGACCCAAGGACAGCCCACATCCCCCTGGGAAGCGCCAGCTGAGCCCGTGTGCGAAGGATGGGGCGGCATCCCCTTACCTTGTGATGCGCCGAGCTTCGAGGTGGCTGGGAGAGTCCCTCCGGCGCTTCCTCAGGGGGGAGTAGGAGCGGCGCCGACGCTGCCGGTCACGCTCCCGGTGCGACTCCTTCTCACTGGAGCTGTACTTGTGCTCTCGCTCACGGTCCCTGGGGAAGGCACAGGTTGTGAACTGTCACTGCTGGGGGACAGTTTTGTGGGTGGATTTGGGATGTGGAGGCAATGACCCATTGAGTGGAGGGCACTCATGTCCAAAAGGGACCACTCTAAGTGTTCTGGTGGCATCAGCCCTGAGCTCTCATGTAGCTGGACAGAGAGACACTCATCTGGCTGGACAGATGGACACCACTGATTGTGTCTGGGGGTTCCAGCAGTGTCTTACAGTGGCTCTGCACTGCCAAGCTAAGGTGGCTTACAGGGACCCGTGTCTGTGGGTGTGCTCTGTATTTAGCTCTGTAAAATTGCTCTTGTTGGCCATGCTGCCGGAGCTGGCACTCACAGCCCTGCCAGCAGGAACAGCCCTGCCAGAAGGCCCCACGTGAGCCGAGGGCCCCAGCCCCGAATCCCTGCAGGGCTCCTCACGCCTCGCCAGAAGGAGTGCCGGTGTTGCTATGGTTTTCTCTTTTGTTAAATTCCCGTACACGTCAGTACAGGCCCTTCTGTGGAGCGTGGCTGACTTCATACACCCCGCTCAGTGCCATCTGCAAAGCAACACGTTACAGGTCAAGAGCCTGCCTGATCCTTCCATGCAAAAAACGTTCTCCTCAGTAGCACAGGGATTGTCACAGCTTGCAAGAATCAACCTTGGGAATGTATGATTTTAAGGGTGCAAAATGTTCACAGCAGCAGTGATGATACCAGAAGAACCTGCCCAAAGGCATCTCTAGGACTGAGCTGGAGATGTGTGTTTTCTAAGGAGTGTGGAGGGAACAGAGAGTGCCTGGACCGTGTTTCCCTCTGCAGGCCTGTGAGTGCCAGCCCAAGGGTACTTGGCATCTGCCCCGGCGACAGGGGCACTTCCCAGGGCCTGACAATCTTTGGCAGAACCGTGACTCTGAAAAGCAGAATGTCATTCCCTGCTGCAGTCAGACCCCCCTCTGACATGAGCTCTTCTCCTGGGTGGCCAGACCCAGACAGAGCCTCATGCTCTGCCCACCATTCACACCAGCATGACAGAGAGGGGCACTTCCTGGGTTTTCCCATGAGGCATCTCCCACTGGGATGAGGCCGTGGCACACACCACTGAGCAGAGCAGCCATCTGTGCACTCCTGGTTGCACAGCTGTCCCCTGCAAGGGCTTGGAGCTGAGGGACAGCCACTTCACCTGCCACATGCTCTGACTGTGACCATGATGCTTCAAAGCAAAGGATAAAACAGGTCTCCTCCCCAGCAACCCACCCCAAAAGTGCTTTGTGTGAAATCCTCCTGAATCAATACCAGACAGTCCTTGGCTCCAGAAAATCCATTTTTTCTACAGCTCATCTCTGGGCTCTTCCCTCTGCAACAGCACCCCAGGGGCAATAAATGGTGAGAAATCTCCAGTGGACTGAGGGCCAATATACTGCCATATACCTTCCTGCATGACCCTCTGCTCCCTTTCACCACAGTGCTGAGGACCAGAGCACCCAGTGAGGAAGCTGAGGGAGCAGTCTGGGGCTGGGAAGAACCTGGAGGTATGCTGGAGTCCAGCCAAGTGATGGAGGCAGTGGGAAAGCTTGAGGCAGCAGATATCACATGAGAGCTGTACCTGCTACGGCTGTAGCGGGAATAACTGGGGCTCCGACGAGGCCTTGAACTCCTACTCCCAGGACTTTTTTTGCAGGATTTGGAGGAATAGCTGGGGGAACGTGAGGAAGACCTGGAGATAGGAAAGAAAGAGTTAAAGAGGCTGAAGGCTGAGGCTGTACGAGACTACTCCAAACCTGGGTGAGGGGGAAGAGGTGTCCCATATTTCACGGGCTCGGCTCAGCTCTGTGAGCCAGATCCAAGCCTTGAGGATCCCCAGGCACCCCCCCAAACTCTCACACCTCCCCCTGTAAGGAGCCTGCCAGCCAACAAGGGTTAGACATTGCCCAGGGTCACAGAGACAGCCATTTCAGCTGGCCTTACCTCTTTCCCGAGGAGCAGGACCTGCTTCGGGAGTACCTGGGAGAGGCCTTGCGGTGTGAGGAGCGGGAGCGGCTGGAGCCGGGGGAGGATCTGCCCGTGCTGGTGTAGGACGCGCTGCGGGAGCACGGCCTGAGCGGGGAGCTGTGGGTTGGGGATGGGGGCAAGTTTCGCTTCTTCTCCTCCGAAGAACTGAGACACAAGGACAGGCACCCTCTGTGAACAGATGTTTGGACACTCCTTGAAGCTGTGGCTGAACTGGGACTGGTCCCTGGCTGAGGGGAGCACCATGCTCCAGCAAACAAATACTCCCATCCTCCCATTCCCCAGCTGGGGGTAAAAAAGACCTCTTGGCTCCCCAGGCTGCTGTTGCGGGAAACCCCATGTGTGTGGGTCAGAGTCCAAGAGCTCACCCTCCGGGCTGTGCCAGGGAAGGGCTGTGGAAGAGGTCTCAGGTGGCACAAGGAGCTGCTCATCTGCCCCGTGCCAAACACACCAGAGGCATCTGGCTGGCAGAGCCTGGGTCAGGCCAGCGAGCAGTGCAGGTTCTGGGCAGGGAGTGAGGTGAGAAGTGCTGGAGTGAGGGAAAGGCAGAGCATGGCAGGGCAGGGGGCTCTGCTCCAGCCTGGCTGTGGAGCAGCATGAGTGGACACTGAGCAGGCATGTCCTGTTGCCTTTGGACAGCGCTGCGTGGATTCCTCCTCTTCCAGGCACAGAAGTGCCCAGGGAATTAACTGGGGTCAAGAGCCCAGCAGCCAGGCAGCCTCCCAGCAGCCAGGGCCAGCTGCAATCCCAGCTCCACCCATGTGAAGGCAGAGTTATCCCACTGGAGTCACAATGTGATAAGTACATACAGCCCTAAAATTTTACCCTCTGACTGAAAAACAAAGCTTGTTCTTCCCAGCACCCATTCCCCTGGCTCCCACTCCCAGATCATATCCTGGCTCTAACTTCCAGCCTTTAGGACCCAAGGGCCTGAGCTGGAAGAGTTCCCTAACACCACTGCCTGAGCACAGCCTTGAGTACCAGCCACCAAGTTTCAGTGTCCTCACCCCCAACATCCCCTGGCAAATCTCCAGGAATGGGAGGCAATGTTGGAGGCCAGCAGCTACTCCTCTCTCCTGAGGATGACCTGTGGCACTGGGTGGTGGTTTGACTCCTGCCCAAGCCTGGATGCCAAGCACTGTGGCCCCAGTGCTGCTGCTGTGATATCCTGCAGCCAGCGAGGTACTTGCCCCTCCCTGTGCTCTCCACTAGCAGAAGATGCTATCTTTTCACCCTGGACCAGTCCTGGATGAGCTGGGAAGGGGGCAGGTTGGGTTTGCTTCATTGGACAGGTGAAAGAACAGCCCATAATGGTTTTAGTGAAAACAAATCCTGCTTCCCTTCCCCTCAGTAGGCAGAGGGGAAGAAGTAGCGCATCAACCCCCAGATGCCCCTTTCAGATTGTTCCCAGAAAGGCCAGTGAAACTTTTCTTTGATGTGCCATGCCCAGCTGAGCAGGAATGTGCTCTGGACACAGCCTGACCCAGGCCTAAACTCTGTGTTAACCACACTAAAGCCAGAAGCACCCGTGCAAGCAAAGCCCAGGGATGTTATGGCTGGATTTTATCTTCCTCCTCAGGCTACAGTACTGGTCCTTGCTGGGTTCTGGACTCCAGACTGGCAAGACCGTGGGTGTGATTGGTATCTGCCTGCCTCCAGACCACAGACACCTCCCTGCCGGCTCACCACAGCAGCTGGCGAGCGGGCGGGAGATACAGAGCAACAACGCACCAGGTATTTGGCTGCCAGCAGCAGCTACCGGTAATCACTGACCTGCGGTCTTGTCCCTGGGCATCTGGAGACAGATTTTCCAAAGCTGTTCCCTTGGTCTGGGAAAAACAACTGGTGAAGGAATTTCCTGAATCAGAGCTGTTATCGCTGTTGGCCAGTTTGGGCTTCCCGGACGAGAAGGCATGGCCAAAGCCATCATGGACTAGACTTCTTTTCTCCTGGCTGTCCTTTGACCTGGATGAGCTCGTTTGAGTGGAGGGAGGGGAGGAAGTATCGTTTCCTGAGTCATATTCATGATACTCTCCGTTCTGGCGGGTTAGGTTGCCAGGCGGGCTGTCTGTTTTGGTAAAGAGGTCAGCAGAAGACCCTGACTGAGAGATCTGAAAGCAAAAAAGCCATTTGGCATTGTTTGAATGATTTTTTTTGGGGGGGGTGGGTTGTTTTTTTGTTTTTTTTTTTTTTTTTTTTTTTTTTT
>NW_016690225.1:0-51217 GCF_001604755.1 Lepidothrix coronata
TTTTTTTTTTTTGTGGATGGAAAAAATTTAGGACACTTTTTTGAGTTCAAGAATATAAACTGCAGATATAGTCAGAAGCCCATTAAGACTGATTGCACACAAAATGCTCTTTCGATTATACCCTGAGGCAGAACTACTCAGAAGAAGGCAAGGAAGCTAAACACAAGCCATGTTCTTTGGATCTTAAAGTTAAGCAAAGTATTCTTAGAGTGTCATAACGTGTCCACAGAAATTAAAAAACCAAAAATATAGGTTATGCGCCTTTATCTTTTTTCAAGTCTATGCTGCAATGGATTGTTTTTCTGTAAGCAGAAGAAATGGCTCGTGAAGTAATTAATTAATTTAAAAAAATCATAATTTGACAAAATATAGAAGTGGGAATCCTTTTGTTGTCCTTTCTCTTGCTTGGCAAGCAGCTTTCCTTTCTGTTCCACTAATCCTACTTTGACTAAATTCTGAAGTTATTAAAGAGAACACCCTGTGAATTTTTCTCTCACACGAGCACATAACTGATTGGATTCTCAGAGCCTGGATTGATTGCCTGCATCTGTAACAGGAGACTAAATGTACCAAGGTCTGTCCTGTGGACTTAAGCCTGAGATGAAATGGTCTACATATGCTCGTAGCTTTCAAGGTGAAATGACCATGACCAAATTACCTGTTTGGAAGTTTCCTGGGTCTAGCTTCTAAATGGCACTGGGGAACTGTTTGCTGCCCTGTAAAACCAAACCAGGCATGTCTAACAATTTAATAGCATAGGTGATTGCAAGCTAGTGCTCATGCTCTAATGTTGAACATAGGGGTAGAGGTGTGCCTTTTGTCAGCTAAGAGTCCAGACTGTTACCTCCTCTTCATTGCTTGAACGAGATACGGGGCTTTCCCTGAAGCTGGGCCCTCATGAACGCAGAAAAGGTCGTCATGAGGACTGAGTTTGTGCTGTGCGGAATTCACTTTAGACTGTGCAACCTGGTACTAATATATGAGTGGACACAGTGTACCAGTGTCTGGTTCTTTCTGTTGTATTTTCAAAATTTGCCCCAGAAACAATTGGGAATTAATTTATTCCAAATTTCCTTTTTTGTTTTCTTTTGCCTTCACAGAAAAGTCATGAGCTCTCAGACAAGGACTACCCATCTTGAATATATGAAGATACATCTCACAGGTCAATATCCAGCTTCCTTTCAGATTACTCAAGAAATCCTGGTTGCTGGACAGAGAAGCAAATGCCTACTTGGAACTCTTCTCCTTTTCATCTGAATGTTCATCAGTACTTTTTTGTTTCTTTAAATAAGTATAGCAAGCTTGAAAACTACCTCCATTTCTAAACTGAAGAGTAATAGGCACTGAGTGTTTTCCACAAATTTTAGCTGTGTTAAGAGCTGAAGCAGAGTATTACCAGGAGGAAAATTAAGGAAGTAAATGAACAAATTTGTTTAATCAGTGTAAAAAATGTTTTATGAATATGATTATCCTTATCTCCGGAATTGAAATGTCAGCTTTTATTTTTCTTAATATACAAATAACTCTAAGTAGAATTATTTTTACTGTGATTTTCTATTCACATTCCTTTACTTCTGGGAGAGAAGGAGAAAGACTACTTTAAAAATAATTGAAATTTCTGAGCTCTCCACAAGACCTTAATCAGGAATCTTGTACTTCTTCCCCCCTTAACATCAGAGATATTAATTTTTAATAGCTAAATATGTCACCACTGTTAAATGTTCAGTTCTGCCTTCCAGTACTGATTTACATATAGAAAACACTATGCCAGAAAATGCTCAGACAGAATAAAGATGTCTGAGTAAAACCACTTAATTTTAAAAATATATATTGTATCAACTTTTTACTGGCAAAGCCATAGAGCACAAAAAGCATAAATGTTAGGTGTCTATCTTGAAGACATCTACAAATGAAGTAGTGGTCTAAGAAGAACCAGCAGGACTGCTGGGATATGAATCATGTTTTGTCTTTGTGGTGGGTTTTTTTGACATCTTGATTATGTCTTCCTATGTTTACTATAAAGGAATCTAGATCACTAACTCAAATGGAGATGTTTATCTCATGACTCTGCCTGCAACTGAATCCAATTTTCTCACTTTCTGACATTATTCAAATTATTTGTTTTCATGTCTTCGAATATATTTTTTATTAAAGTTATCCATTAATACTTCATAGGACAATTAAGGAGTGGTTCTAGCTCATTAAGTAGCATGGAAACTAGAAAAAAAAAAAGGTAATAAAATTGGAAGACACAAAGAAGCAAACCCCAACTTTCACTTTTTACTTTGCAACCGTAATATTCTTTTTTTTTTTAATTTTAAAATTGTTTCTTATTATTGAAATATGATAAAAAATAAATACTTTTCTCTGAATGTAGTATACAGTCCCTTGGCTCTATATTTGTTCTCTACAGCTTCACCAAAATCTATACTGAATAACATGAAAAAGCTTCTTTGCATCACCTTGCAAGACAAAGTCCTCCTGGTAGCAGAGCAGTCTAATGACTAACATGCAGAAAACCATCCACATCATCAAATGGAAGTTCTTCTCCCTTTCTCTTTCAATTCTATTCTGCACATATTGTTCTCCTCTTTCATTAACTTCAGAAATATCCTTGAAGAAAATTAATACACTGACTTTCAATGTATCTCTGCTTTCCTCTGTTTGATAACAGAGGGACCAAACACTTTCTTCTTTCTGGGTCTGGTTGGACTTCTGAATACATCTGACAGTCAGGGAAAAAAAAAAAGGTCCATGGCCACTCTTCCTCTCATTTCCTAATAAAAAGGAATAAAGAGCTCTGTAACCCCCAGTACTTCAAGGTTTACGTATATATAACTACATATTCCAGTTATATAGTATATAAACTCAACAAATTGAGTTGAAAGAAGAATAAGTTGAAGGAATAAGTAGTGTCAGCAGACAGGCTGACTGAATGATCTGGAAGGCTGAACCTGGAAACAGGGGTATTGATTTCAATAAATGTGAGAGTCAAGGATAAATTTTGCTCTTCTTGGAAACATAGAAGTACAATACAGGACTACTCAGTTCTTTTTCCCTTTCAGAAAGTTGTTAAGGTTATAACTGTTTGGAGACAACATAGCTGTTTGGAACCTTCTTTTCTTGAATCCAGCCAGTGATTAAATATTTATAGCAAAATCTCAACTTCAAGAAAGTTCATGTCCTTGAAAAACTGAAAAGCATGCTAGCGATGCTGTATCCCAGGCATGATCTTTTCAGTCCCAAATGCAAAACAAAATAGCATCATGCTGGACAGCAAATAGGTGATGCTGTTCAAGAAATTCTTTATAAAATTAGCCCAAAGCGATGAAATATAATCTTATTCTGTTCTGGTGTGTTGTTGATCCTTTTATAAGTTTGAACTGTTAATTGATAAAAACATATTGAAAATTTAGGTTGAAAAGCCACCTTTTGATTTTGCTATTAAATACTATGAGTTTAATTGACAGCATACAGGGGAGGTGGGAAGGAGTAATGAAGTGTTTATGATCTATTTTATTGTCTTCAAAAATTATAGACTTCAAAAATTAGGACTTTTAATGTATGTCTGTAACTGCATGTTCAATCCAATTCAATTGCCTTGAGTGTATTATTAGAGCAGAGCACAGGAATTTTTATTGTTAACAGAGGCAAAGAGTAATCATAAAAGAGTAGTCCAGAAATATCTTGAGGTGCAAAATAATCCTGTACCCCTTAATTGTTGTAATTAAGTTTCAATGAGAGAATTAATTATAACTGGTTTCATTAGATGAGACAGATGAGCTAACATTGTAGTATTCAACCCACCTTCAGTCAAAATTTTTCCAGTAATAGAACCTACTAATGCCATTTGCAACATACTAATAATGTACAGTCTCCATTTGCATTTTCCCTTCAGAGAGTTTCTAATTCATTTTAAAGATCATTAAGCAGGCCAGTGATTTTCAAATATGTATTCATGTTTATTGCTGGTAATTATTTAAGTAAAATTAATCATGTTTCTCTTGTTCTTTCTTTGCATGTGTATTTTTTTGCATGTATCAGTACTCTTTGCAGGGTTAGGGAATCTACTGAGTTACTCAGAATTATTTTGATTTTTATACCCAAGAGTGAGCTGATGATAACAGCTTATCAAACCTAATGTTTTAAGGATGAAGCAGTAGCTCTGGTAAGTAAACATATGAATCAGTTAAATCATGGAAGGCTGCTATATGATCCATTCCACACATACTGTATGTCAACATTTTGATCTAAAGTGTCAGCTAAGGTTTCTGCAGTGTTAATGTGGGAACTCATTTAGTATTTATGGTTAGAAGACACTGAAACCTTTTTTCATCTTATAAAATGATAGGTTAACTGGCAATCTTACAATAAACTCAAATGGAGGATATATAGAAGAGGAGCAAGTAAAATATAGATGTACATCTGTTCATAGGCATACATTGCTCAACTGATTTAACTACTACTAGAAGGAAACATATATTTAACTGGAGCTATGACCCAAAATATTAAATAACTGTCTCTAAACTAAGGGCTCTGATAGTGAGATCACTGAATTGTGCTCAGTCTCCTAAGAACTTTAAACTTCCTTTGTGATTCTGGGCCAAATTCACAAAGTAATTTAATTGCATTTGTTCCAGTGCAGATTCCTAAATCAAAATTTAGGCATCACTGACGTCCTTGAAACTCCCTGTTCTTAAACTGCCTATACCTGACAACTTAAGGGCTATAAAAGTGTTGGGTACCCAAATAATCTAAGTTCTACTTAGGTGTATTTATATTGCCTTTAGTAGGTGTGAACTTTTCTGGTGCTGAACAAATCCACAACTACCCAAGCCTTGACATTCGTGCATTATTTAGCCTGAGGCCCCAGAATCTTTACAATTTGGGGTTTCAGTTGCCTATGATACCTTTAGCTGTGTTTTTTTAAAGTGGTGCTTTTGCCCCTATGTAACGGGAGCAGACGTCCATTTCTTAAGCCAGAAATCCCAATTTCAGTTGTCAGGAAATGTTTTGGGTGGGAAGAACACATGTTCTCTCTAGCCTTCTAGACTGAAGTCTGCAATAGGGCTAGGCAAGATGGGAAAAAAAAAAAATCTATTTGGAACCAAGAAATGAGGAGGGTCTTGAAAATCCAGCTATGTAACATAAATGTCCTGAGATATGACATCGAGTTTCCCAAATGAATACTTCAGCCAAGAACTTCTAATGATACTCACTTTTTTCTCAACCTGGTGAACATACCAGTGATATACTCACTCTATTTTGTGTATTGTGAATCATGAGCTTTGTGAAAGGCAGTACTGGCCTGCCATTAGTCTCCAAAATAAAGGGGGAAATTATATATGGCAGAACTACATTCAGGTCTTGAATAGGTTCATCTTCTCAGCATTTGCTATTGATTACTTTAGGTACATAATTTTTCAATCTATTAGATTCTGTGAATATTTTTCTTTTATATAAAGTTTTTTATTTGCTTTCCCCCCATTCTTTTTAGGAACCTGACCACCAAATTTAAAGTAGATTTCTTTTGGTGATAAGAGTTTCAAAATTTTTTCTGTTGAAATATTTAGTGGTGTCAACACTAGTACCTTTGTAGAAATTCCCTTAGTTTATGACTTCATTTAGTTTTTCCCATGTTATAAAAAACAATTGAGAAATTATGAAAACAATGAGGATTTGGGAAACATTAGATAGCAACAAATAAAATATCTTGCTCTAAAGGCACTGTGCTCCCCTATTCTGGCATGACAGAAGATTAAGGAACTCTTTCAATACACTCATACCTAAATTGATTTTTTGCAATAATTCCTATTATTCAGTTTACTTAAATTGTGTAACTTAAAAAAAAGAGATGCTGTCTTACAGTTGTCTAAGGGCTGCTTGATTTCTACTGACTTCAAATAGAACTGAAATATTTCAGTTTTACAGGGATTCCTTGGTTCTTATGTGAAAATTTTTAAACTTGTCTAAACTCCTAAATCCCATGAGAGTAATTAAACCTAAATAGCTTTAGGTATCTGGACTTTTGAATAAAATCTAGTTCCATTTGTTCCTTTCTTCTGGAAAAAAAAATCACATACCTTTTTCAGTGATTTACTGCATATTTCAGCCTGGCTGTTCATTAACCACTATAAAATTACTGCTGTGTTTTTAAGAAAATGCAGCTAGACTCTCTCATCATGGTTTTTATTGCTGTGCCTGCTGGAGATACACTTTAATGATGAAATTAATGCATAACAACATTGAATGTATCTCCAGTTTCTTTTTCAAAAAAGGTAACAGAGAGCAATGGAGCTGGGAATAGTGAAATTGTGATCCTCAGCATTTTTGAGGCTTCGAGTACAGTTGCTCTTAGAAACAACTGATGCACAAACAATTCCATCTGAATCACTACATAGCACACAATTGAAATAGGTGCTGTAAGCCTGTTCAAGTCAATAGACCTCCATATGGGATGACTTTGACCTATTCTGTATATGACTTTAATTTTATAAAATTTATACTGACTGTCTTTATGTAACTTGTAACATTACTGCATTTCCTGCCTGAGGGATAAAAGTAGATTGAATGTTTTGTTTCCTTTGAAGAGAAATAATGCAACAGGTGATTGCTCTTTTCCATTATTAGTCTTCTTTTTAAAAATCATCTTAACTTACAAAGTTTATTTTCTTGGATATTTTAAGTACAGATTCTTTGAGTGTAGCATAACAAAGAATAATGGCATTTTTAAAATACAGTTCTTTTTTCTTTCTGTTCAGAGAGAAACAGCCAAAAGAAACTAAGCATTACTTCTAGCATAAAACTTTTGTATAAGTTTGCTCTTTTTTCTAAAAAGGAAATTCTCTCAAGAAAAAACATAGATTTCTTAAAAAATTTATGTTTATATCTGCTGCAGTGGCTTGCCTTTTGTTGTTGACCTAGCCTGACTCTATTAGAGGAAAGATTCCCCCATCTGCAATCATATTTCAATCAGACCTCAAATAAATAATATGATATTGAGATCCTCAATCCCCAGTATTACACAAACTTCATGTACAGACTGTTATAGAAACAGAAGGTAATTATTGAATAATTAATCTACTCCAAGTAGGATTTAATGATAGTAGGTGCAGGGGAATATCTGATGTCCTACCAATTTAAACAGGTCTTCAGGAACTGGACAAATGAGAAATATTTATAGATATGGCACCAAACCCAATAATGTTCATTTCATGAACATTTCAATGGAAACAGAATTAAGCCCTTTTTATGATATCAAATGAAAAATATGTACTATTACTAGGCATGAAAATTAAAGGTCTTGTTTACTTATGTGTCCCTGCTGGTATTTGGAACATAGGACACAATTTAGCAAAGCTAGTGCAGGAAGGAAAAGCATGCAAAAATGTAATTTTCTGGCCAAATTCATGTCCCATACTGTTTTACTCGTCTGCATTCTACTTCCATGAGACAACATGGAACACTGACATAGAAGGTAGACAGGCCAGAAATAAAGCTATTTCTTACAAGCCCTTGTTTCTTTGGGCAGAGGTACTACATCTTGCCTGAGCCGATCCAATTACACACTGAGTGGTGCAGAAAGTAGAGGTTTCACTTGAACCACATACATGAGTAAAGATAAGAATGTTTATAATGTTGGGAGGACTGGACTTGAAACCTTTCTAGCTACCAACATAAAGAATACTTATGTCTTGACAACACAATTTTGTTTCTAATCTATCTTTGTAGGGGAAAAGCTATTATTCTCTCAATGAAACAGTGCAGAAAACAACTGACTATAACAAATGTTTTCATTGGTTTAAGTTGGAAAGAGAAGTTTACAAAACTATTACCTATTTGAAAATAAATCCTTGAAATGGACACTTGACTTTAGGGTTAATTCTGGTACACACTAAAATAAAACAGACCCCAGAATGCCTCTGCTATGCTGATGAGCCTGCTACAGTAGACAATGGCATATTAGCTGTCCTAGATGCAAGGCAATATCATACCTAGGGCTACAATTTATGAGTTAGTGTTTAGATACATTAGAAATGTTCGTGATAAGTTTGGCTAGCTGTCATTTAAAATGATAGTTCATTAATTATGACAAGGCTGACATTCCCATGGTGTTTGTTTGTTTGTTTGCTTCTTTTTTCAGGCTCTGGGTATGAATGGAAGAAAGTGGAAGAGAGATGATCTAGGACAACCTTGTTTCCTGCCTATTGGAAATGAAAAATACATGTAGCTATACCTAATCTGTAGGGATTTTCTTATTTTTTTAGACTACAAAACTGCCACTTACAATCAGTGTCTGAATCAGTGGCTATTCTTTCTCTGTAAAGATAGAATGACTTCGAAATGCAGCCTCCTCATATTCCCTTATTTCTCTGCCCTGGGCAGGCATTTATGGTTCAATGGGAACTGGAGCAAGAAGGAGTCTGAGTTCAAATAATCTAGGCTTTCTGCTGTCTAAAGCAGGATATTTTCTTTTTTTCACAGGGTTGAACTTAAGTCATCTCTGGCCCTTTATGTTCCTGAAGTTTTTCCCTGATCACCTAGTTGTGAAAAGTGTAAAGCACACACCACTCAGCTGAAGACAGATTAGACATGAACTTGTGTGTGTGACTGTTCAGAAACACTGGTTGCTGAAGGCATAATATGGAAGTAGAAACAAAAGATTGAAATTCATAACATAAATTCAGATTATTATATCTATTAATTCCTCTTAACTGCAGCCAATGCCTGAAGCTTTAAAAAGTTTTAAAGCCATTAAGAAAGTGGTTTTTGTTGGATATGGAGAAGAGATGAAAGTTGGAAAAAATCTCTTAGAAATGTGGGTTTTGATTTGTCATTTTGACTAGTTACTAAATCGTGACCAAAGAGTCCTGATAGGCATGCCCAGGTTCACTACTGTCTGAAAGAATCTGCAATTAGATTCTTCTGGGAACTTTACAAGCAGTTAAGCCCTGGAGTACATAAGGAGAAGCTGACCCTATTTTTATCAGTCTGATTTTCCACCTGACATGAGAAATACCAGAGAGCTGTCCATTCAAGTTTAAAGATTTGCAGTGAAAATAGCATGGAAGTAATCAAACCTTATTTATACAGGTATCTTTCAACATGGAAAACTGAATTTCAGGGGGTATATTTACCTGTACAGTTTGTGTGATGAAAAAGAAACAGATACAATCAGGATTAAATGGGCAAACTACACAGTCACAAAATGTCTCATTGGAGCTCATTCTTCTATTTGTCATTTTCAATGAAGGGGAGAGCACCAAAATATCCTTCTCTTCCTTTTTTCCTAGTGAATTTGTTCCCATACATTATGGCTTATCATTAATCTTCACTTTTGATTCTAGACTGTCACAGATGCTAAATGGGTATTTTGAAGTGTTATATAGACAATATGTGGCTATAAGTAGAGTTCTTGTAGAACAAACAGGAACAGTCAGCCTCCTCTTGGCTCAGTCACACACAGTGTACAAATCAACTGCATCAGAGAGTGCATTTACTGAACTTATTAACGCCGTGCTGACAAACTGCGTAGCTCAGGTTACACTCTAATGTACATTAATCAGATTCTAACAGTAATTCAGGAACTCAGTCTAGTTCTGATATTTTCTTTCTTGGCATTAATGAAGTCTCTATTTTTGTGCTCCATAGACTATATCCAGTTGTGTTGGTTTTCCACAGTAAGGTATTGGTAGTGGGGAAATATAGCGGTGGCTTCTGTGAGAAGCTGCCAGAAGCTTCCCCTATGTCCAACAGCACTTAATGCCAGCAGGCTCCAGGATGGCCCCACTGCTGGCCAAGCCAAGCCATCCAACTGTGATGGTAGCGCCTCTGGGATAAAGTAGCTAAGGAGGGAGGGAAAAAAGTGTGCAACAGCAGCTTCAACCAGAGAGAGAATCAAGAATGGGAGAAGACCAAGGTCAGTGAAGAAGGATGGGGAGGAGGCGCTCCAGGCACTAGAGTAGAGAATCCCCTGCAGCCCATGGTGCAGACTGTGGTGAGGCAGCTGTGCCCCTGCAGCCCCTGGAGGATCCCCCACTGGAGCAAATAGATGCCTGAAGGAGGCTGTGATCCCATGGGAAGCCTGTGCTGTACCTGTGTACCTGTGGAAAGAGGAGTCCATGCCGGAGCAGGTTTGTTCACAGGACTTGTGATTCTGTGATGGACCCAAGCTGGAGCTGTCTGTTCATGAAGGACTGTCTCCCATGGAAGGGACAGATAGCGGAGCAAGGGAAGAGTGTGAGGAGTCCTCCCTGTAAGGAGGAATGAGCAGCAGAGACAATGCGTAATGAGCTGACCACAAACCCTATTCCATCTCCCACTGTGCCACTTGGGGGTGAGGAGGTAGAGAAATTTGGGAGGAAGTAGAGCCTGGGAAGAAGGGTGAGATGGGGAGAAGGTGTTTTTAAGATTTGGTTTTATTTTTCATTATCCTGCTCTGATTTGGTCGGTAATAAATTAAACTGATTTCTCCGAGTTTAATCTGTTTTGCCTGTGACAGTAACTGGTGAGTGATATCTCCCTGCCCTTTTTTCAACCCATGAGTCTTTTTTTATATTTTCTCTCCTTTGTCCAGTTGAACAGGGAAGTGAGAGGATGCCTTTGGAGAACACCTGGCATTCAGCCAGGGCCAACCCACCACACCAGTATTCACACTAATTATTGTAATGAAAAAGAAGTTTGCTCAAGGCAGCTTTGTAGGCACTTTAGGATACAAAATGGCAGAAGTAATTTTCTCTTTAAACAGAACTGTCTGCAAACTCAAGTTACTCACAGCTTCATGAAAAACTTCCTATACAAAACCAATTTACCTATCTATTTCTGTCTAGTTCAAAATTTCTGCTATATTCATATGTTTGGTCTCTCCTTAATCACTTACCTTGGCTACAGTGATATTCCAGCTCTGGGTCAGGCCTTATGCTGATATTATCAGTGACACTGACCTATCTTGTCCTCATGAGGCATATAATTTTCTCAAAGAATCAAGCAGGTTCACAGGGGCAGCACCAATTACATGTACTCAAGACTGTAAAAAAAGACGAGTATGTCTCATTCACATACAGTGGGTATCCAGAAAGCTAGTGGTCATATTGCATAAACAGGAAATTTGGTGTATTCGTAGGCAAGAAAATAAAAAACTTGCATGAACCACAGTGCTTTATAAGTAAGAGACTTCTGCATGCTGTTATTCTAACTAAATATTAATTGGAACTATTTGTGATTCCTAGCCAGTATCTATTAAGCAAACTCTTAAGCTCTACTGTGGCTTGTGGTTTTAATTAAATAGTCTTTTGGTGTTGCGCTATCTTGGAGCTAGACACTCCTATTTGAGCTTTTCTAATTTTGAAGCTGAACAAAATGAAAGAAGATTTTTATAACTAGTAAGAACTTTGTAGAATCTTTTTTCTCTGTCTGTGAGTTAAAATGCAGATATGTAGCAACTCTGAGGAAAACTGTTGAGATGAACAGATGAACAAAATAATATCTCAAGGCTCTTTTGAGCAGTTTTAGAAAAGGATGCAGCTTTGGGAACCAGGCCTTTCACGTCCCTGATAAGAGTCCAAACAACTTCTCAACACTACCTTTTTTATAAATGGTTTGGTTAGTTTCTCTGGTATACAGTTGTCAGAGAGTGTGCAGGTTCTCATATCCCCTGTGCAGGAGACAGTCCTTTAAATCTAACAGTGTTAGTGGTAGGCAAATTCGGATGATGACCACCTTCAGATCCCTCTGAATAGAGTGCAGACCTCATCCTGGATTTCAGCCAGCACTAAGGATTTAGTTGCACTTACCTTTAAAGAATTTCTCACCGGTATTCAGCCTTTTTATTATTTAAATTTTCTCCCTTCTGATTTGTTCATAAAAGTTTTTAGCTCTTCAAAAAATACTATTTTAAAATACGTTAGAGAGTTAATACATTTTGCTTATTTAAATTGTATGTGGTCATCCAGCAGAAAATCACAACTACTTGAAGTAGTAACTAACTATTCATTATTTATTTTCTCATTACTTCTTTTCCTCAAAAATATAGCTTAATGTAAACACCTTTCTGAGAGCTTCTATCATGTGCCATTGTCCTACAGGAACATCTCTAAGATAGAGACTGACTTCATGCTACTAATTTATTAATTCTTATTTTCTTACTGCCAGAGTTTAAAATCTCAAAAGACAAAACAGATGGAAAATAGCAATATTATCTCTATGTATTATAGCACTGTAAATTAGAAAATAATGTGTTCCTAGGATCTTGCGAGAAGGATTTGGCATGAAATACAAAACCATCTTCTCATATATGAAGCATTCCTCAAGCACAATGATTGATGACTATAGTCATATTGAACTATGTACAGGCAGGTCGTGAGTTGGTTACATATTTGTTTAGCCAGTATGTCTGAAGAGTATCAGGCAAGAATTACTTTTTCAGTATGCAATAGTCAAATATACCTGAGAGTGGAGAAAAGTGAACTTCCATGTCCAGATACATGACCTTAGAAATACCTGGTATCCCATTCTAGCATGCAGTCATCTGCAATGCTGATACAGAAGTAATGATGCCAGGTACTGCTGACTCCCTACGCAAAATATGAAAGAAAGTTATGACTGAGGCCCACAAAAATCTGCTGATTTTAACTGCTGACTGAGCTTACAGAAATCAAAACAAAGCAAAACACAATAAGGACGTCTTGACCTTTTTATATTTCTCCATCACAACCACCTTATATTGAGTGCCACTTCAGCCTTGAAACGTGTCAATGAATGTCACCCCAAATTTTTCCATTCATATTAAGAACTTATTTGAATAATGACAAATCCAAGAATTTCTTTTGCTGAGGGTGTGTTATAACCACCTGGCTAAGAATCAAGCTCATCTTTTCTTTGATTATTTAAGGATTTAATTACTTTATGCTGTTAAATGGACTGATTCTCCACAGGAAATCAGGAAGTGATATATATTAGAGGCATAGTTCTGGCCTACTCCTAAGAAGTAGCTCAAGCTGAAATGCTCTAAAACAGAAGATGCAATTTCAGCTCTCTAGTGTTTCAGAGGCTATTTTACAAACTATGCTCTGAGTGACGATTAAAATGAGCCACAGCAGGTAGGTACATGGGATGCCTTTTTTGTGAACTTAGGTAGAGCTTAATTGAAATGAAGAACAGAAACTTCACTTAAAGATGAAAATTGTGTTCCATTAAAAAAAAATTTAAAAAAAGCTTGCTTATTTATTTAGTATTTTCATGATATCTGGGCTTTTGACATGTTAAGGAAGGTCTCTGATAACTGTATTTGGAGAAAATTTCTGGATGTTTCTGCTAATTTTTTGCAGATGTAAAAGGCATGTAACCTGTAGTGAATTCAGTCCTGTGATGAACTGGTAAATCTTTCTTCACCTTTTCAGGAATAAATATTGTAATTCAAGGCATGTTTAGCAGGCAATGTACAAAACAGCTCAGTCCATCTGTAGTGTAGGATTCCCAGAGATATTGAATAATTGTAAGTTCTGTTTCAAATAAAATTTCAAATCTTTTAAATTTGAGAGTTCAAGTATTTTTTTAATCAGTCACAGTCATCAGTTCAGGCAGAACTGAAATGGAAGTGCAATTAGAATTCTGAAAAAGGTTTGATTAAGAGAGAATTTATATTTAGTTGGACTTTTCCTGTTGGTTTTTAGTGGTTCATATCAGGCCCTCAAAGACAGGTTTCTACAAGCTTGCCACCAAGCAAAAAAGACCAGACAGAAAACTAAAAGAAATTTGTTTTAGCCTTTAGATAGAATGCAGTTATTTGAGTTGTACTCTATGCAATGTCATGAAAGAAGTGCTTGAAAAATAGTGGCATAATATTCTCTCTTTTATAGAAGTAAAAGTTGGGTAATTATACAGTCCAGCATCTGCAAAGTGTGGCCTTTAAGTTTATGAAAGGCAGTAATTTATGTGCAAAGGAAAGTGTTCACAACGGTGTAGCTTGACATCTGTGAGCTTAAAAAAAGTCAGAGTTAGAGTCTAACTTTATCTAAAACCCTTTGACACTGCTCAGAAGTGCAAAGGGAGATAGAATGGGCAAACCCCGTCTTCTTAAATTCCCTTGACTATCCATGTGAATTCAAAAGTGAATTTTAGTAGAACCATAACATCGCTGTTTCATGTTTGCTTTCAGCATTCTTTCAAGTAATTGAGCCTTAATAGCATGAATAAGTACTAAAGCAAGAACTAAGTTCAAAGGCTTGAAAACTCAAGCAATGCTATATGAAATATAGTAGCAATTTTGTAAGAACAAATCAATGAAACAGCTAATTTCTGATAAAGTACTTACATTGCATTACTCACAAAAACCAGATTTGTCAAAAAATTACCAAACATTTTAAGTGATAAATACAGTTCAGAACTTTGCCATCGGCACAAATTAAAATTTGATTAAATTTTGGCCAGATGACCATTCATTTAACATCGTTTGGTCCTGTGAATAAGTTGCTTTCCTCCTTTCTTCCAATCCAGAAAATATATAAGAAATTTGACTTACTGACAGAAATGGCTTCTTCTTTTTTCATAGTGAGGTGATTCTTCTTTAAAGAATATTTTTTTCATATAAACTAGTGTTATTACTATATTTTATTTATATCAATTACTAAACTTTCTTATCTTAACCCACGGGTTTTAGCTTTTTTCCTTGCCATCCCATCAGAGGGAGGAAGAAAGCAGCTGTGTGGTACTTAGTTGCACTCTGAGGTTAAACCACCACAGTTGGTATGCTGTAATTCATGTAACTACGTATCACCAACTAAGTGAGTAATTCAGATTTTTATTGCTCCAGGTTCTCATAAGATATTTTTACCTGCTTTTGACACTTGTAATATATGAAGATAGAAAATTTTTATGTTTACACACTTTCATTAATGCCCAGTGTTGTGTGGGGGGTGGAAAAGTAGTCATTGAAATTAATTGATAAAATATCTTGGAAACTTTTCCATCATTTCAAAGTAGCATTAATGGTATCTATATATAAAATCTTTACAAAAAAGCAGATAAACTCTTAAAGATGTACTTTAAGTTATACTTTTTCCCATTGAAAAACAATGAGATGAGGAGAGCACAGGTTTCCAAACATGTGAAATATTTCTAAGACACTAATTCTTGTTACTTACTCTCTTATATAGTCTTTTAAATCTTTAACATAGAATATATATTTCCTCCCACTATTATTTGCCATACGTACTTAAAAATCAATAAAATATTTGAGAACCTAAAGAAAATACTTCAGTCAAGGACTGCATTTGTGACACAAATATTTATACAATTTGTTTATTAGTCTGTATGTCTACAAACACGACATGTGAATGAGTATAGAAACATACATGTGTGCACGCATACACATGTGCTCACAGTATAGAGCTGACTCGTCAGACAATTTTTCATTCCATATTGACTCCATCACTGAGATGATACGGTATTAACAATCAGAACTTATTTTATATACAAAGAGATGTTAGAGTAAGAATCCAGGAAAATAAGTAAAATAAATGCATAAATAAATGAATAGGAAAAACTATTAACAGGTACAAAACCTAGGTGTTGAACTGAAAGACAGGACAATATTGCTCACTCTATTTCAAGTCCTTCTATGACAGAATTATTCTTCTCTACTTTTTTCATTTGTGTTTTCAATCCAAATTCAGATCTGATGTTCTACCTTAAAAGTAGCCATTGCCATAAGACTGCAGAGGAAAACGTGAAGTGAATTCAATTCCAGATTCATTTGTTATATTTGTCACTTGAAACACAAAAACCCTCTTGTTGAGCTGTCCATTTTCACAGCCAAAACTGAACAAGATGAAAGTCAAAGTCAGTAACAGTAACAAAATACACATGCAATTTCACTCAAAAACTCAGCTTGCCAGAAATATAATTGACAGACATCACAATGTCTCAGCAGCAGAACAACTATAAAATGCCAACCTTTAATACCCTTATTATCTCCCATGCATCCTTTAGCTAACTATTTTTGGTATAAAATTTCACAACTATTGCAAAGTACCATGTGTAACTGATTCCATGGGATTGCACTTATTCTACATCACACAATCTTTCCTTATCTTTTGAGGTTTATGCCGGACATGCAGAGTCCAATGACTCTACCCAAATATACCTTGGTGGCTGTTAAGTTGTCAAGCCAACAACTTTTTAGTTTATCTTATTGTCTTAACACATCAACAAGTTTATTAATTTATTATTACAAGCCACTGTAGTCTTCTATTAACTAGCAAAAGTCTTTTTTCTTTTCAAAATCCTAATACACCTGTAATAGTTATAATAAAAAAATTGAACAATTTAAGATACTTAGGCTCCTAAAAAATATCTCCTCCTCACTTGCCCGCTATTGAGCCTTCTCCAAAGCTTCATTTTCTTTGATGGGAGAATCTTACTAACACCTTCAAATGCTTCAGTAGCATTTCCTGAGAAGACTGAGTTTACACTGCTATACCTTTCACATCTGTTGGTGCAGTTCAACAAGCAGCAATTTTTGGCAGCATTTTGTAAGAGTGACAAAAAAGAGTGGAGTTACTGCTCCAGGCTTAAACTACCTGTGAGCTTTGTTTTTGTTTTGTTTTTTTTTTTTAGCTTGTTTTTAGAAAAAGAAGATGGTCTTGTAGATTAGGGTACCTTTGAATTGAAGCAATATTTGCTCTGATGTCATCCCACCCCCTGACACAGACTCTTAGCTTATTTGGATCCTGACTATCTGTCAATGCTAATCTTATCTCACTTCTCATTCCAGGTCCCTGTCCTCATCCAAATGGCCATTCCATCCTCCATTTAATAGTATCTCTGCTAAAAATAATGTCTTTATACACTCAACTAATTTGGTAAATTTTTATTATTCACTTTACCTTAACCTTTATCCTCCTACTTAATTTCGTATCTCTTTAATTTATATGCTACAGAAACCACAGCTCCTTTACTGAACATTTCACTTATTACACTTCAGTATACTGCATCAAAATAATCCTGTTATAAACTACTAATAGATGTCATTTCCAGTTCTAGAAAGACTTATGCAAGTGTCCTATTTCATATGATTTAAACAATATTGTTTACATCAGTGGGAACAGTTGCTGTGCAAAAAGGTAATCCCATAGGTAGCTCTTTAGTAATTTCAAACCAAAAGTAGGAAAAAAACTTTGATCCTCTAGGATCTAACAGTCTCTTCAGTGTTAGTGTTCTAGTCACTTCAGCTCTATTTTCCTTCAGTTTTAGAGTGAACACAGCTTGGGGCTCAAAAGTTCTCATAAAGGCCACCTGTTTAAAAGCAAGCATTTTAATTTTAGCCTGTTATAAAGACTTAGTATCAAATACTGTCTCATTTTTAGATATGATTTAACTCCATGGAAGTACTCTGGGTGGCCATTACCAATGGAAGGCAAACTTTAGATCTCTGTTCTATTCACCCTCTGAAAACTGATTACCCTTTACTCTTAACAAAATATATATGCTATTAGCTACAAATGCTTCCCCATTTGTATTTACTGTATTGGATGGAGGGCTTTTTATACAGGCACAAGGCATTTTTTTCCATTTTAAGACAGCATGAAAGCTATCCTGGAGGTCCATATGCACTTCTCTACAACATAAATCCAAACAATTTTCAATCAACTACTGTCTCTGAGTAGTTATGGAATCCAGAAAAGCCTTGTGGAAGTGATGAATTAAAAGCCTGCTTTAGTGGGGGCAGACATTTGATTTCACAGAAAGCATTAGATCAGGAGATAATTAATCTTTCAGGAAACAAGAGTACAGAACAATTCTTAAGTGAGCAGACAAAGAGATTATAATGATTCTATTTGTTTTGTAAGTAACTGATGTGTGTCAGCAGAAATTTATTAATGGTGTTCTACACAAAATCTTGGCTTAAAAGAACAGTAGGTATTTACATGAGTAATCTAATGCAAAAGATCTCTTACATCTAATCCCAAGCAGCCATTATTTTTCAGGATATTTTCCATTCCATCTTTATAACTAAAATTATTTTTATATGAGCCTTCCCAGATGAAAGCAGCAACTTACACAACCTTGTTCTAATAGCTGCTGCATTAGAAACAACCAAAAAATAAAAATATGTTGAATGATATAGGAATCAAACAGGAATGGACAGAGATTTAAACCGAATTCATAAGGTTGAGAGAAAATGTGAGAGAAACAGCTCTGCAGATACCAAGGTGTAGTGGATTTAGTTTAGGCCTTCCTGGTAACTAGGTCAAAATAGGGAATTGGTCATAATTTTTTTGTCCTTTGATATATACTACAGGAAGAAAGGAACCCATTGTCCCTCTTTAAGATGTTTCCCTTAATTGCTATATTGTGTGACGTGAAAATATGGTTCTCTGAAGTTTGTTTCAAACCCATGCAATTATACTTTTGAAAGTGTAATGAAAGTGCATCCATTTACAACACATTCTGTTAATGTTCTCTTTTCCAGAGTGATACTTAGAACAGAATAACTATCCAAATGAGAATAGCTGTTGCCAAACACAATAAGCTCATCTTAATAAAAATATTTCTGAAGAGAAAAATACTAAGAATATATAAATACTCATATCTAGGTATTTCATATGTAGGTTATTTCATATATAGATATAAAATTGCACATACAGACCACAGATTTACTAAAGAAACAGTAGTTTTAATTTAGAAAAAAAATTACAAGAAGAAGTGTTTTAATGACTGGACAGGAGTTAAATACACTTTGACATCTGGTTTAAAAATACTTACCTATTTCAAGAAAACTTTTGTTTTGAAATAAACAAAGCATTACATTTAGTGTGTGGCATTCTTATAAAAGACTTGGAATCTGACCATAGAAAAAAATATTATTTTCCGAATTTTCCTCTCAGAGACTAAGATTAGCTATAATTTCTAAATGCTTGCTGAAGGACAGATGTATCAATGTAATTATAACTTGATAATTTTTTTCCGATTTTACTTGAAAGTAAAAGCACATTGCTGGTTACATGGCAAGGAACACCACCATACACCCTTGCAATGAACAGAACAACGACAAAACAGAACAACATGACCCACAGAACAAAAGCCAGCAGAAAAACAACTTTAAATGAAATTCACAAAGGACCTGTTCTTTATGCCAATTAAGGACTGGGTAGTTCTTAGCAAATTAAAATAATAATAATAATAAAAGCTGTTTTCTAACTTGGAGTTCTCTACCTTCCAAAACTCTAGAAAAAGCATTTTAATCATATCTCATTGCCCTTAAGAACCTCTTCTTTGCTGCACACTTAAATTGTATAGAAAAACTTTTGTGTTGAAAAAAAATGGGAAGAGAAAGGTATGATAAGAGCAAGAGGAAAATCTATACAGAAAAGGCAGTAGCAGGTATGCTTATTCAGGTAACAGTGTATATCATATATTTTGCAACAGTATTTTTCTTTAAAATTAATTAGATCATATCAGGAAATACATCATTTTCTGGAAGAAATTTAATGCAGGATAATGCCAAAACAATTAATGATTTGTAAAATTTCTTAAAATTATGCTATCATTGATATTTTTTAACTGTGTGTAGAGGACTGTATTTAAGCAGCAACATAAATATTATGTTATTATTAATAGCAATCAATGTTGTAAAAACAAATGATTCTTTTAAGTTATATTACATCCCAGTGGAGTCCTGAAAAGTGAAATCTCATGAAACTGAAAAAATAGCATGTCCTGTTCCAACACTGGTGAGAAAAGAAGTGAAATTCAATTAGATGTCTTATGTGTCTCCAGTGATAAATCAAACACCATATATTAATCCACAGTAAATAATATCACCTGGTCAGGGAAAAAAAAAAGGCTCTATAGACAAAAGAAGAGGAGGCAATTCTAGCTATAGATGTGGAAACAGCCCCCAGGAAATCCTCTGCCTATGCATACCGAGTGAAATTCAGTCAAAAAGGGAATTGTTTCCAGAAAAAAATGCACAGAGGAACACCATTTCTGGGATCAGATTCCCATCTTACTTGCCAAGACTTTGAAAATCACTCAGTCCACCTTCTCTAGGAGAATGATTCTCTTATGGTGGCCCAAATCCTCAGCCCCTATATTTTGGCTCTTGGTGAGATGTCCACTCTGCCTATGCAGTTGAGCTTTCGAAGATATTTTGTGCTTATGACGTAATCAAAGTGATATCTTTGTGTGCTCTGAGTGCTGATGACCAGGTCAAGGTTGTAAGCCCTGTTCTTTTTAGTTTGCCCTTCAGTATCAGTCCCAGTAAGACTGGGAGATCTGTCGCTGTGTACTGTGGATGCCTCCTGTCCCACATGCTCAAAACTATAATATTTCATTTTTGTTTTCTCATAAAATATTTGGAATCCGTTTTTTGTCCTTAGACCATACCTGAATTAAATAGCCTGTTAAATCTTCTTACCCTTCAGAATAAGGTGACTAGGTCCCTACTGTTGATTGGTAAGGACCAACAAGGACATAAGAAAAGGAACAAAAAAGGGCATCTAAAATAGTTGAGGGGATGGAACACTGTTTGATGAGGAGAGATCAGAGTGTGTAATTAAGATTTTAAAAGTCCTGAGGTGTGAGTATGAATATATAAATTGCTAACAAACCTTAAATAATATGACTACATTGAAGCTGATAGCATACTAGCTTAAATGAGGTTTAAAAGCTACTTTTTTACTCATTGCGTATCGAATTTTCAGAATTCATTGGCACAGGAGGTGTAAAACCCTGGGCCCCAATCTACGAGCTCATCGAAGGGGTTTTACATCGCCTTGGGTTGAAAAGGCTTCCATCAGTACGATATCGAATGTAGGTACCGTCCTGATCATTGAGGTCTGCCATGGCCCTTTGGAGCATCATGCTGAAAAAGATTGTGAATAGGGTTGGTGCGAGAATGCAGCCTTGTTTCACACCACTGGTTATTAGAAAAGGCACAGAAAGTGCATTGCCATATCTGACTTGGTCGTGCTGATCCTCATGGAGTGAGATGATCATTTTAAGGAACTTGGGGGGACAATCTAAATGTTCCAAAATCTGCCATAGACTTTTTCTGCTCACAGTATCAAAAGCCTTGGTGAGGTCGACAAAGGTTACATAGAGACCTTTGTTCTGTTCCCTACACTTCTCTTGCAGTTGTCTGAGGACAAATACCATGTCTGTGGTACTTCTGTTGGCTCTGAAACCCCACTGGCTTTCAGGCAGAATTCCTTCTGCTATAGTGGGTATTAGTCTGTTCAAGAGTATTCTTGCCAGGATTTTGCCAGCAATGGAGAGCAGAGTAATACTAGGTAATTTGAGCAGTCAGATTTAATTCCTTCCTTCTTATACAGGGTGATGATGACTGCGTCTCAAAGGTCTGATGGTAGTTCGCTTAGTTCCCAACAGTGAACCCACATTAGAACCGTATAATTAATAATCTTATATTGCTCTTGCCTGATGAATATTTCTACTTCACTACAATAATTCCCCAAGGTCTTTGATGTCGTCATGTATCTATCTTGTCTCTCTAATAATCATCTACCCCATTTATATCAGAAATAAAAAAAATCCTGCAAGTTTATATGACATCATAAATTCCCATCCCATTTCATTGTTCTAAGAAAAACAGACTCCAGCATCACCATGAGTAGATTCAGACCTTACCAGAAATCTCCTCATGCACACTGTCACTCTTGATTTGGTGTGTGCATAGTATTCCTCTACAAGTGCCCCCTGACGCTTATGGAGATTCTATACAAAAAAATCTCAAATCTCGTTTGCTGGTATTTTTCAATATTGACATTAAAAATGATAGGTTAGCTAAGAAAATAGAAAATAAACACTTAGATCTCCTTAAAACTTTAAGGATATCACAAGATGTTTTGGACAATATTAAAATTCTTTAGTTATCTTAATTAAGACCCATCATCCCCCAAATCCCATACACATAGAGGGAAGTATAGCATTTTCACTCAGTCCCTGATTATATGGAAACACTAGATGTGCTTTTATTTACTACTTTTTGTTTATAATAGCATGCACATGGCTCGTATGTTCCCTGTAAAGAAGAGTCCCACCAAGAGGGGTTTACTTTTCAGTGTTGTTGGATGATATAAAAGGAACAAGAAAGCAGAGCCAAATAGGCTGTGAGACTAAAGGACCGGGAGAAATGCAATTAGACAGGAGACAGCCTGGTGAGCACCCCTGGAGAGACAATTTGTCCAGGCTGGAATAAAGGACTCATTCAAGGAGACTGTCAGTTGTGTAAGACATCTGTGGTAAAAATCAACAAAACCCAACAAAAGTAGCACTGAGATGATAGAAATCAGAGAACAGAGCATGTACACAGAGAATGAGAGAGATGTAAGCAGGGGCAATATCAATGCAAACCTCAAGGGCCACCATAAAATGTTTGTGAAGGCATGTCATAAGCCAGAAAGCTGGATGGAAGACAGTTGTAAAAGTAGGAGAGAAAGAAGTAGCTAACATGGCACATATTGACATGCAGGAAAGAATGAAGCTTGTTGTGTGCCAAGGTGAAAAACAGCATGTAGTACAGGATAGACAAGTGGGGTAGTGTTACCAGCTGCAGGGTGAGAGACAAGGAGACAGGAGTTCCTGCATTTCCTTCAGTGATAGTGTGCTTTCCTCCAGAGGTGAGGTCTCGATGCAGGATAGGGTACATCAAGGATAGGAAAAGGGGACAGAGGCCCACAGAGCTTCGGTGAGATCAGAACTGGGGAGCCTTGATTAAGTTTGGGTTGAAAAAGAGGCAACATATGGCTAAGAAAAGAGAAAATCACAAAGACAGGAATCAAAGTTCGGGGGAAACTACATTTTTTTCTTAAAATTTTGCTATGGAACTGTTACTGCTTCTGGAAATCATACTCTCTCTGTGCCTGGGAGTGGAATGAAACATCATCCCCAGAATAATCAAGTAAAACACTTTTGGGTAAAGTGGAACCACAACATCATCAGTAAATTCTAGGAGAAAGTAATAAACATATAATGCCAGTGGTGTCTACCTTATTTGAGTTACAGTGTGTGGCATGAGGAAGAGAGACAAGCAGTTACAGTATCTGGGACATGTATGATGTTTTCATGGCACCAAGCTGAAAATGTGTGCCACTAATGACTATGTAATTGTATCATTTAAGCAGTTTACAGGATTATTTTAGGAAAATATAAAGCTTTTATTTGTGAAGATCATGCTGTGATAAAAATGTCAAGCTAGTAGCAGGAATGCCACTTTTAAGCCATAGGTGCTACCAGTTACATAATAGGTATGTAACAGGTACATGGCTATCTACCCTGTCACACTTCCTTGAGAAGTCTACAAATGAATTGATCTTTTTAGCATTCATCATTATTTTTGTACTGCTGACAAGCCAGCAGAAGTGAAAAAAATTTAAATAAGAATTCTTGAATCTGGCTAGATTTTCAGTTTCATAGTAAACAATCCGTCTCTGGTGACCATTTCTTTCCTCCTTATTGTCATCCTGTAGCTGAAAATAGAGATAATAAACTTAGTTTAACCAAAGTTTAGTGATTATAGCACTGGTTGAATTTCAAGACTACTTTACTTTGTCCTCATCCTTGACTGCAGAGCAAAGGTATCTTCTCACGAAGTATATTGAAGATATTTATACGTATATTTTTCCAACTATAAAAGTATATATATTTTGATTACTTTTCAGATAGCCTTTTCCTTGACCTCCCCTGCCCTGTCTGATAGACAACTTTATCGTGTTTGTAACAAGAAATTTATTTAACGAAGAAATACTCCTAAGGACCTGATTCTGATTTCATATTCACCTGCATAAATGAGGAGCATCTGTGATGAAACCAAAGTAAAACTAGTATCAACTGTCATCAGTTTTTCACCCTGTACCTTAAATTCATAAGTAGGTGCACCAACAAAGTTAAAGAGCTCTACTTCAGCTGAAAGGTGCCATTTTTTTCAGTTGTATTTATTAGCTAAGAAATTAAGAGCAATTAACAGTGAGGAGCATGACCAGAACTACTAGATTTCACGATATAATATAAAACTAACATTTTAATCTGTTTATTTTTCATCAGGCTTCTTGCTTCAGTGCTTAGTCAGAGAATAGTCATTTGCAATAATCTACCCACTCCAAAAATCAGAGGAACAAGGAAAGTGTGAGATGTACGTCTCACAAAAGTTACCTGATGCTGCCACACGCAGTGTCATATGCCTGCAAAATGTTAAGACTCTGCTCATTTCCATCAAGGAGATGTTGAGACTTAGCTCAGACCAAAGAAGATCAAAGCTACACAAAACTCAGAATTATATTAGTGTCTCTGTCTCCTCTCTGTATTACGATGAGCGGGAAGTGATTTGCTCTGAGACACATCAGCTGCATTTGATGGCAGGCACTGCTGAGATCACCAGAATTGTTCCAGCACTTAACATGACCCTTACAAAGTATTTATTTAAAATGAAGCCCTGGGAATCCTCACCACAGAAGAACCTTTTTTATCAATGAGGTAATAAGCCTCATTTTCTTTGAATGCTTACAACGTAAGTATTTTTTAGTGTTTCCCTAAATTAAATTATATCACAAACTCTTAATTTATATACTCTGTCCAGCCCTTCATATTCAGTGGCTCAAAGGCTAATTTTTTTAGTTATTAAATTAACTTCATGGTCTGTACTGAAAAATTGTGATAAAATCAATCACTAACAAAAAATTTAATAAGGATCATTAAGAAGATATCCATAAATAATACTGTGCACATAGAAAGCACTATCTGGCATAGAGTAACTCTTACCATAACAAAAATATATCAGATAAAGATCATGAGTAAGATAAAATTTGATTCTCAAATTCTTATCTAATGATAGTAAAAGATGCAGAATAAAAGCAAACATGCTTTGAAAAATATCAGATTTTTTCTATAAATGAAGAAGAGACTTGTAACTGCAGAAATATTACAATTTTCTATCAATTTTTACTGCTATGAGACATGATTTTTTTCTGTAGCAATAGGTGAAAAATATGAGATAGGTTTATGCATTATATAAAGACACCTGTGTACATTTTCTATTAGTGTTCATTTTTTTATTTTTTATTTAAATTTATTTAAAATTATAGTTTATTAATACATTGGTACTTAACAATTTTTTCTTGGGTGTGGCTAGGTCATTTTCAGTTAAAAGAATAAAGATGCTGAAAGATTGAAGAGCTGTATTATGTCAGCACAAAAGGACAAAAATTTCCACATGTTATGTGTAGCATCTTTGTCTTTGAGAGAAACTGAATTGAATAAAAGGACATGGTTCTCCAGCCACTGAACTTCCTCATAAGGTTACCAGACATAGCAGAACTTCCCTTCATTAGCTGAGAGAGTATGAAGAAAGAGGTCTAAAAGGTCACCTCCTCATAAAGGTTAGATTTGCCCGCGCTGTAAATTATCCATTATGTTGAAAGCTTCATAATACCAACAATCCTGTAGGAATCTTCTTATGTTACAGAAGGAATTTCTATGAATATTGGTAATCTCCTGCAAAAATCTTCCCTTCTGTATAAGCTGTCTGAAATATTAGTTCAGAACACTATCAAATTAGTCACTTCCATGCGTGTTCTACAGACTGTAACAGAATACTATTGCACAGGTATATCACAGGGCTTTGATTCTGAATGTACAAATTTTTTTTTAGCATTTGAAAGTCAATATTGTTAGCATCACTTCGTCTTTGGACAATAGAAATACTTCAGGCAGAAACATCTTATTCATATTCTACATCTGTTTTCAGAAACAGAATCATGCAGAAGTCAACGCACGAATGCCACAGAAGTAGGTAGGAGGCAATTTATAAGCAGATATACACTTTTAGTATAGTAAAAGATTTGACTGAGATTATTTCCTTTCTGCTGATGCCAGTTTTCAACATCAGAGATAGAAGGAGATTGGCACTGTACTGTTCTAGTGTCAGTAGTCAGCAGGTGAGGACACAAAGACTCGTGGTATAGTATCAGAGCTAGACAGAACAGGAAATTAATAAACAACTAAAGGGTAGAAGAGATTTTATGGGAAATCAACCTTGACAAACAAATCTGACTACGTGTTTGGCAATTATAAGTTTGTCTGAAAAGGAAAATGAAAATAGTCTGACATTTGAAAAACATTGACTTAGTAAAACATGGCATTATAATACGAAATTGGCACTATATACTATATTTAGGAATAGATTATATGATCTCCAATATTACTGCAAATTACACAGTTACAGCAATCTCAAAAAGGAGATTTCCAATAGGACTGCTTTACTCTTGATTCTGTCCAATATTGTCATCGCTGACATGGAAACTAATGTAAAAATTGCTACTGATGTGCAGATGGTAAACACTTGCAAAATGATAATAAAAGGATGAATACAATGCTAATATGCTTGTATAAGTACTTTTGAAATCTGAATCTTTTGGTAAACAGAATTAATTCAAACACTCGTTTTAGCATCAACATCTGTGAATGTTTTAGTCACAGCAGGGAAAAAAGAAGTACACACTACTACGTTTGTGTGTGTACATAGATACTCAAACATACATAAGTGCAGTTTATACCAGATTTCTGTGTCCACTTGTGATTAACTTGAATGTATCAGATGGCATTAGAGCCACTGTGACTTTATATGGGGAGAAATTGGTAGACTAGTTCTGGTCCTTTTAACTACATAACTCTACTGAGTTTTATTCTGATTCATTACTGTTGCAGCTACATTCCCACCCACAAAACACATGTGGACAGACTGAAGAGGGTCCAGAAGAGGGACACGAAGATAATCCAAGTCCAGAAAAGGGACATAAAGATAATCCAATGGACTGGAAAGCTTGACATTTGAGGAAAGACTGAGAGAACTGTGTTTGTTTAACCTTGAAAAAACAGAGCTTAGGGGTGATCTATCACCATGTTCCAGTATTTAAAAGGTGGCTACAAAGAAGATGGAGACTCCCTTTTCACAAGGTGTCTTGTGGGAAAAACAAAGAACAATGGGTACAGGCTAGTCCTGTGGAGATTCTGATTGGACACAGGAAGAAACACGGAATCCACCGTGGTGGATTCCTCAATGTTGGACAGTTTTAAGATTCAGTTGGACAGTAGACTGTGCTTTTGCTGAGAACGGCTGGACCAGATGATATTAGAGCTCTCTTCCAACATGATATTCAATGACTCTATGAAACAAAAGGATATATAAAAATCCTTTTGTCTGTCCTGGCATGTGCATCATGCTTACTAGTACGAATAGTTGTTTTGTTTCAATATCTTAATCAAATCTATCACCTAGTATACAATGAATTTCAAAATGACCAGGGAGCATGAAGACTTGAAATGGACTTGCTTTCCAAGCTTGAGAAGTTCTATTCTTTAGGGACAAATGACTCCATGCACCAGCACATCCTGGGGGCTGATTAGCAAAGTAGACCCTGGGGGTCCTGGTGAAGACCAGTTCGAACATGATCCAGGGATGTGCATTTGTGACAAAGAAGGCCAACAGCAACCTAGGCTGCAAGCGAGGTGATCTTTCCCCTCTCTTCAGCACTGGTGAGGACACACCTGGAGTTCTGTGCCCAGTTCTGGGTTCTTCCATATGAAAGAGACACATGAACATACTGGAGAGAGCCCAGTGAAGGTACATGAAGATGATTCATGTGATAGAGCATTTCGCCTGTGAGGAAAGGCTGAGAGAGCTGGGACTGTTCTGCCTGTTGATGGCTAATCAGTTCAAGCCAAGCCTAATTTTAGTCTCCTGTCTTTTTTTTTGAAACCCAGGCAGGAGTCCTGTTAGTAGGAATACTGTTTATATGAGATTTGCAGTGCTAGGTTGCAGAACTGATGTCATAGGTGGCTGCTCTACGGTTCACAGCAATGAGTCCATATCAGAAAAGACAGAGGGATTTCATATATTCAGTATGTAAAGACTATGTTATTATTTCAATGTGGACAAAGAATCAGGATGATTGATAATACCTGCAGCATGGAGGAATAAGAATGGACCGCAAGGATAGCAGTAGATGGAAAACTGACAGATAATTTTCTAAACAAAAAGCAAAAGCAAAAGGGCAAACTTTAAGCCATTTTGCATGATAAAAAAAAGTTTTCAACTTTATTTTTCTCTTTCAAAGTTTGCATGTGTTGCTGTATTATTTCTAGATGGAGTATTTATTAGGTTAGAATTTTCAGGAAGACCTAAAGGTACTTGAAATAAAGGTTAATTGGATTTAGGTGTCTACGTACACTGAAATCCCATTATGTTCATCTCTATAATCTTTAACAACCCTTGAAAAATATTTTCCTACAAAGTGAATTGTTAGGAAGATAAGGAAATGTAGAGCTAAGATGAATAAGCTTCCTGGTTGAAAACACGTATTTTTCTCTCTGATGACCAGATCCTTAATGATATACTGTGCTGGTTTGGCTGGGAGAGAGTTAATTTTCTTCACAGTAGCTAGTGTGGGGCTGTGTTTTGGATTTGTTCAGAAAATAATGTTAATAACCTAGAGATGCTTTAGTTATTGTTGAGTTTATACCATGTCAGGGCTTTTTCTGCTCCTCACTGCACCCCAGCAGTGAACAGTCCGGAAGCGCACAAGAAGCTGAGAGGGAACACGGCCAGGACAGCTAAAATATGGCTGATAAATAATGTAAATCATAATGTATTTGTGAAAACTGAGCAGTGAACCTGCTCAGTTATTGACTGTAAAAGACCTACCCTTGCAACAAACTGTTCTGAAGAGCAAGGTAAGAGAAGACTTTCACTTCTAGCTTGACTTTATACAATATCCACTTTTCATAAAAACAATTGCAGTGAAATAATTTTGGGGTAGAGTTTATGGATTATCAAGCAACATAAATCCTAAAGAGTCAGATTATTTATGGTATTCTCTCTTTAACTCCTAAATAACTGTTTAAATGATGCTTCACAGAGTCTGAGCGCCTTTCTGACTGGGTTGATCATAGACCAGCATCTCCTTCTGCAAACAAATCTCTCTGCCATTTTCCACTATGTGAAGGGAGATTATACAGCAGCAAGAAGCAGACTCTTCCTAGAGGTGCAGGGTGACAGGACGTGGTAAGCTGCTGCTCACAAATTGCAACAAAGGGTCACAATTTGCAGGAAGGAAAATTGCAGCCAGGCATGAGGAAACAACAAGAATGGTGAAGTCCTGAAGTAAGTTTCTGACAGAAGTTTTGGGATAACAGCCCCTGGATGCTTCCAAAACAGAACTAGATGAGCCCCACGACAAACTGATTTAGTTTTGAAGTTACCTGTAGAGTACCTCCCAGTTGAATTTTCCTACGATTTTATGCACTCTGTTCTATCTGGGGCACTGAAATTCAGTTTTAATAAAGCAAGAAAGTGTTAATTTATAAAAAATGTTTACATTTCTCTGTCAGTAGAACAGTCAAGCTTTCCATATTCATTATTTGTTTTACTATTGGTACTGGTACATTTCCTTTTTTATACCCAACTGTTTGAACATGTATCTAGAAATAACTGGTGTTTTTATTCTGAGAGTGAAAATCTGCAGAGCCAGATACCACAATATCTACACAGTTATAAAAACAAACAACCAAACAAAAGGCTGTCTGGAGTTCCCACAACTTTATGTTCCCTTTTTACAAGGCCTCCCTATGAAGCGGAGTGGTAGAAAATTTTAAATAAAAAAGATTTTAGTAGAATATATAGGTGTTACTTTTAAATACAGAAAAGAAATTTAGAAAGAAAATATATACAGGTGTACAGTATTTAATAACAGCAATATATTAGAAACTCTAGAATGCAAAGGACTGCCTGGGTCTAGTTCAGTCTTCTGTTATTTTAAGCAGCACATTGGATAATGTCTCATAATGCTTCCAGTATCTGTCCCTGAGATGTTTTGGTTTTGAGTTTGTTTCAATTACCTGTCCTCAGAACTCCCGCCGAAAGTGATGCAACGACAATCACATACCACCTCCCCCAAGTAGACTGGTGTCGAGCAAGTCTCCCAGAAATGATTACTTTCCCCAGAAAACTGCTTTCCTCACTTTTTATCCCTTAGCATGATGCTATATGAAATGGAATATCCCTTTGGTCAGTTCACATACACTGTCTTGCTTATGACCTCTCCTAAATTTTTATGTACATCCCAGTTTACTCACTTCAGGGTCGATGTGGGGAAGAAAAAAAAACCTTGACACTGTAAGTCCCTCTCAGTAATAATAGAATGGTGGTGTGTTATCAACACTGTTTTCACCACCACAAATCAAAACCACCACATGGGCTGTTATGGAGAATAACTTCATCCCAGTCAAATTAATTACAAGTATTTACCAGGTAAAGTGTGGGAGACCAAGAGAGAGACAATTACGAAACATGGAAGTGAGACCAAGAAACATGTGAGGAGATCTGCAGCACGCCTGAGAATACCACATTCATCACCTTTAAATGATCACCCGGACTGTGGGAATGTTGTGTCAGAGTTCATTTTTAAAGGGCATTGTATTTTACCTCTTGTTGTACCCCATTTTTACAGTTTTTATAAAAATCCTTATGGTTATGTTTGTTCCTCCCTTTTCCCTGACTGGCTAANGGTGAGAAATTCTTTAAAGGTAAGTGCAACTAAATCCTTAGTGCTGGCTGAAATCCAGGATGAGGTCCGCACTCTATTCAGAGGGATCTGAAGGTACCCCTTTTATGGTTAAGACCTACCCCTTTCTTCCTTATATGTTCTTCATTTGCATGCTCCACCCTGATCATGCCTTCCCTTCCATCACCTTCCATCCCTGCCCTTTATAAGCTGGTGCAGCCCTTCAATAAATGGCCATTTTCCCTTTCAGCTCCATAAGTGGCTGACCCATTATTCCCTCCGGGCCATGACAGTAAAGGGCTTTACCACATTGGATAGCTCCTTCAAGTGCTTTTAGATTGATTTTAACAATGTATTTCTTGGCCTATGGTATTGCTTCATTTTGAAACCTGAAGGCTAATAGGGAGAATTCAATTCTGTCTCAAGATGCATAAATTTGTGTATCTAAAGGTGACTAGACAGCAAACTCTCATTGGTGTAAAATGTGAGGCATTCAGTTCACTCACTAGTGATGTCTTAGATGGGATGTAGCTGCATGAAATTAGCCAAGAGAAACTGAAAACCACTCAACTGGGTTGTCAGTGAGATTTATGGAAGCTGTAGTGCGAGGTTAATCTGGTTAGGGTTACATTAGAGTTACATCTAAAGTTACATTAGAGCTTAGTTCAATTGGGTTAATATGTGTCCATTGCTGTTTGATATGCTTAGGGTTACCTGACTAAACCCAAGTAACTTAAAAATTTTGTACAAGAGTTCCAGGGAATCCTCATCCTTCTGAAAAGGCAGCTGGAAGCCAGGCAGGATGCCCCTAAGGCGTCTGAGACAGCATTATTGTCCTAGGCAGTTGTATCAAATACACTTTATATTAAATCCTGCACAATGAATCCATCCGAGACTCTATCTTTTCAAGGGTGACAAATGAAGAATGATGTGTGATGAATAAGCCTCTGTAATAACATCCCAGTTTCCTCCTTCCCTATATTTTCTCAGAAAAGAGAAAAAATTATGACAATTATTTTTATTTATTTTCTGTTTTAACAAAACTTGTCTTATGTCTTATTACTGGAAATGAGGATTTGTTTTCTGGAGTGGGATCAATATGGCCTTTTTTACAAGACCTGTAATTTAGGCTTTGATTGAATTTAGCTCTTTGAGGATTAAAAGCCTGAGAAATCTTAAATCAGTAAACAGTAGGGAGAAGCTAAAATTTCTGTTCAGCTAAAAATGCATACATTTGTTCAGTGTTCACTGTTCAAAATCTTCATATAGTCCTATAATCAAAGAGAAGATTATGTAGAGGTTTATGTAGATATCTGCAGGATCATATACCATTCAAGATCTGATCCAGTGAAAAAGTATAATATTCTTATTTCTGAATATTATCTGAGCCTCAGTAATTGATATCCAAGATGCTTCAACTGTAATTCCATCCATTTTGCAAGACAGTACCAAATGTTCACCTTTCCTCAGTGCTAAGCTAAACATTCATGCCAGATTTATTCAAAAGGTGGAAGATAGTTTTACATACAATCTCAGTTCTTAGGCAATATTTTAACAAGACAGTTCTACCTACTGTAAAGGGAATATTAAATATAGAAAAGAAAGCCTAGAAATTATGCTTTGCTTTTTAGTAGGGATTGAAAAATCATCTCACATCTTACCTCCGGAATCTCCATCCATGAGGTAAATCTAATGTGAGCTATGAGTAATGACTATCTGTGTCTGTAAGCCTCCAACTCCCCAAAGTTTCTGGCTAACAGGAAAAAAAATGTCCATAAGCCAGCAGTATGTCCTTGTAGGCAAGAAGGCCAATGGTATCCTGGGTGCTTTAAGAAGGGCATTGTCAACCGGTTGAGGGAGGTGATCCTGCCATTCTACTCAACCCTGCTAGTGAGGCTGTGTCTGGAGTGCTGTGTCCAGTTCTGGACTCCCTAGTTCAGGACAGACAAGGAAATTCCCATTCCTGGAAGAGTTCAAGGCCAGGCTGGAGGAGGCTTTGAGCTACCCTCTCTAGTGGAAGCTGTCCTTGACCAAGGCAGGGATCGGAACTAGATGATCTTTAAGGTCCCTTCCAACCCCAAAATGGTTTCTGAAACTATATGCTACCATCAGCAGTACCAACAGCATAAAGCTTCAAGCTCTCTTTTTGTAAAAGAAGTAATGCTTTCTGTAAGTCTGTTAGCTGTGATATATAAACATTAAAGTGTTCTGGCACTAAATGGCACTTAAGGAAGAAGTACTATGTCTGTTAAATATTGCTGAAATATATTACAACTGAACTTGTGTTTCTGTTAAGAGCCTGCAGTCAAACCAATGCGAACATTGCTTTTTACTCTAACAGCTGCTTCACTGCAGTGTTTCACTCAAATCTTAAAATAATAGCAGAGTTAACAGTGTTGAAGTTTTCGATGAAGACAGTCTTACCTAGAAATCAAAACTAAATCTTAGTAGTATTTGTTTCATTGTTTACAAGAAACAGGCACTAAATTTATCTAAATTGGTTGTTGTGTTTGTCTCCATAACTGTTTAATCTATTATAACTGAGTTTTAATGTTTGGATTTTTTCTAGTAAAACAGTTGTCACTGAATTTTTGGTAACAAAGAAACAGCAGTAAACAGCCCAGAGTGACAAGGATAACTGCTGTTTTGAGTATAAATAATTGAGTAGCATATGTGAGAAATGAATCTTTTCCCTACTCTAGACAAAAAAATTGTATGGAAAAATAAGAGGATAGATGTCTGGTAGTTAACAATGTCCCTTCAAAGGCTGCAAATGTATTTCAGTTTATTCCTTCACCTCACAGATGTGATCTGTGATTAGAATAATGCTATTGCTGGAATTGTTTTGAGGACTACTTACATGAGTGGTATGAAATGTCCGGTTTTAGAAACATCTTTGTGTTATGCCTATTTAGTTGATTATCCTGCAACAGTCTAAGGTAATTTCTTTCTCGAAATCTTCAAATGTAGATAAGATGAAAAATATTAATATAAAATGTATATATTAATACAGTAATAAATTAAACTGAGGGATTCTTACTAATTCTTCCATTGTTTTGTTTTGACTTTTTATTGTCTTTCATTTCTGGATTTCCAGCTATACAAGAGCTGTTCCTTTACTCAAAGCCCTGTATCCTCCATGGAAGAAATGCTGGCTGCAAGGACCTTTTTTTCTTCTTCTCTGGAAAAAGCAAAATAATGACCTCATCTTCCCGGTGCTCTGATAACTCACCTAGATTGCTTGTCAGTAAAAAAAAAAAAAAAGAAACAGAAGTGAAATATATTGACTGCTTTAAATGCATTTCAATGTATTTCAAACTCTACAGAAGATAAAAATCCCACAGTACCCTGTGTTTTTTTTTTTCCACAGCGCTCCTCAAGGTTATGTCAAGGGACTAGTACAAATATTTTTCACCAGATGAAAATGGCAGAAGATGTTGCTATATTATATCCTTCAGAGTTCGTCTAGATACCATTATAAATTTTGGAAGTACTGAAATTTTATTATGAAAGGTTTTTCTATTGGGGTAATATGCTAAACTTTTGTGGTAAATATACTGTCATGCTCACATTCGTTTGTATTTATTGTGTCTAAGCAGGAATTCCGTTTTTTTAATCGTAAGAAACCTAAGTGCCAGTCAAGTTTCATTATTCCATAACTCAATTGCCCTAATACCATTTGAATGGCTAAGTCTGTATTCAGTAAGAATGCAGAGCAGATCCTCATGGAAAATATGCTAAGGCACATGGAAAATAAGAACGTGATTGGTGACAGCCAACATGGCTTCACTAAGGGTAAATGACACCTAACAAATGTGGTGGCCTTCTCCAATGGAGTTATACTGGTGGTGGAGGGAAGAGCAGTTACTCAAAGCACTAACCACAGCATTAGGAGGTATCACTGTGAAGCCAGTTCTGTCTGCAATCACACATGTAGCTTCCACAGAGGTTGAATTATATAAATTATCTTCATTTCTATATGCAGAATAGGTTCCAGGTTAATTGCCTGTTACATTACCAAAGACAAAGACGAGTATATATTACCTGGTGTGTCAGGGAAGGGATTTTTTAACAAAAGAGTAAAAATATCTTTCATGTGGATTATAATTCATATTTCCAAACAGAAAAAAATTAATTTATATGCTCCACCACTATAAATAAACTAATTGGAAAGAACTGTCACAGAATCTTATTTAAGGTTATTGGAGAAAAAAATTGAAATAACCTAATGCAAATGAAAGACATTTTGCATATTGGCTTGTAAAATGAAACTGTGGTCCCCAAAGTTTGCAGACATTTTACATCCTTAGTGAGGAAGTTAAACATTTATAGGTTTCATCATTTTTCAGGAGCAAAAAATCCCCACAGGATAGGAAAAAAAAATTAAAAAAGCAACAGAGAGAGAAACTTATAAATACTAAAGGTTAAATTGGTTAACACTTAAAAATATCTCAATAATATTCTTTTTTAGTAGTTGATTAACCAGCCTTCGAATTCACTGTGCCTCATCAACTGTGTGAAGACCAAAGCAAAGAAATCATGAATGCATCCCATGCGTTTCTAAGAATAAAATATGGTATGTGAGTTATGAATGTGCATGAAAAAAGGTTTCAGTAAAAAAAAAAGGTAACTTAATTGGATGAAGCTTATGGAGCTGAAAAATAATGTGTGAAGTAGGTTGATGAAAATAAGAGAAGCTCCGCTTGTATTTATTCAGTCAAGAATACATATTTGTTGTGACTGCTCAAATATGATTTCTATGGAAATATATCTGAGTTACAGCATAATTGATTTTGACCCTCTGTATTTGTCTCAGTGTTTGCTGATGTCAAAATTTCCTTTTCCAGTACAAAGATCACTGGACCTAGACTGAAGTTTTCCTCTGGTCTAGGTGGCGAGGGTTACCCACAAGCATTAGGAGCAAATGTTAATTTCACATTTTTCAGAGGAGATAATGCAAGAGGACAGACTATTTACCTTATGGTTCCCCAAAACTGGTGCCTACACTTTTTTCTCATTGCTGTGGTTTTCAGTCATATCAGACACTATTTTAATCAATGCAGCAAAAGCTAAACTGGTTATGTCCATCTGGGTATAGCTGGCAGATAATATCCCAAACAAAATCTTTGTTAACACCTATAGAGAAATTTATTATCAATGCTAACTGCTTAAATAGCCATAGTCTTAATTGTTGACCACATTGCATTACAGAATACTTAAAAAGGACACTTAAACAATTAGATTGGGTTTGCAAATCATCCTGAGACTCTGATGCTTAAAATCCGTTTTAGCTCGGTGTGACAGATCATAGACAAGGAACAAATACATTCTTAAATATTTAGTCAGAAGTAATGTGGGCCAGTAATTACTAAGAAACATGTTCAGAAACATTGTACTAATTCCTTATATTCTAAAGTTTAAAAATTCCCACAAAAGCTCTCTCATTTTCAGTTTCTCAGTCTACTATGGATTTGTAGGGTAGAACACCTGGAGTAGGGCAGAAAAGTGGTTAAGGGTCTTGGCCATGTATTCTGCATATGAGGATTAAAGATTTTTCTGGAGTGTCCCTATTAATCTACAGAACTTAAAGCTGAGTTCTATTGCTATTGTCTTCATTCAACTGGTAATAGAGGTTTCCAAACTGGGCTACTGACATTAGACTTTAAAATAACTTGCATTAAGAAACGTATAAATAAAGACAACATTGCTATAACTTCCTATTTTTTTTTTCCCAGAGCAGCTAATCTTAAAACTCTTCTTACTTACATGAACAGAGTTTTAAATAAAATATATATGTGCCTTTTAATGAACTCCCAGGGACTCTAGGTCTAAAAATACTTTGAACAGAGTAATTTTGGTACACTTCTAAAATATTTGTTAGGTATTTAATCTGATTAAAACTGTTTGGCTTTTGCTATCTTGTTCCTCTCCAATATTTAGGATTTCAGGGATACTTGTTGTTTTATTTCTGGATGCTTCCTTACACATTTGGAGTGTAAAATCCTGAAAAAATGCTAGAGCTAAATGAAAACATGAATTTTGTAAAATTTTTCTCAATGAAATTTTCAGTGCTTCAATTTCTTAAAAATGTTATTAAAATTTTGCTGAAGACTCAATCATAACAAATAAAAAATAATCCTACCATTCTCCCCCTCACTGGAAAATATAAAGACATAGACTATTGGAACTAATATCAGGATCTCTTTGGTTATAGGTGATTTCTAGAGTTCCAGAAAATTGTCACCAAAAGGTATATTTGGCTGTAAAACCAAATAATTCTCTGAAAAGCCTTTTTATTTTTGAAAAGAAAGAACTCTCAACCTCTAATACTAAATACCTCACAGTACCTCTTAGTGGCATATAAATTCTGATTGAGAAAGTTTTCAAGGTGTGTGACACCATGGGACACCAAAAAAAACCCCAGAGAGGTGACTGAGATAAACTGCAGAATACTCTGTAATTTTTTCAAAGTGTGTTTTCACCCATATTTTGCCATAAGCTTTTATTATGCCTTTTAGAATTATAATTATCTAAGGTTTCTGAAGCCTTCTAAAAGTTGAGTTTTTATGCAAAGTGTAGATTATTCTTTCTTGTCTGCATTGCATTATGTTTCATTTATAGCACTATTTATATATATTCATTTGTAGCACACTTTTAGTACTTAAATGCACTGTGTGGTGCAGATTTACCCCAGCCAGAAACCTCAACAATCCTTTGTTACCCACCTTTCTGTCCTAGTTTAATCCCAGCTGGCAACTAAACCCTCACTCACTTCTCCCTGGTGGGATGGGGGAGGGAATCGAATGGTAAAAGTGAGAAAACCTGTGGGTTGAAATTGAACAGTTAAATAATATTAATAGTAATAATAACAAACCCAATAATAATCATGAAAAGGAAAATAACAAAAAGAGAGAGAAATAAAATCCAAGAAAAACAGTTGATGCAAATGAAAAGCAATTGTTCACCACCAACTGACCGATGCTTAGTCTGTTCCCAAGCAGTGGGTCTCCAGGCAGCTTTCCCCCTAATTTATATGCTGAACATGCTGGCTTATGGTATGGAATATCCCTTTGGTTAGTTGGATGCAGCTGTCCTGGCTGTGTCCCCTCCCAGCCTCTTGTGCATCCCCAGCCTCTTCACTGGCTGGGCAGCTTAAGAAGCTGGAAAGTCCCTGACTTAGGGTAACCCCTGCTCAGCAACAATGGAAACGTGTGTTATCAACTTTATCCTCATCCTAAATCCAAAACAACACTGTAACAGCTACTAGGAAGAAAATTAACTCTACCTCAGCCAAAATCAGGTCACTTTCCCAGATGTTTTATTGAATGCATATATTTAAGATATTAATGTTTTATTTGAGAATCTCAAATTTGCTGGCAAGGGACAACATTCGTATAATCATGCCACATGACAATTCAGTCTCTGAAATAAATAAACCGAAAATATGCAGACAATCAAAAAGGTGCAATTTATAGATGTGGGAATGGCTGCAAATAAAAGTGATTTTCTCTATATAATAGTCACATTCTCAATTTGGTACTATGAATGGCAGAAAACTACTGACTGGTATGCTTCAAAATGTAAGATTGTATAATGTGTGAATTTGTGTCACTGCAGCCCATTTGCTGAGGTTTTATCACAAACTGGAAAAAAACCCTGCCCTGCAGTGACTGCAAAAGCTGAAACATATAGAAAGGTAGGACAAGGGAGAAAAAAGACAGGTAAGAGGAAGGAGATAATGCAAGAGGGAACATTTCCATTCTTCAGCTTTACTTTCTCGTTTTGGCATTCAGAATTATGCTCTTCAATTCCAATGTGCACCAAAGTACCTACTTTACAATTCACAAACCCCAAGCCATTGTCCTGACAAATACAAATTACTCTGAAAAACACTCTATAAATTTGAAAAAGCCAAAAAGCCAAATTGGATAGGAAAGAGGGTGTTGGGGGAGAAGGGTGTACAGCTGATAAAACTAACAAAAAACCCCCAACAAAAAAATCCAAAAAAAAACCCAACAAAAAAACCCAAAACCAAAAACAAAACCAAAACAAACAAAAGAAGGCATTTTAGCCAGCATTTTCTCTTAAAATTTCTAAGCTTTTAAAGCCATCTTGTGAACAGCAATAGCTTTAAGAGGCCGTTCCCTCAGTGTGGCGAATAAACATAGGCTGCAGGGATTTATACCTTTTTTTGTGTACTTTCTTTTTTTGGCCCTGTATTAGAGACAAGTTATTTTCCACATAGGAACCAGGAAAAAAATTAGAGATTTAAGAACAAACCACTTGCTTGAGGCAACTTCTACTTTTTAGATTACTTGACTGACTTTTTCAGGTAAATGACTCATGGTGTTCTTGCAGTAAAATAGGCTATGGCATTGATCTATCAGTAATATCCTTTTTGCCTTCACCTCCTCCTCCTTTTTCTGCAAAACATATAGACACTGTATTCTGTTTTGGATGAGAACATGCAACTTGACAAGCAATACATGTGAATCCCCAACAACAGAAAAAGTAAATACCTATTGAAGTGAATTCATTCTTACATAGGATAAGATATATTGTCTGTCATGTTAGTCATTATTTCATCCGAGCTTAATAATGTTCTCATTACCAGGACACTAGCTTTTAACCAGGAAAATATTTAAGAATGCACTATTAATACCAGTGAGGTATTAGGTGAATTAATTAATCATTCAAATTCTCATTTATTGGCTTAATTAATAACTTCTTTCTGAACACTTGGAATACAGACCAAATGTTAAAAATGTAGGTGTGCTGATGTAGTTAAATGTAACAATGAAGATCAGTCCATTTATAGTTGCCCTCACCACCACAGTATCTACCCACTGAGCCACTTGACACATGCCTGCAGTGACCAGGAGAGTGGCATTAATCTGCTTTCTCATTCCTGCTGTCACAGGATTGCTCCTCACCAACTGGTAATAGCATGGTGGCTGGGGAGCATGACATAGCAGCTAAAGAAGGAGACATGGGTCTCTCACTATGGCAGTGATATGTCAGGACAGTATCTGTTACCTTAATGTATCTAAAAGTTTTCTACTATTTCCTTGCATCAAGGTCATGAAACCAGCCATCAGCAGGCTCAAAACTCTACTGAGGTAAACACTGATGGGTGACAGACCTGACTATGACTATTTAAAGTATAATTTAAGATGTTCAATAGGAAATTTTAAGCAGGACCACAGGACCATTCAAGGCTAACTGGAGTAAAACCTTCTGAAATGCATACAGTGTCAATACTGGGCTCTTGGCACCAACAGTATCACTCTCATATGCATTCCTGTTGGGGTGCATCTCTTGTCAATGTAGAGAAAGCTGGACACAGCTTGCATGTTCATTGAGGTTGCAGCAGAAAAGTAGTAGTCTTGATTCTTCTTTCAGAGAATTTTAACCCTTGAAATCAGTCAAACTAGGCTGGGGTGAAATTGGAATACTAAAGGAGCAAACCAAATTCAAGATCAAAAAACTATTTTGCAATAGTTATATCTCAGATAAAAAATTTCACAACTATGCCTCTGTGTGTGATCAAACCATTATTATCTTACATAAGGGAAAAACATTTAAAAGCAAACACTGAGTCTGAACTATTAACTATTTCTCTGTGAATCATAAATTATTTCAGTTACTAGTAAGCAATCAATATCTATTTCAAAATAAATTGTTAACAACCTCATAAAAATATCATTACAAATGCTGGATAATTGAAGACCTGGAAGGAGGATCTGGGGAACAGATCTGCTGCAGGGGAAGATTATGGAGAAGATTCTGGATCCCTTTCCCCACCCACAATGTGGGGGAGCCCAGTTCTAGTTCCATCTCCATCTGATGAACCATTCCAATGTCTTGAGGGAAGGGGAAAGGTAACTCCAGCGACAGGGTTTTTCAGGCCCCGAGCCTGGAGGGGAGAGGTGCCCTCCCCCCACGCACGTGGCCCCATGGCAGGCACAGAGACAGCACACCAGCATGGAGAGGAGGCAAGAGAGAGTTTATTGCTGAGGATGTTACATTTATAGGGTTTAGGAGGATTCACAGGGTAACCAATTAGAAGTCTCAAGGGTTTTACAGGAACACCCAATCACAGGATGGGGTTAACAAGGACCAATGGGAAACACCTCAGGACACCTTTCCCAGGACATTCCTGCATGGGAGATAACAGTTGTCGTGGGGGGTGTTGGGAAGAAGAAACACGTGTTTGCAAAGAGACCACAAAGAACCATTTTAAGACACGTTTAAACAGCAGTTTTTCCCATATAATGCAGGTTTAGTGCCACAGAAGATCATCTTGTGTGCCATCATGTGGAATGTACAGGACAACCAGGGGATCAGTTCCAGCCAGCATGGCTTTATGAAAAGAAGTTCCTGCTTGACCAGACTCATCTCCCTCTATGTATGACAAAGTGACCCACTTAGTGGATGAGGGAAAGGCTGTGGATATTGTCTACCTGGACTCCAGTAAAGCCTTTGACAGTGTTTCACACAAAATTGCCTGGAGAAACTTGCTGCTCATGGCTTGGACAGGTGCACTCTTTGCTGGGTGAAAAACTGGCTGGAAGACCGGGCCCCAGGTGTGATGGGGAATGGAGTTACATCCTGCTGACAGCCAGTTACCAGATGAATTCCCCAGGGCTCAATATTGGAGCCAGTTCTGTTCAATACCTCTAGTGATCTTGGTGAGGGGATTGAGTACACTCTCAGTTAGCTCACAGATGACACTAGTTGGATGTGAGCGTTGATCTGCTGGAGGGTAGGAAGGTTCTGTAGAGGGATGTAGACTCGATGGGCCAAGGCCACTTGTATGAGGTGAAGTGCTGGATCCCTCATTTGCATCACAACAACCCCATGCAGAGTTGGGGGAAGAGTGAGTGGAAAGCTACCTGGCAGGAAAGGACGTGGGGGTGCTGGTCAACAGCATGAGCCAGCAGTGTGTCCAGGTGGCCAAGAATGCCAATGGCATGTATTAGCTTGTATTAGCAACAGTGTGGCCAGCAGTAACTAGGGAAGAGATTGTCCCCCTTACTTGGCAGTGGTGAGGCTGTATCTCAAACCCTGCTCTGGGCCCCTCACTAGAAGAAAGACATTCAGGTGCTGGAGCGTGTCCAGGGAAGGAGGTGGAAAGGGTCTGGAGCACAAATCCTATGAGAAGAGGCTGAGGGAGCTGGAGTTTTTACCGTGGAGAAAAGAAGGCTCAGGGGAGACCTTATCCCTGGAAGTGTACTAGGCCAGGCTGGATGAGGCTTGGAGCAACTTGGTCTAGTGGAATATGTCCCCGTCCATGGAAAGTGTGTATTTGTGTGTGTAACTACAACATGATTCTTAAGGTCTTTTTCAACCCAAAGCATTCCGTGCTTCTATGTCAGTCTGATAAAATGAGGAATTTCTGCACATTTAATCTGCTCAATTACTACACTTATTTTATCCTGTCTAGCCTACTGTAAAATCAGTGGAAAGGACTAAGAAAACCTGAAACAATTAATTTTACATTATCAATTAGCATGAATTCCAGATGCAATCACACAATCTTTAAGCTACTATGTATTCAAACTTATGCATACACCTAAGGATTTTGAAAAACCTTTTTGATAGGTTGTTTGTTTGTTTGTTTGTCTATTTGTTTAAATGCCAAAATAGCTTAAGACTCTGACTTGCAGTACTTGTTTGGGCAGGATTCCTAGTATTTGGTATGATGTTGTTAATAGACCTATGACATAAACTTTAATTAAATGATTATACTTACAAGCAGTAGAATAGACAGCTGTCAAAAAAATGTCTCCTCAAGTGAGAAATACAGATGAGTCTGTAAGTGAATGAATTTAGCCACTATTCGATAATATTTCCATAATTAAATTCCTGCATCCTTCAAGGAAAAGAAACGTATTTCGTCCAGTTCAAGTATTTTCACGGCACAAATCTGATAATTCCCTAGATTAAATTGAAAGTACACAGAAAAGCAAAATGCAATTTAAAGATTTAGTGGATATAAAAAATAACTTAAATATGAGTGTGAGGTTGTTTTTTTTTTAAAAATACCCATACAGCCAAGTTCAAACCTCCTGTAGAAATGCACTAATTTAATCGTACCCTTTTACCTCTTCTTGATATTACCATCCCTTATTTTTGTACCCATTAGGTTGCCACCTTAAACCTAATAGACACATTAACCCAGAATCCTCTGCAATTTTTGTCAGTGCTGATAACATTACAATTTTCAAAATAAGATTTCAGAACTTGCACTAGGCACAAAATGCAAAGGTTTCACTCCAAAGAAGAAACCTTTGTTTTACCATTTTTGTGGAGTGGATTCTAGTTAGCTCAAGCTGCATTCAGTCTGTGGCCTCTGCAGTACCCGGAGATGCCCCAGGAGCCTTTCTGCAAGTCATTCTGAAGACTGATTGCAAACCTGATCAGTACCAGCTGTCACTGATCCTCTCAAGCTTCTTGGAAAACCACCTTACTATCATTGCATGCAATATTTAGCAGTTGCATGGCCCCCAGAGAATTATTCACATTCTGCAAAGCATCTTTATAAATACTCTAGGGTTAGTAAAAGAAGATACAGGAGAAAAACAACAATTCCTCATCAAGTTTGAGTTCATGTCCTGCAAGCCTCATACAGAAGGGACAGACTTTTAAGTCCTCCTTCTGCTTATTGTCTGCATAAAAGTATCCCAAATAATATTTCTGTTCCCTCCTTCAGTTAGCTCACTTAGCAATAACAATTTTGTTTCTGTTTCCATCCAATAGATGACACATTTATTAGCCCTAGCTCTATTGAAATGCCAAGAGTCAGATGCTCAAGATTCAAGCAGGAAGATGTGATAGACCTAACTTTTCTTAAAAATACTGGTTGTGCCCTGTGGTGTGTTGTGACCCTGTTAATCTGGGACTGATGTCTTAAACAAAGTGTTTTCAAGTCAGATAAAGGAAAAGGCTGATAAGAAGCAGATCCTGCAGAGGTGGGGTAATGTTTTTTATCATGCCAATTTCCTCACTTCTGATAAGGCACAACTACAAAGTCACAAAAAGTAGGGCCAAAGAGTGGGCATGTAGAAGGGGCCACAAACCATCAAAGATCCCCAAAGCACCCCGTAACTAATTTCCAGAGTTTTGCATCAGACAGTGTAAAACCCTTCCCCACAGCATTCCTATGTAAGCCTGAACATATATAACCCACAGAATTCTTTTTGAGCAGGTCCCCACCCCCAATGGATCAAAACTACGACCATCACTCCGATCATGGACATTAAAATTTCAATGGTCTAGTGTCATCACTGGATCAACAGGTGGTGATATCTTTCCACTATCTACTCTTGTCCTTTCCTTTTCTTTCTTTTTTTTCCTTATATATTTTCTTCTTGATAGTATTTTTACAGAAAAGAACCAAAATGGCCACATACTACCTTTCTGCTGCAATTAAATTGTTTTTAAATAAACCTGCCTCATATACACACTGGTCATGCAGTTAATTTCACTCTAATTTACCCCAAGAGATCTATTAACAAGAACCTCAGTCCCTGCATCAGAGGCAGATCATAACAGAAGATCATCAAACTTGATGACTTTTTGACTTCTATCTTGTATGAGATCAGATGTGCAAGGATGAAACGTCTCTCTTTTTTCAAGAGGCTTTGAATAAGAATTATAGTTATGGATATCAAGATGCAGCTCGGTGAAATATGAGCCTGAAAGACAATTTCTTTGTTTCTAATCAGATGAGAAAGTGAGACATAGCATTGCATAAATGTGTTTTATTAAAATGCTACTTTTGAAGAGAAGCACATAATTCAAAAAAGGATCAAATTTCTTCTCAGAAAACTAATTTGATAGTATAATTTGTATTAAAAATGCCCCCAATTTCTGTTTAAGTGTTTACTGACATATAAGCTGTTACTGTTGTTTTTTTCTATCAGATTACTTTACTCCCTTTCTGGTTTTCATACTGTAAAACAAAAACATTAGAATGCACAATATACTTAAAACTAAGTACTTGACTTCACCTGCAGTATATACTTTTCATTATTCAAGAGTATCTTACAGTATTAGGTTTCAAATATCTTAATCTTTTCTTTTCAATACAGCAAAATAGCAAGAATATGTGCATTTAATAATTTTTCAACATATATTTTTAAAAGATAAAAAGAAACATTTCCCTTCCTTAGGAAACAGTTCTATTTTCAAAAAAAGAGGAAATGCAAATTTGATTATATAAAAATTGGAAAGAAAACCATACTGCAAAATGAAATGTACCCATTTTGCAAGTAAGCAATCAGGAAATCCATAAAATAAAGTAATTTTTTACTGAAACAAAAATATTATCTATAATCGTATATATACACTTTAATTATATAACACAAATGATTATTGGCATGTCTCTCTTCCTCTGACACATTCTAACTAAAAACTGGCATAACAGGTAGAATTACCTGACTGGGGGATTCAGATGAGAGAAAGGAGCAATAATCCAGCTCAAAGCCTGATGAAAACAGTGCAGGTTCCTGGGCTTTCCAGAGAGGTCCAATCTAGGTACAGTTAGAGATGCAGGTACATCAGGGATTGACCTGTGAGGAACTCAAGAACTGTGTACAGAAAATGTTTATTAGCTGAAATAAGAAAGAAAAAGCAGACTACTGTTGGAGACACTGAAACTAAAAGGGTCTCCAGCTGCACAGAAGCAAAATGGCTCATTCTGTAAGGTGTAAAGCTCTTTATAAAAGAATGCTATACAGAGGTGCAGTGGGGATTTCCTGCATCCATGCGCCTGCTGAAATTGCAGCAAATAATTGGTTTAACTTTAGGCCAGTAATGAGTTTTATTTTGAGACAGAGATTCAGAAATACTGAGTTTGCAACTAATTCCAAACAGAGCTTCATGTGTGTGTTTTTAACTAAAATATATATGGATCTCCACGCTGTTTTATTAATTTGAATGAAAAAGAAATTGACCTCTTTGGAAGGAACTTACATGAGAAGTTAGAGAAAAGTTGTTTCTCACATCTTCTTCCATTCTGTGAACAATGGACTTTCATACAAATAAATATCAAAACAACTCAGAAACTTTTCCTCTTTTGCTCCTCTTTCCAACAGAGATTGTTATTGCCTTGTTCATATGGATTCACTGATTTAAGAGTACACAAACACTTCTCATAGCAAGTGTGAGAATGCCAAATATTTGTTAGACAGTATTGGGTAATTAAAGCTTTTATTATGTCTTGCTTCTGAAGGCTGGTAGTGCCTTTGTATTGCAAAGTAGCTGCACAAAGGAAGACACCAGCAACAGAAACAGCATATACATATATTGTTCAAATTTCAGGAAGAAAGATCCGAAGAAGCTGTTTAGAATTTGAAAGTATATTCTTTTTGAAAGTATTAAATTTTGTGGTCTTGATTACCAAACACTCATCTCATCAGGCAGTGAATTTCTTAGCATATTTTCTCAGATCAAAGGCATTGACTCCCACCTATTAAAACAGTACATTATCAGGACTCAGAAAAAAACAGATAAATCCCTTGAGTGCCCTTAAGCAACACTGTTTCTGCATTCTGAAAGCTCTTCTTAAGTCGTGTAATGCTTTCCAAATCATCCAATCATTCTATGGCTGGATTAATAAAGGATTCATGTATATAAAAATACACAAATATGTAAATAAGCTTCCACATTATCCTAACAGAGACAGGGAAGGAACTGTAGTATTTGTAATTGAGAGTTTGTTTGTTTTCAGGTTAGTTAGTAAAATTACTGAAAACTGTTATGTCCAATTCTATAAAATAATGTATCTATTTTGTTTACTGCCAAAAACATAGTAGTGGTGGCATGTGAGTTGCTCTTGATGGTCTTTGAAATTCTTTGAAATTTCTTTGAATTTCTTTATAAACTGCCTAGAAACTCTACCAAACTCATGGGGCTTCCACGTGCATAGTGAAGAAAGGGCAACTGAGCATCTATAGGAAGTATTAACAGCTGGATCTGACTGTTCAGCATGATGTATGTTGTGGTAATGCAAACAAGACAGGTACATCTCCATTTCTACAGAATTTCCTTTTGATTTGAGTAAGATATATGACAGGAAAAGTACATTTCTGGTATCTTAGGATAGTATTCTTTTCATTGAATGCAATCTATGTATATTGACTTCAGCAAAGCATGTTGTAGAAAAAGGTACTGCACAAAGAGTTTAATAGTTTCAGTTGTACAAGTTTATTCTATTTGTATCCTGGAACATGAAATAAAAATATTTTATTTACCAGAACTATCCTGCAAAATGTATAAAGTAGGCTATTCAAAGATACTGGCAAATTTTCCTACTCAATGAGCTTCCAAACTCCAACTTGCCACTTTTTCTAGATACACCCATTCATATGTAAGTTTCAATAAGTGACATGATTTTTTATTTATTTATTTATTTATTTCATAGATTCATAGAATCATTTTCATTGGAAAAGACCCTTAGGATCATTGAATTCAACTGTCCAGTTTGTTTATCATGTGGTAGAATCTCTGGTAAGATATCTTATCCCAGATCTCTCAGAAATGGTTGTTAGACTATAGGGTTAAGTCTACTTTTATCTACTTTTTAAAAAAAGTTTATTTCCTAAATTCATCTTCTTTGTATTGGCAAAACAGTTTTCCAGCTGCCTTTGCCATATAATTGTATAGACTCTTAAGGAGGGGTTTGCTCCTGAATTTAGCTAGCAGCATCATAGATATTTATATGTGGACAGGTCAAACCACATGCTCATTAGTCCATGGATAGATGCTCCTAGAGAAAATTCTGAAGTCCTCTTTCAGAATTGATGTGATGAGATGGGTACAAGTTCAAACAATTTTCTTCCTAGAGGGCACAAAGGTGGTAAGTTCAGACATATGCAATTCATCAAAGGAATATTAGGATAAAATTTTGATTAGTATCTATGGCATTCAAGGTTGTTAACTGGAATTCATAATGCCAAGTACTCTGGAAATTTTTGAAATTTTCATCTGCAGACACTGAAGGTGCACTGACTTCTGAGTGGTCCATATGCCTAATCCCATACAAATCTCAATGATGTCTTTAAAGTGTACTTATTTCGTTTGAGATACCTGTTTTGTTTTGTTGGGGTTTTTTTTTTGAAGGAATTTATCAGGCAATTGGGAACCTAGTTTTTGTGAAAGTGGTGGATATGGTATGTTCTTTGTGAGTTCTAAGTCATGGTATCATGCAGCTTCCTGACTCTTGAGTATTGGAAGTCCTCATTAGTTCAAGTTGCTGAGTAACAGAATATTCAAAGTAACTACAAAGAGCAGCTGTAGATTTACTTACCCTTAAACAATGAAAGTCAGAAAAATATTCCTTCAAAAAGTTTACTTCAAAAGAAATTGCCATTTTCAGTATGTGTTACATCATACTGGTGGATTAAGTTAGCAAGGCAAAGTTATTTTCATGCAGTTTTATAATGTAGTTTGTTAGATTCAATCAACTGTACAAGCAGAAAGGACACTTTGATGAGAAGTCAGAAGTCTTGAAAGATATTGTGATTGTGCATGAAACTGAGGTCATGCCTAGAGATAGGTTTGGTTTAATGATCTGTCACTTTCTGTAAATCCACATTTTAAATACCATGAGTCATATATGACTACATGAGAATTACCTTAAATGTTTTTTGATATTATAGCTATAAATATCAATGAGTTGATTAAAAAAACCTGCTTATGAAATATGGACTTTTTACTTAAAGTATATTAAACTGTAATGTCCTTAACTATTACTTATCCTCAGAAAATATATACCAGTTGCTACTAGGAACAGAATCACTTAAAAGTATATTTATTGATGACTGATTTGTTTATTAAGTCATCAAAATCAAAAGCTGTGGTACTCACCCTTCAGCTCTCTGCAGCAGTCAATGCAGTCAAAGGGAATTTGTTCACTGGCTTCAGGCAGTGGCCAGTTGAGCTTCCTGCCCTTCTTGAGATGTGTAGGATCTTCTGGGTAAAAACTCTCTGAATTGCTGATTACATTAAATTATTTGCTCTGTTTAAATATTCTCAAGTTGTTGTATTGATATACACTAATTCATCAATGTTTTTAATTAAAGTTTAGCTTATGTGCAAGTGCTGGATGACAAAACTCCCTCCAAAGTTTTTATCAGCAAGTGCAATTCATTATGGCATCTCTGTGAAAATTGATTCAATCTTTGGGAGCCTGTTTTCTTTTCTGCAAATGCGGGACAATAAAAAGTAACTTTCTGCCATGGGTTGTTGATGGCATAAGACACTGTTTTTGATTACAGAAGTGATTTTCTGAAGTCATAAAAAGAAGAGAAGCCTACTCATTAACACGGAAAAACAAGTGAGTTTATATGAGTTCCCCTAAGAATCATATCTTTTATAAGGTTTTTGTTCCAGGCTTGGAAATGAAAATAATTTTACTGTTGAGGAAGAGTTAGAAAGAAATTCAGAATAAATTCCGAGAAGAAAACAATTTATAATTCAAGACAATTTCAGTATAAATGCCCCAGTTCCTCCGTCATTTATAGTTATGATATCAATCTAAAAGGGGGAGGTAAATAATCCAATCTAGCTTTTAGCCAGTCTTTTCCATCCTTCTCTTCATTACTCATTTGCTCAAACACTCCTGTTTAACAGGCCTGCTCCCTATGTCAGCCTATGTTGCAGCTGGTTAAGGTGAGCCTGACAAGGTTCCTTTGACTTTCCATTCTAGAAGTTGTAACATTGCTTTTCCCACAATGCTTAAGACTTGTTACCAGGAAGGTCCATGTGGTTTAGGTTGGGATGGGTGGCTACAAAGAGCTCTGCTGTTATAGTTCCTCAAGACATTTGTCCTATCCTTACACAAGAAAGATGATATCATTTTAATCTTAGTCAAATATCCAGTTAAATGGATGTCCCAGGTAATTTAAATGACCAAAAGTTAAAATCCCCTCTGTAATGTTTCATGGTAGCTTGTGTGATGCAATGAGGTGTCAGCTTTTGTTAAGAACTATTTCTGTCACACCTGTTTATGGCATTCTCTGAGATCCTGTTCAGCTCTGCACTGGGGTGGCCTCACCTTGAATATTGTGTGTTGTTTTGGTCACCACAATATAAGAAACACATTAAGCTATTAGAGAGGGTCCAAAGGAGGGCAACAAAGATGGTGAAGAGCCTTGAGAGGAAACTGTATGAGGAGTGGCCGAGGTCACTTGCTCTGTTCAGCCTGGAGAACACAAGACTGAGGGGAGACCTCATTGAGGTCTACAACTTCCTCCTGAGGGGAAGAGGAGGGGCAAGCACTGATCTCTTCTCTGTGGTGACCAGTGACAGGACCTAAGGGAATGGTCTGAAGTTGTGTCAGGGGTGGTTTAGGTTGGATATTAGAAAGAGGTTTTTCACTCAGAGGGTGGATGGACACTGGAACAGGCTCCCCAGGGAAGTGATCACAGCACCAAGCCTGACAGAGTTCAAGAAGCATTTGGATGGTACTCTCAGGCACATGGTGTGACTCTTGGGGATGGTCCTGTGCAGGACTAAGAGTTGAACTCAATGATACTTGTGGGTCCCTTCCAACTCAGCATATTCTGTGATATGCAAACCAGCTTGGTAGGCCAGTTCAAAAACATGGTCTATAAAGAAACATAAAAAACAAAGTCAGACTCCTAAATGGGCTAGAAAAGAAATGCCAAAGTGAAAATATTTCTCCTTTTTAACCTTTTGGAGAAGTAGAATTAAAGTTATGACAACATGGAGAGGAGAATAATAATGAGAGTGAATCTTGTGGAAATTTGGGGTTGCCTTTCTTCTTCTTGCTATGTGGTAGACAGTTAATATTTTCATGGTTTCATACTCCAGCAATTGTTGTTGCATATTTTTTAACTGTATCAAAGAAAAAAAATATCTAGTTTCTCCACCAGAAATACTATTATGTTGTTATGGATAGTAAAAGGAATGGTTTGTCTTACAGTATCAGGTATATAGTCTGCATATACAGTTTTTAGAATGCCAGTCACATTTAGAAAAGTCAGACTTGTTTGTTGTTTTGCAACAATGTTCCCTGATGCACTGAAATGTGCTCAGAATAAACTGTAGTGGAAGAAAAACGTAAATTTCTGTTTTTCCTCTCTCAAAACCAAAAATATATTGGATTTGTTTGGAATTTTGCTGATTAATATGCTCATTCCTTTCTCTTCATTCTTTGAGACACATGTAATATTCCACTCCTTTCTGAATAAAGAAAAGTATAATTCCAGGGTGTGATCTGTCAGAAGGACTTTTAGTGCTCAAGTCTACACCACAAGAGGGAAAAAGCTACTTTTGTGGATATGAAAAGACACTTTTGACAAACAGCTAGTAAGGAGATGAATCATTCTAAACCCCAGATATAATGAATTTATTTGTTGGAGGTGAATTATTTATGTTCCTCAGTCAAGCTAGAACAAGTATTGGCACAAAGCAGTTTATAGGTATTCTACACCTTAATTCCTACATGCCACCCTAAGACTAAGAACAAGAGAGATAGAAAAAAAAAGGAAAAGGAAAAAAAAAGGAAAAGGAAAAGGAAAAGGAAAAGGAAATGAAAAAGAAAAAGAAAAAGAAAAAGAAAAAGAAAAAGAAAAAGAAAAAGAAAAAGAAAAAGAAAAAGAAAAAGAAAAAGA
>NW_016690225.1:51406-83454 GCF_001604755.1 Lepidothrix coronata
AGAAAAAGAAAAAGAAAAAGAAAAAGAAAAAGAAAAAGAAAAAGAAAAAGAAAAAGAAAAAGAAAAAGAAAAAGAAAAAGCAGTTTTCTAGTTGCCCAGACCATAGAAGAAGTAATATGTGTTACGGTGAGCTTAAAACACACCGTTTGAAAAAAAAAAAGAAAGTATGGTTTTTTGTAAACACAGAAATATTTTTGCATCAACTCATAGACATATTGTAATAACATAGTATAAATAAGTAAATAACACAAGCAAACAAATATGTAACTATAAATAAATTGAATAATTGGAATAAAAAATAGTAAAATCATTTCTTAAGAGAATAATACTTTTGAGGCTGACTCAGTTGTTCTGAAATCCTCCACTAGGAGGGGATTCTCTGTCAAAGGTCTGAATCACGTTAAAGGCAAAGGAGCTCTTTCAGCAGAGTAAGCCATAGTTTGTTGGTGACTTTACAGCCAAATGGAGGTATGGTCTTTTCTCTCATGAGCTGTTTGAGGGAGGAGATTGTCCCACTCTACTCTGAGCTGGTGAGGCCTCGCCTTGGTACTGTATGCAGTTTTGGGAGCCTCAACATAAAAAGGACATCAAACTGTTTGTGTGCAGAGAAGAGTGACAAAGATGGTGAAAGGCCTTGAGGGTAAGACTTACAAGGAGAAGCTGAGGTCACTTAGTTTGTTCATACTGGAGAAGAGAAGGCTGAGGGGCCACCTTTTTTACAGTCTAGAACTTGCTCAAGGCAGGCAGTAGACGGGGAGGTGCTGATACCTCTCTGGTGACCAGCAATAGCACACGAGGACTTTGAATGAAGGTGCATCACCAGGAAAGGTTCTTCGCTGATGGGGTGGTTGGTCATTGGAACAGGCTCCCCAGGGAATTGATCATGGCACCAAACCTGTCAGAGTTCAAGGAGCATCTGGATGAAATTCTTAGTCATATGGTTAAGATTTAGGTAGTCTGTCGAGGAGCAGGGAATTGGACTTGATAGTCATTACGTGTACTTTTCATTTCAAGATATTCTCTTCCACATATTCTGGATTACTGCTAAATGGAGAGGGTAGAGGGGAAAGGGTGTGTAGTCTATGGGCACCCTTTTCACGATGAACTAGGGTAATATGTATATTTTGAATAGCAATAAGTTTTATACTGTATCTTTTACAGGCACTAATATCAATTAAGATTTTCTTTTTTCCAATAGAAGAAGTGAAATAGGAACAGAAAATTTTTAGACTGAGAGTGACATTTATGTCAATTATTACTGTAGCAGTAAGTAAAAACTTGGAAAAATTCACTGATGCTTGTGAGAGGAACACACTGTAGAAGTACTAATAAAGACTATTCCTCTGAATCTGTGTCAGAGTCTGTGTGTATTGTGTCTGGTTGAGATGCAATTCATTTTCCCCGCAGAAGCCCATGCAATGCTGTGGTTTGCATTGGTACCTAGAAAGGTGTTGATAACACACCAATGTTTTATGTGCTGGCATAGCATCAGCATTGTCTCTCCAACGTTCTGCTCCCCATCAGTAGGCTGGGGTTGGGCAAGACCTTGGGAGGTGACACAACTAGGACAGTTGACCCAAAATGACCAAAGGGGTATTCCATAACATGATATCAGCTCGGATATAAAAGTTAAGAAAAAGACAAGTAAGGAGAGGTATTTGTTATTTACAATGTTTGTCTTTCAGAGCAACCACTGAAGCCCTGTTTCCCAGAAAGTGGCCAGACATCTGTTTCTGGTGGGAAGTAGAGAATAAAATCTTTTTTTTTTTTTGTCTTTCCTTGGGCACATGCAACCTTTTACTTTTGCTTTAGTAAACTGCCTTATCTCAACCTACAAGTTGTTTTCCATCTTATATTCTTCCCCCTGTCCAGCTGAGAAGTGGGAGTGATAGAGTGACTTGGTGAGCACTTGGCATCCAGTCAAGGTCAACATGTTACAGCGCGATAATTCTATCCTGGGCAGTCCCAGTAGAATCCAGCAGGATGCTTCCAACAAATAGGTTCCCTCATGTGAATGGCAGAAACCTCATGAGTTTTGATTGTTTTATTTGCCTGAGTTTGTCAGATGGGGGTGATAAAAATGGTCCAGATCGAGTTACTAACTGGCATGGTTGGGAACTCACACGAGGAAGTAAATAAAAAAATATGGTTCCCTTTGCAAAGAGTTACTTAGCTTATAAAATGAATAGAATTTGCTTCAGCATAAAATATACTGGAGATACTAAACAAGCTACAATGTTTTACTTTGATAGCAGCTCTTTCATAATGTGAAGACTATTGGGAAATACAGAAAGATGTAAAAATGTTGCAACTGGTTTATAAAAACATTCTGTAAAGTCTGTATTGCAAGTGCACAGGGAAGCCCCTAGAAAAATATAAACGCAAACTCCTCATAAAAAAGATCCAAAACGAAGATGGAGGAAATATAAACAGCTTTAAAATGTTATCACTGTACTTGGTGTTGGTTTTGTAAACATTTTTAGGATCTACTGATTCAAATAGCCCAAACCAAACCTGTTGTAAACTCACAGTCCACAATCTCTGCCACCCCATACTACCCTTTCAGTCAGCTGAGTCTTTATATCACTGATGCTGGGAAGCAATTCAGATCATTTTCTGTGATTGTAGTTGTCTTAAAAATAAATAGATTACCCATATGTGACTGTTCAACTTCAAATAGACAGCAAAATCCTTAGCAAGGAGGGGGTTGACCTCTTCTTCCAGGCAACTAGTGACAGGACAAGAGGAAATTGCTTCAAGCTGCACCAGGGGAGGTTCAGGCTGGACACCAGGAAGAGTTTCTTTACTGAAAGGGTTGTCAAGCATTGCAATGAGCTGCCCAGGGCAGTAGTGCAGTCACCATCTCTTGGAATTGTTCAAGAAATGACTGGATGTGGCACTTAGTGCTATGGTTTAGTTGACATGGTGTTTTTTGGTCAAAGGTTGGAATGATCTTGGACGTCTTTTCCAGCCTTAATGATTGATTCTATGGCTCCATTATTCTAAAACCATGAAACTTTGCTAGTTTCTTTCTGTAAGCTTTTTACTTTAATGTACAAAAGAACTCAAAGGGACCCCATTTTAAGGTCAAATACTTGAATTTTTCAAAATTAAATTTCAAACTGCAGTTTCAGTGCCTGTATTCATAGGACACGTATGGTGCTTATCACTGATTAGTTGGTGTTAAAACACTGATCATAGTATATGAACATAGAATATGCATCAGCCCATTAAATATCTCTTGAGTTTCTCTAAAAACACCTGTGAGAAATTGTACTGAACATAACGGTGACCAAACTTGACTTGGAAGGGAAGTGTTCTTGTGAGGAGTAGGGAGGCATAAAAACATTAAGAATTGGAGGGAACTTCCATAAGGGAAACTTCCAAAAGTTTATAAATACTCTTATGAGGAAAATTATATACTTTGAGAGTAAACTTTCTCTGAGTTGTACAGCTCTACAATGTTTTGAAAATAAAGCTTAATTCTTCATTTCTAGTGTTTAGAATTGTTCATATTTCAGCTTCTTTGCTTGCTGTTATCTTACTTTGAATCCTAAATTAACTATTGCATAGCCCTGAATTTTTTTAAGTACACAAAAATAGCACTAGATTATGATGAAACTTGACAAAATAGAGAAAAAAAAAAAAGAATCCTTCCTTCTTGGCATATCTTGGAAAACTCACAATGACAAAAGTAAATTGGAGTATATTATAAGTTACATACATATACTGCAATAAAACAGGTGATTTCAGCAGAGATGTATGTGAATTAATTAGCTGATAATAATGTTAGTAGTATTGTAAGAGTTGGGGACAACATATAGCTCGCTGCAGTAGAGTGGTTTATCACATCTGTGACTGGCATCAGACAAGACTCTGCTAGTGATTGGTACACTTAGGATGGCAATTAGAAGGCCTTTACACATCAAAGCTCTGAGATTAATAGCATTAATGAAACCTAGTAGTTAAGAGGAGCTGAGCTAGTTTATGGAATTATCCTGTATGTTGTCCTTTGAAAAGACATAACAGGACTGTGTGCAGTGGTAACTTCTGCTATTTTGTTGCTGCATCTCACAGACCAAATATCCTATAGAAATTATCTCAAACAATTTTAAGAAAAAAGGGACATAATTTAACTTAGCTTCTGGTTGGCCTATTATATGTTAATAGATCTTCATAAATATGTTGAGGAAGATAATATGCCAATTAGGAGCATCACAGTAGTGTAGAGGGAGTATCTTTTTTCAGGGATCAATAGCTGCTTTCTTCATAGGAAGACATGTCTTATGAGGAGCAACAACAGACTTTGAGCTTGTCTAGTCTGGAGAAAAGGAGGCTGAAGGGTGACTGCATTGCTCTCTACAGCTTCCCGAGAAGGCAAGTGAAGAGGGAGGTGTTGAGCTCTTCTCCATGACATCCAGTGATAGGACACGTGGGGAATGGTTCAAAGCGGTACCAGAGGAGGTTCAAACTGAACATTAGAAAACATTTCTTTAGAGCAAGGGTGGTCAAACACTGAAACAGGTGACCAATGCCCTAAGCCTGTCAGTGTTTAAGAGGCATTTGTACAATGCCCTTAACAATATGTTTTAATTTTGGTCAGCCCTGAAGCAGTAAGGTTCTTGGACTAGGTAATTGTTGTAGGTCCCTTCCAACATAAACATCTATCCTATTCCTGGGCTATATTTTGACCATGTGAAATACAGGGATCATTTTATTGCATGCATTTATAATGCTTCCAAATCATGAACCCGCATAAAAGTGCACACTAGCTCTGGCAGGTGCAATTAAAAAAGCATAGCTTTCAAAATTGTAATATCACTTGAGATAACTTCATTTTAATCATTTGCTACTGTAGTTTCAAAATTCCTGGACCAGCCTCCTAAATTTTTAAATAGCAGCAATATAAACCTGCAATGAGTACTTTTACAAGGCATGAAATGCAGAGGCAAATTCTCCTTATTCCAGAACAGCCTCATAAAGTTTCTCATAGATTGTCATGCCCTGGGATCTATTCCAAAAATTGTCTTGTTTTGAAAACTACCATAACCTGAGGGGTTTCATAGTTTGAGTGCTGAGAATAAGGTCAAATACACACAAAAAGAAAAAAGCATAGAATATCAGTGTTTCTGACATATCTTTTTGAAGGAGGCCATTTGATCAATTTTTTTTTTTCCCAATGATGGATAAAAAGAGCAACAGTAATGTATGCCATAATTAGATGCTGATGATTCTTTTGTTTTATTCTCATAAGTTATCACATTCAACAAGTCCAAAATAAAGCCCTGAAACTAGATACATGTAATCCAGTGCCACTATCTGCTGCAGCATACGCCCAAGTTCACAGGTCCCTGCTGCCTCTCATGCATTTACTGCCAAATGGAGAGCCAGGGTAACAGCGTGATGCTTTTTTAGTGTTTCAACAAAAAGGCACTGATATTTTCACCAGAGTTTACACTAGAAAGACAGTAGCAGACAGACCCTTGTGGGTAGCACAATGGCCAGCAGTGGGATCTGAATTCCCAGTGAGAAGGAGACATAAGCCAGCAACATCAGTGGCTGCGCCAGTAAACATCCAGCCTCACAACAGACTGCAGGACATTTTGGGATGTGGCTGTCATGAAACCCTCAGAAAATCAGCTCACCAACTCTCTCTCTCCCTCAGTCTGAACTAGTTTGTGTTTATCCCATTGCTCTTAAAAAGATAGATTTGTGATTTTTAGATTCAGAAGGTTTGTCCATGTCTCAGCTGTAGTTCCTTACGTAGCAAAACTATGCACAGGAAACTGTACAAATGAGAGCCCTTAATCTATCTGACATCACTCTGCTCACATTCATTGGCATCTACTCATACCTATAGTCATTACTCATTAAACACACCTTGTCTTAATTGCAGTCAAAAATTTATGCAATGAATATGCCATAATTTGATAGAAATAAAAGTTTTCTCTTCCTGTACATTCCTAACAGAAGGAGAATATCCAGAAAACTATATCTCTAAAACACTCCCAATAAACAAACCTGTTGTGTTGTTTAAAAATAAAGTTTTTTTACTACACAGAGAAATGCTTTAAACCATGATCAATAGATTACTTTGCAACTTAATTCTTTTTAAACGTATAATTTTTCATAGATAGTAGATGTCTGTAAAGAGCTTGAAACCTGAAGTACCTCTCCTCCCAAATACTTAATTAAATTGTGGTCTCAGTTATTTGCAAAATATTAAGCTGCACTTAGAAATAATATTTTTACTAGCATTTTCAGAATGAAGCAAAATTTGCAAACTGTTTTTAATGCACTACCAAAAAAATCAATTTAATTTGATATTTACTGTATGTGCTTTTAAGTGGAAAATAAACATTTTCAGTTACTGGATCAAAAAGAAAAAAAATAATAAAAAAAACAAAACCCAAACAATCAATTAAAAAAAAAATTTCATACTTATATCTTACCATCTGAGTCTTCTCAGCATTTGTGAGAAATACATTCTGTTTATGCATGGGAGCTAGCTGGGCTGAGTTGCAGAGCAGGGATAGGAGAGATAATGGGAAATAGACATAAATGTGGAAGGTTCACATAAGAGGATAATTTCAATTTGAGAGAAATATTCTTTAGGCCTATATAACATACAGAAATGCTGTTATAATGGTAGGCAAATCTGTCATCAGATATTCAGCCTATGCCTTGGCTCTGGTAAAAATCCTTTATGCTGATTTGCTGAGAGAAATGATCTTAAAATCAGCTGTCTTGTTTAAGTCCACCAAAGTACCAAATCTAGTTTTAGGCTCTCTATACACTAATGGAGCCAGAGAAGAAAGATATACACACCCATCACAATTACACCACAAAGAAATTAATTTTTCCTGACTATTTTAGAAAGACATAAAACTATTTCTGGGAACCCAGGTTTCTTCAACAAATTATAAAGAAAATAGAATATTTACAGTTTAGAATCCAAGCATTGTACTCCCTGTAGCACTCCTTAACTGTCCCTTGTTTATGGCTTTTAATCAGTAGTTAACTTCCTAACCTTGGGTAACCTTGGGTAAGATTGTTAAGACTGAAGAAGGGCTGAAAATAAACAAAGAAAAATTACAAGTGGGCTTGGTAAGCAAAGAATCATTCACCCCGTGGTCAGTGTATTGCACGCACTTTGCAAAGCATCTAGAAATATTCTACAAAATTATTACAAAAAACAACATGCCTGCAGACATCATCAGGAGCCAGTCCTTGATGGTAGATGTCATTCATTCTGTTACTGCACATTAACAGAATAATTGCAAATTATTAAACAGTGGCAATAAGGTAGTCTGTGCCTGGAGGTTTGGTTTTTCTCCAGATAAAAATTCATAAATTCAAAACCTCTATACAAAACAGTAACTGTCTTTGTAACGAAAACTGACTGGGCAATCACCAAACACATGAAGTTCAACAAGGGAAAGTGTTGGATTCTGCACCTTGGATGGGGCAACCCTGGATGTAGATACAGACTGAGGAATGAGATGCTGGAAAGCAGTGCCATGGAAAGGGACCTGGGGGTCCTGGTTGATGGCAAGCTGAATCTGAGTCAGCAGTGCCCTGGCAGCCAGGACTGCCAACTGTGTCCTGGGGGGTGTCAGGCACGGCATCGCCAGCCAGTCGAGGGACGGGATTGTCCCGCTCTGCTCTGCACTGGGATGGCCTCACCTTGAATATTGTGTGCCATTTTGAGAACGGCGATATAAGAAAGATATTAAGCTATTAGAGAAGGTCCAAAGGAGGGCAACAAAGATGGTGAAGAGCCTTGAGAGGAAACTGTATGAGGAGTGGCCGAGGTCACTTGCTCTGTTCAGCCTGGAGAACACAAGACTGAGGGGAGACCTCATTGAGGTCTACAACTTCCTCCTGAGGGGAAGAGGAGGGGCAAGCACTGATCTCTTCTCTGTGGTGACCAGTGACAGGACCTAAGGGAATGGTCTGAAGTTGTGTCAGGGGTGGTTTAGGTTGGATATTAGAAAGAGGTTTTTCACTCAGAGGGTGGATGGACACTGGAACAGGCTCCCCAGGGAAGTGATCACAGCCCCAAGCCTGACAGAGTTCAAGAAGCATTTGGATGGTACTCTCAGGCACATGGTGTGACTCTTGGGGATGGTCCTGTGCAGGACTAAGGGTTGGATTCAATGACCCTTGTGGGTCCCTTCCAACTCAGCATATGCTGTGATTCTGTGAAAAGAGTAAATCATTGGGAGACCTCAGAGATAGAAGCACCATGAAAAAAACCCCCATCTTCTCAATTTTAATAATAGTTTGCTGATATTGGGAAGCTATTTGTGGCAGTGGACACATTACCTCTACAGCTATTGTGTTTGTGTTATTATGGGCTGTATTTTTGATTCCAAGGTTTTAATTTTGGATGGTTCTTTGAAAAACACGCTTATTTTTTATAATGCTCTAATCAGTGTTGCATTTTTTTTAGTGTTTCTTGTAATCAGACTACCATTTGATCACATTAGCATTTACAAACTCCCAAACTAGATTGCTAAATTAACATCTTCTTGGGTTTTATTCAAATTTTAGCAGATATCTATAAAGTAAAAAAGTAAATGTTAATATTATTGAGAAAATGTAAAACTGAGTGCAAGAAAGAAGTACTAACTTTCAGAAAAAGGACTTGAGAGGTCTGCAGTTCAGTAGAGTATATCTTCTCTCCTGCATAAGACAGATGAAATGTGAAGAGAGATTAAAAATTTAAAAATGTTTCACATTGATTTATCCCTTTTTCACAGTGGTGTATACTTCTGTGAAGTAGAAACATGCATAGAAACACAGAAACATGCACAGTTTATTCATTAGCTTCTCAAATAACAACTCAGGCTGGCAATCCCTGAAAGACTGATGCCTTGTCTTTCTTTCAAAAAGCAGAATGATTCCTTCAACATTCTGTAAATTTGTTTTTTGAAAGTTTTTTTATTTTTTTAAGAGAGATGACAAAACACTTAAATATGATAGCTTTTTTTTCCTTAAATTTAAAGCGAATTGCAATAAAAGGTACCAGCTACGAGGCTGATCCTTTGTAAGTGAACTATATGTAACTTTATTGATGGACATTTAAAAAAAATAACTTAGAAATCTGGGCTTTCTTCAAGGAAGGTGAATGTGTTTTCATTTACATATTTGAGGTTACTTTGCAGTGAACACTGATAATGTTATGGTTGTTTCTTCCTCAGAAAGACAAGAACGTCATATTTATTTTTCCCAATTGCAGAAAATAGATCAGAGAATCTCAGGTTTTATATGTTTCTTCTACATCATGAGACAAAATTCAAATAAAGTTCTTTAAATATCTTATAAACCATCAGTTTATCTTTTCCACTCAGTAATCACCCTTTCATTTCTTATACATGGTGACATTGTAAGGTAAATTGTACCTTACATTAAGCCTAATGTTGAAGTTAAAAAAGATGTCCAAGACAATTTAGTATTGATTTCAAAGAAAAAGAGGGCTCACTCCTTTCCTCCCTTATTGTACTGTTCTCTTGTATAGCCACATCTGCAGGGTTTTATTTTTCCTGAAACAATTTATCTGGTACTCACTATGTATTTCTTTGTGCCAGTTCAACTCACTAATTCTGCAACAAATAATCCAGTAAAAAAAATAAAGACATTTCTGCCACATGAATTGAATTGACTCACAGAAGCTCCAGCTGGCACCAGAGTGGCACAGGGTAAGAGACATGCGTGTGCAATTTGTTTTATTTTAAAGAAGTTTAATGTGAATGTACTTCCCTTCTACCTGGAGTATTTGGACTGTAGTATGAATATAGATGTGATCTCATAAATCGGTTTAATTAGTGGGCATTTTATTGTATTGAAATAAGAAAACAACAAAAAAATCAACTACTAAATTTTTAAATATTTTCCTAAAAGCTTAAATTATATGTTCAAAATCTTGACTTTTTTTCCACACTTATTTATAAATTTATTTCAACGAAACTAAGGAAGGCTTTCCTGTGACATGGTTGTTATTACAAACAGTATCCAGTAAGAGTTAATCCAGGTAACTTGTTGATCATGAGTCTTATCACTTTCAGTAGTGAATCCGAAAAATCGGTCCAAAAAACTGCTCAGAGACTTTTTATCTTTAAGCAGCAAGGTATTTGTTTATTCAACGTTGGGAGCAAGCCAGCTCACGCGGGACAAACTTGCTCAAAGGCTTCACACAAAATCAGCATTTTTATACAATCTTCAGATGTGATTAAATGCATATTCAAGTGTTACAACACCTATCTATGCATATTAATAATAGGCTGAGTATAGGTGGAGCTCAGGCGGGGCTTGGGGCGCTGCTTCTCTTGGCCCTCAATACTGAGGGTACTTCCACTCTTCCTCCATGGGTCTGGGGGCTTAAACTCATCTTCCTCAGCTTGACCTTCCTTCTCTTCCATTGTTCTTGACCCGCTCACTGAAGCTTGGAGAAAGCCCTGGCTCCCGGCCTATTTCTTCTATTCAAATATCTACCTTATCCTACTGCATTTCTAATGTATCACCTCTAGGCCTATTACATGTTCTTGTACTATTCTCTCAAGCTTTGGTCCAGTAAGTAGAACAGAACAAGCACAGATCATTTTGGATACTGGTAGCTTGTTAACAGGCCCAGATTTCTTAGTTAACTCTTTTGGGCCTGGCCTCCTGTTTCAGTAGATCATTATAGAAAGACATTTGCATGGATTATCGATGTGTGAATATTTGTGGTCTTTCTTTGTTACTTATCAATGACTCTCCTGCAGATAGCTGTCTTGTTTTCCCTGGAATTGGCTGAAAATGCTCTCAAGTGACTTAACAGTTTGCATATTCAGGTTCAAGAGCTGAGAAAATGTACTTTCTACAAGTTTCCATGTCCCCTTTGCTTGCTGCTGAAACAGCATTTATGAGCAATATATACTCATTTAGGCATGAGCAAATGGATTATTTTGACCAGTGGTGGTATGCATAAAAATGGACAGAATTCAAGATAATGATACATGAAATAACAGTTTAGCAAGTGACAAAACTGTCCTGAGATTCGTTGAGATTTCATATTTATGATCATATGCTGAAGCTGGAGGTTAGCTACAAACTGAACGATGACTGTTTGTGAATATCACATTGTGTTGTTATTGCTTATATTTCTTGCTATGAGCCACTGTGAGGTCAAACAACCAGAAAAGGAGAGAAGGAGGCAGGATGAGGAGGGCTGAAGAGAGGGAGGGAAAGGGGAGGGAGAAAGGAAAAAAGCATGGGAGGAAAAAAAGCAAAGGAAGGAGGGAGAGAGGAAAGGAAGGAAGGAAGGAAGGAAGGAAGGATGGAAGGAAAGGAAAGAATGAGGCAAAACCTGTTTCAATAATAAGAAAAGACAGACTATCAAGGAATTATTCACAAGAAACACAACTCATCATGTAGAAAGAAAGTGTTTGCTAGGGCTCTAAGCTGAAGTATTGTCAAAATAATGACATAAGGAAGAATTTTTTTCGAAGAGATTAAAAAACTGCAAAACTGTTTTAAGAAACAATCATCCTTCTTTTCACCTCAAAAATCACAACAAGCAAGAAAAAGCAGTGACTAATGAAATGAGAATGCTAAAATTCAAAGAGTAGACCATCTAAAATAGAGAATTCTCAGTATAACTCTAGACAGCAAAGCAGAAATTGTCGTTATTCAGTCTGTTCACATGGAGTGCACAAGGTTGTGGTGATAAAGTACAAGGAGGTAATAGTTAAGAAGTAAACTGGGTGTGTTCTCAAAGCAGCTACACTATCTGGTTTTGATCACATTTATTACTCATAGGGAAGTGGCCAGTGTTTGATTATTAATACTGGCTGCTGATAGGGAAGTGACGTTGTTCCATAAAGATAGAGAAGAGTTATGACCAGCCCAGCACAGACCAACACAGAAGTGGGGGACACTACTTCTGTTTCCTTGCCAGAGAAAGCACATAACCAGTCACTGTTCAGAAGCAAGTATGACAGCCATGGAATTTAAAAAACAGCTAGTCCTCATTCTTTGCCAATTTGTGAAGCAGCTTATTTACAGTTCTAGAGTTTATTTCTTTAGGACTATTTGTTGTCTACTGTATAGTTTCAGAGCCAATGTTGACATGAATTATTTTCAGCTAAATCTCTTCTGTGAAAAATTTTCTGTGTGTTGATGAAATTTCCTATGTGTATTAGCTTTCAAAGCAATCCCCCAGGGCAAGTTCATCTCAAAAATCAAGGGAAGAGACAGGAAGAACTAGACTTCCTAAAGTTTTTCTAAAGCATCTTTTTTGACAGACGTTGACAATACAACACTAATACTCATCAAGAAGTCTTTTTCAGAACGTTTTTCTTAAAAAAAGTCTCTACCTTTGAAACTATATTTCCACTTCAAATACAATCAAAACCACTAATCAGATTCTTACATTCTTACCAGATCTTTAACAAATGCAATCGTGATTTGTAGGAATGCTTAAAAATAGAGACTCTTAATATATTATCACATTACTTTCCTTTTTAATTTCTGAAAATACCCTTGCAAAATCAAGAAATGTTTTCTATCCATTTGTTCCTACAACATAAAATGAAGAAATGTTCTACATTTTAATGTTACTACATTCATTACGTGGCCTGCAGGGGCCATTGTGATAATCTTGTCTGACCTGCACAGCACAAGCAACAAGACTTCACTAAGTTCAGTCCTGGAAACAGAGAATATGCAAGTTTTTCTTCTACAGGTATGTGATTTTACCACAGACATCCAAAAGTTCTATGAGGCAATTTGGGGAAAGACGGAACTGGTGAGCATATAGACAGCTGTAACTAGGCACATCTAGAGCCGTCATTCTCCGTAAACTTACACATAGAGGCATCAAACACTTCAGAGTCCTGGCTGTGCTCTAGATTCTCAGAATCTATATATTTTTATACAGTCAACAGAGACCTCTGAACAGAAACTCCAAGAAATTCAATATGGCCTTCATTACATGGCATTTATATTAATCTAAAATTATGAGTTTGAATTTTCATATAGAACATGCTATAAAAAATGGATTTAAAGTCCATCTGTTCCATAAGAACCAAGGGTGGAAATTCCACTTCTTTTCATACCTCACCAAAAAGTATGCAAGACTGTTAAAACGGCATTTATTAAAGTAATCAAAAGACTTCTTATTTTATACATCGGTTTACAAAATTACCTTTATCTTCTATAAAGCATATGAACTATTAAAACAAATTCTTCCATTCCTTCCAAAAGCAAATAATGTAAGTTATAAAAACTATGTCTTACAACCCCGTCGAGACTCGCATATCTGCATCTATTTAGTCCTCAGAATTACTTCCAAATTTTATAAAACCAATTTTTAAAAATGCTCTCATTAGCTAATAAAGAAATATATTCCTGACTTCTTACATGAGTGTAAGTTTTAGTATTGCTTTGCCAAAGCAAAGTCATCCCTTCTAGAGTAAAAGTTCATCCATATTCTTATTGTCTGTTCTGATAGTATGATTTGACTACTTCTCAAAGGATAAGCTGGACACATTTTTTACAAGGACTTTTCTTTAAATTGGCTCTAGTTAAGCAGACAGTGTAAAAACTAGAATTTTCAATTTAAAGGAATTCATGCACTTCAGTATATTTCTCACATGGCCCTCTACCCTGAGAAGAAAAATGTCCCCATCAGTTGATCTTTAAACACTGTGCTACATTGCAAATGTAGGCTGTAACCCATTGATGGGTCAGCCTGTGTTTCATCATCATGGGGATGGACAAGACAGGAAAATATGGAATCAGAGTCAGTCTTAGTTATCAAGTAAATATTATGCCTATAATTTTATTTTTGTTATGTAAATAATTTAATTTTAACATAATTCTAATACTGAAAGTGTAGAGAGGTTGGAAAATGTTTTTTTGTTACATACATTAAAGTTGTTAAGGGAATAGTGAGATGCAGTAGTGAAATTTTGCTGGCAAAACTCATCAGTTTTCCCTCTTGCCAGAACATATTATTTGCTTTGAAATTAAAGAATAACTCAAACAGCTGAATAGGAAGGATGAAGTTATTATTTCTGATTATAAGAAAAGTATTATGGTTTCTCTACCAGGCTTCCAAAGTCATCTTCAAAATATCTAAGCTAAACATGTTTGTGTCTGAACTCAGACAGAGCAATAATAACAACTGACAGTTATATAGCATATTTCAGGCAAAGATGTCAGTAAATTCTACAAACTAATGAAAAACTCTATTTGCAGGGATCACTTTCCCATCACTGAAATCTTGACAACACTAGAGTGAAAATCACTAATAACTAAAAGACAGAAAGCAACATGTTCAGCATTATAATATTATAAATGTTGTGTCCTCTCAAAATTTCAATAGAAATGTAGACAGGCATAAAACATAAGCTCTGGTGCAATTTAGCCAGTACATTAGGTCAATGCTTCAAAACCAATCTGTATAATTTTGGGTTTAGAAAAAAGAATGTTTAAAAGAACCAGCATGTTTATCTGCTTTGCATTCAGGGTCACTAACCAACTATGCTAGAGAAATCTGTGCATTTCCACCCTGCTCTAAAACTGGAACGAGCAGAAGTGAAGTTGTCTGAAGATTGCAAATATATGTGCTTCGGAGCAGTGGGGTTCAGCAAAGGCTATGGGTGACTCATGTGTCCCAGACATCAACTCTGCTTTTTCTGTCCTAGGTCTTTACAATGCAGTAGCCTTAATACAAATGTTGCAGAAAAAAAATCATCAAAGTATTTTCACGTGGATGGTTTCTCCTCAGCCTCCCCCAGCAGGAACGAATGGACAGTTTTCCTCTGACATGCTGAAGCTCACATGTGAGCACAAATTTTCTTACAGGCAGCTCAAGGTCATGTTTTCATTTATTAAATTTTTGTGCAATATTACAATTTTGTACATTCACGGTCTAGTTAGATCCCAAGAACAAGTGTGTGCCAGGATGTGTACGTGAGATGTGTGGCAAGGGCCCCTGCAGAAGATGAATCAACATCAAAACATCAGAATAAGGGACTGCCTCCAGGCCTGTTACTGTCAGAGGGTGGTCTTCCTGTCAGTGTAGACAGCATAGAACAAATGAAGGAAATGAGAGGCAATTCCATCATTTAAGTAGACAAACAGTGTAATCATAAATTTAGGCACCAAAAAATAGTTCACAGGAAAATGTTTTACTCTATTTTGTTTGGGTTTTTTTCTGGGATATTTATCCTCTTTTAGCCCTTCCTCTCACCTCATGCTATATCAGTGATATCAGAAAACATTACCAGCACAGTTAGCTTACCTGTACAAATAATGAATGCTCTTCTACACAGTTAATATAACTTAAAACTTGTATCTATTTTCATGAATATTTTTTAAATTAAGGTTAAAGTGAGTTAGTTTAAAATTAAGTCATGTCATAAATACTATTTTAATTTCATTTAACCTTAATTTATATTCTCTTTTTTTTTTTAATCTCTTCAAAATAATTGTCTTCTATTTCCTTGTCATTACCTTGGTAATTTCCTTCAGTGCTTGATTTAGAAAATGGTATTCAGGATGGCAGTAGAGAATGAATGGGCTACGATATAATAATTTTGTTTATTGTTTTATAGATTATAAAAGCAATTTGGTTTATGAAGCAGCACAGAAGAAAACAGGCACTATTCTGGAAATTAAAGGTCTGCCAGTGTGATGCACAATCCTCTCCTGAATTGAAGATTAATTAAACACTTTTTAAAAAATCAAAGTAAATGTCAGAGGCAGAGAGCTGAAATTAAAGAATACAGAATAACTATTACAAGCATAGCTAAGACAAAATTACTTGAAATATTATCATACATAATGCATAATAATTTCTGTAAAATAGTCTTCTTTTTTTCAGGTCCAGGATTCAGCATCAACAGATATTGATATGATAACAATGCTATGTTGGTGTGCACTTAATTAATGTGGGTTTAGAATTGAGGATGTTGCTTTCCTCTCATGTATATTAAACTACTTGCAATTTCCAAGTAAATAATAAGCGAATTTATTTATGTAAATGGGTTTGATTGATGAAAGTCTTCTAGACCTTTGTTTCTCCTAGAGAAAGAGGAACTATGAATGTTTTAAATTGAAAAGACATAGTCTGAAATACTGCAAAAATTGTCAAATGTTAAAGGCAAATGTGGAACATCACAAATGAGATTTTTCTCCTATTCAGCTATTTTCCCCATTACTCCCTGAATTAAGTATTGACTGCTCTGACAGTTAAGCCTTTTGTAAATAAAAAGGATCAGACCCCAGAGACATTAGAAGGCTTTTTTTCAATTTACATTATAGTAAAGAGTGTACTAGGACAGAGGGAGGAAGAGTGTTAACATTGTAAATATGAAAAGAAACAGAGTAGTTGATTTCTTGCAACCTTCTTTTCTACTTTTTCTTCCCTATCCTAATCTTTATACATACTCTTTTCTTTTTGCAATCTTTTGTTTCACATTCCAGATCTTTTCATCTCCCACTTCCTCTTCTACATATTTCATTTTGTAGTCTTGTAAATTCTGTAATCGCCCTGTTCTAACTTCTCCATTATAATTTACTCTGTCTAAGTCATCAAGATGTTGAAGAAGTGTGTAAAAATATAATCTCACCCTTTGCTTGCAAGCTGTGGTGAGCACAGCCCAACTAGCCTAGCGTGACCTTCCTCTTAGGCAGAGAGAAAGAGACCCCTTACTGCCTTCACTTGCTCACTCAGATGCTGACTTGTTTTCCTCCTCAGACGTAGTTCTTAATTGTTTATAGTTGTTTACAGCCTCTAGGTTCTGGTTAAAAATTTCCTCTGAAATGTCACATGCCCCACTTAGTAGATGAGGTAGTATTACATGCTGACAGACAAGATCGAATCAAAGGCCTTGCATCCATGGATATTAAAATATTTTACCGAACCTACAGATGAAAGAAGGGTATTCAAGTCACTGAGTACACTCTTCAAAGAGTCTTAAGCAGCAGAGATCTGAACAGGACATAGGCAAAAAGAAAAGGAGGAAATCAGATAGTGTATTGACTTGTGTTGATTAGAAACTCTTTCACTGGGCTTCTAAAGTTATTCATCTGAGAAATGATGGATGATTTTAGCTCAGAGAGTGTGTGCATTATATGCATCAAACTTACTGAGAACAAAGTCTTACTGTGAATTATCAGTCAAGCATCTCAGTTCTCTATGCATCTACTTATGAATTTGCATTTGAACACAATGTGAAGCTGAACTGTATGAAATCTATTTTAGATAACATATTTAAGCTTTGATGGAGAAAATCTTTTGCAGACCTACAAATCTTTTATAATGTTTGTCTTTTTTTTGTTGTTGTTTTTACCATTTTAAAGATAAAAGAAGCTTCTTGCTAGAGGTAATTCACTGAACTGTGGAAACAAGTAAACAAAAAAGTGAAAGAATAAGCATTATATTAATAATGGTTTTTTTACAGCCTGGTTATTGGTACATTTCAATGGATGCTGTCGTGTGTGGACCTGTGTGTTTTATGAAACAGATTTTTGACTAAGACAATAAATTTTTAGATAAGATTTCACTGAAGTGTCTAGTAAGCACATCCAGGAGGAACTCTAAAGAACTGCTTATTGAATAAGATGTCCAGAAAGAAGTTTTAACAGGTATGTTCTCTTTTAAATTGTCAAGAGAACATAAAATTTGCATGGCTTGAATTGATCTTTCAAAATACAACAGGAATAGAAAGGAAAGGGAGCAGATAATTGACAATGCATTTCTACACCTGTCATCTGCTGATATTTGACTAAAAGTCACTTTTAAAACACCTTGAGAACCTTCAGGGGAAATTGAAGTCGTGCTTCCTTCCCTTCACTTGTTTTCTTTTTTGACTTATCCAACAAGGCAATGCTGGTTAATTTTGCTTCACAGGATCACAGAATCACAGAATGCTTGAGATTGGAATGGACTTCCTGAGGTCACCTGGTCCAATACATCTGCTCAAGAAGGGCCACCTAGAGCCAGTTGCCCAGTGTCATGTCCAGATGTCATTTGAATATCTTATTTTTCATCTGAATTTCAGTTAATTCATTTTTATTAAACTAATGATTTTTTACTTATTTAAAATTGCCCTTTCTTACTTTAGTAATCAAATGGTTATAGTTAACAGCTGTGATCTTGAAATCTAGTGATCACATAAACTGGTAGGAAATCCTGTCCCTGACTTGATATTAAGGCAGAAAAGCTCTGGGGAGCTTCGCTAACCTGCCACTACCTGGAAATTTTTAGACAAAAAATTCTGATGCTTCACACTTGGAAAAAAAATCTTTCTTCTTAGTGTTCCTTGTGGTTTGTTTAAAAGAATCTGTATTATCTCTTGCTGTCACTATTTTGCACATTGCACATTTTTGTAGTCCAAAAATATTGCTATGGTTTATTCACTATTTCATGTTTAAATAATTGCTGAGCTTACACCTATGCTTCATGATCAGCTAACCACACTCAATAAAATACTCTCAGTAGTCAGGCAAAAGATGTGCCCACACATCAGAGATTACAATACATACTGGCATCCTGGAGAGTTAAGGCTTCTAACACTATCACTACTATAAAGCTAACACCCTAATCTCTATAGTAAAAGTAGAAAAGCAAATACTGGTGACTAGGCATCAATAAATCTGAAGACACCACTAAATTTCTTCAAACCAAACTCACTGGCAAACCCACAGATCTTGCCTTCTATATTTTTCAGGCCTTTTGGCTGCTTCAGAAATAAGACTTTTTCTATTGCATATTTACTTTTTTTTCCAGGTGTCTCAAGGATATATGGAGATATGCAAAACAAACCAGAATGTTATTGGCACTGGACTGCAAAGCAGATTTGAGTTGTGCTCTACTTCCGCAGTTTTATGTGAGCTTTGACTTTATCCTAAACAATTCCCACAACCATTCCCTCCTGCTTTATCTGGTGTTCACCGAGGGGAAATAATTCTACTTCAGTGGGTACTAAATCTAGCTCTGAGTACATGTTTCAGACTTGGCATATGAAGTCATTTGCTCAAAAGTATGTTCAAGTTAATTTTTTCAACTTGAAGATAATTTATATCCATTATCACACAGTGATTTTCCTGTAATGCTTTGCATTGAACCTTTATACTAATAACTAAGTGCTAAATTCTTATGTTTTCCTCTACTCCCATTATTTTTCTTGTTTACCCACCTGAGACATAAAAAGAATTTAAGCAGTTAATATATGCCTGCAATGATACAATAGATTTCCAGGTATGCCAGTGTGACAGATGTGAGTTATTTTTTCCACAAAAATAAATCACTATGCCCTTTAGCTGCCAGGCTGTCAGCTTCACCTGTGTAATTTGGAGAAAGCATTTCCTAATTTTCATAAAATGGCAGATTTCAGGTCCACAGACTTCTTTGTGAATAATTGCTGGTTTCAGGATAGTCAATGCTCTCCTTTCATAATGATCTTTAACATCTTGGGAATTAACTCTGGTTTATAGAAAGAAATTTCCACACCTACGTGTTCAAAATCTAAGCAATTAATCCAGTCTATGAAAGGGTGAAAAAAAAAAAGGTAAGAACTGAGATTTTTCTAGTATAATTTTTACTCATAGTAGGTGTTATGGGAGTCTTATTTTTACATCATGTCTTTCAGGAATGTGGCACAAGCACACATGTAAATGTGATTACCAAGGAATCTAACAGGTTTTAGGCACCTGGGAAATCTTCATAAATTTGACTTCTCATGCTAAATTCCCACCATTTGTATTCTGTTGACTTCAGATGAATTCAGACAAGATAAAACTGATTTTCTTTTTCTTCGCCTTTCAGATATGAGATGTCTGCATCACAGGATGTTACATGGCTTAGTTCTCTTATTCATTCATTATTTTTCATTAAATGTTTTGAGATTCTCAAATGAAAGATGCTGAAAAAGTGGTATTTTTTTTCTTATCATAGCAGGATTGTAAGTATATATGTAAGATAAAGAACAGGTGGATATCTGAAATGCAAGGACATTTTAGGATGTAAGGGTTTTGAGGGTATCTAGTAAACACCTATTCAACTAAGAAACAAATTCAAGAGACTGGGAAACTACTACATTGAATACTAAGTTACATAAACCCTAATCAGAGAGAATGAAAACAATAACAAAAATGAGAACACTTAGGTCTCTGATTGATGGACTCCAGAGAATAAGGGTCTGTCACCAGTGACTTCCACCTAATGTGCTGGAAAGGACGAGGCAGTCTGTGCTGCTCATGTCTGTGTGAGTGATGTTGGTGTTTTTGTGGGTAAGGGTACTGCTCTGCTTGTACTGGTCTGTGAGATTGCCTGGAAAGTTGGACTCATTCAAACAAACTCATTTCAATGGAGGCCAATGCAAAACTGCTTAGTTCTAGGTTTTCCCTGCAAGGTAAGTAACCTTAGCTAATATTAACTGCCTCAAAATGCAGGTTTGTAGTCAGAAGAATCTTCAGTCAACTCATGTATGTTAGCAATGAATTGACCATCTCCTGTAGGTAACCATTTCTGTTCATTCACAGCGGAAGGAACTGAGTTGACTTGGGCAAGAAAAGTCAATTTTAAGAGGCTAAGGTTGAGTGAGAGAAAATTGTGAGCATAGGCACCTAGAAAAGATAGAAGGCTGCTTTTCTGGAATGAAAACAATTTAGAGATCACGGAAATTCCAGTGTGACCCTGCACATATAAACAGGCTGGAAACAATTAGGGAGATAGTCCTCCATTTGTAAACAATGCTGATAGGATCAATATAATAGATTGTCACCAACAGAGCCTTCTTAAACCATTTGAAGAGGATGCTGATAAAATAGAGATTGAACAGGAAAAACTATAAAAATGAGTTCAAGGGCTCAGTATGCATAGGGTACATGTCATTTCAGGACATGATCACATGAAGTCCTAAAGGTCTCTGGATCTCTGAAACACATTTAAATGGACTTCCCAAACATATAAGGAAAACTGAAATATTCCTTGATTTCCACCTTAACCTGATTGTTCCAAGCTACATTACAACATTAATGTTACTCATAAAATTCTGTAAAAATGTGGATTTGAATGTTATTCATGAGATTTTCCAGAAACACACACATTGTAAAAAATTATTATTCACAGAGTTCATCTACCACTTTGAAATATCTTGATTTATGACACAGACTTTTGTGTCTTGAGCTCCTGAAGTCATTGACATAACTAGTTATCATCCTTTGGATGAATAAGCCAGTAAAAAGCATAGGATACTGAATATCTGTGTTTTACAGCTTGTTCTTTTAGCAGAAAAAATATTAAGACTCAGTTATCTTTGGGTCTGTTCTACCTATTTCACTTAGCATGCAAAAAGTATGAGGCTGGAAATGACATTCTTCCACTTCCTGAGTTTTTTTCTGCAAAGAAGGCCTTTTTGTGAAAATTGCTATCTGGCTTTATTCTTGAATAAAGCCTGTAACTTTGATTTCCAGCATCACTACATACAATCCCCAGAGAGATCATTGGCTCAAGAAATTTGTCACTATAACCTATCTTTTTAATGTCTACTTTTTTGACAACCCCCTGACAATAACTTTTACCAGGGGGACTTTAGTAATCAATACTATAAAATTTTCACAGAAAGTGATCAAAAAATATTGATAATCTAAACAGGCAATATTGTGAATAAAAAACTGCACAATCCAGACATGACACAGGCCGCTCTTCATGTAATACAGTGATGTGAAAAACATCACTAGTGATTATATGGTTAATAAATGAAATGTGTTTTCAACCAGAAGAGAAAAAAATGGAAAATAACACTAACACTATGGTAGAGTTTTGCCGGGATTTGGAAGTTGTTAACTCACTTGTCTACCATTGGTTTCTGTGTTGCCATAGTTATTATATTGTATCCTTACATTGGCTAGCCAAATGGCCAATCCCCTCTTTGGCCCAGCAGCCCTTATAAGCTGCGGGAAATTTGAATAAAGGCTCTTCTTAGCTGCTGGATTCCCTGCCTGGTCTCTGTCTCTTGGCTTAAGTACCTCTGCCGCCTGTCCCTGCCATGAGGGATGGGCGGCGGGGGGGGTGATTCCAGCCCTGAAAACCTTCACAGATCGGCCGGCAGAGACCCCCCAGAAACCCCTCGAACTGCGACAGAGTTTCACCTCGGGCTGATTCAATTTCAGAAATGTAGCCAAGAGTTTGATAGCAAGTGACACTGAGGTGAAACAAGAACAATGAACCCCAAGTGATACTGTTGGGGGATGCAAAACTAATCCTTGAGAGAAAAGTTATATTCTGACATATAGCAGAGCTTTGTTATTATCACTAAGGCTGAACAATGTTAGTAAGTAGACATGAAAGAATATAAGAAAATATAACAAAGAAAACCCCTTGGGCAAAGAGTTGCTCTCTTTGTTATGGAATTCAGTAAAAGCCGAATTAAGGTGAAGGCAGTAGATTATATAATTTTTCAGGAGCTGGTAAGCAATAGGAGGAGAGCAAATAACAAACTAGACAAATAGCCATAATTGTTACTGAATTACTCATTATGCACCTTCTTCATACAGGGCAAACAGATTAACTGGTTGGACACTATAATGTAAGTCAATGTATTTCTACAGTCATTGTTAATTTGCTTTTCCACAAACACATAGTTGATCATAAGAAAGTTTAAAGTCCTAAGTTTAGCCCCACTGGTGAAATACATAACGGGCCATGATATTTGTTTTAAAAAGCTATATTTGAAGTAGTAGGGAAAAAAAGAACTGATTGCTGTACTAATCTCATGTCAGCATTGAAGTCGATGGGATTTTTAAGAGATAAATGCAAATTATAGTTAAGGAAGAGGAGAATGAGGAACACACAAGCTTACCTCTGAGCTTGAAAAATATTCACTTGTCTCAAAGTATGCTTCTCTAGATTCCCTTTTCTTAAGGCAGAAGCTGATAGGACAGCTAGATAAATGCTTTGCTCTGAGAATTTCCTAATCAGAGAGAAAGAAAGTAGGTCTTCTCCTTGTCCATTAAAGAAGAAAAGGCATGCAAACCATCTTCCAGATCTGGAAAACACATCTTTCAGCAAAAGACATCTGCCTTTTAATGGGACAGTAAAACAATAAATGTCTTTATAATAGAAAGAGCTGAACAGCACAGGTTTATTCTCTCATGTTTTTTTTAATTTATTTGGGATATTATTCTTTGTTTATTCTACCAGTCTCTAAAAAATTCAAGTTCAAAATCAAAACTTCCAGAGATATCCATTATTTAACAGTCTTTTTGCAACTAGCTTACTATGGAGTATTTTTATCGTTTACTTTTATCATTTGCCTGATTTTTTTTCAGTACTGTGTTTTTTATTACTATTTTTAACTTTATCTATGCCATTTTCTAGTTAAAATTTTATGCTATCTTATTCTTTTACGCACACCCTGTAGAACATCCGCTATTTGACAACACACTCAAAACACCAGATGATACTTGCATTGTTTATTATGGTTAATTTCAAAGCAGTTCCCATCAAACCTATCTGAAGAGAAATCTCTTTATTCTGCCTCCGGCAACATAAAGTGCACACTATATTTTCCTTTACTCTTGTACTTATCATGCAGCTATATTACTATTAAGAAAAGGGAGAAAGGGTTGATGTATCCATTCTGTTGAGAAGTTTACACTGTATTTAATGTACTCCAAGGGTGAATATCACTCCTATTTATACCACACTAATTTGTACTTGGGGTGTTAGAGACAGAAGACACAGGATTTGCCTGACAGAATGCAGGAACTCAGAAAGAAAATCCAAACGATGAAGAACAGAATGCAGTGCAGAAGTGGAAGGGATCACCCGAATCACCATGTGGTGTTCTCATCTCCAGCAGGTAAATCTGTCACAGAATGACTTTTAGTAACTGGCCAGGTTCTGCCTTTGTATTCTAGTTCTCTTCTGCTGCTGAAAGACTCTTCTGGAATCTTGTTCCTCCAGTTGTTAGAAATCAGCTTCTATTTTCCAGTTTAAAGGTGAATAGGGACAGCTATCCTTGTCATTTGGTGTCAACAGTTGATTTTTCAACATATATGTTGTGAGTAGATGGAGCTTAGTGCTGCTCCTAGGCTTTCCTTGAATATACTCGCTTATGTCCTCTTATACTCCTCTTATGAAGGAGCACCATAGACCTGTTTGGAGTTTTTGTTACCTTGGATACAGTTTCATTTTATTTCTTTGGGTGGATTTATGCTGAATTCAGCCTCTTTAATGTTTTTTTTTTGGAAGTCATAGACAGAGAAGGGAAAGGAACTGTATTTTTTTCCTTTGAAGGGAGATACAGATCACTCTTTGGGGAAGGAGCAGCCAGTGCAACTGGTGGAGGGTGGCATTGGTGCCCATTGAAACACAGGAAGAGAACCATGGCAGTGACATATGGGAAAGAAAATCTAATGTAGAAAGATGTGGAGTTTAGGACTGAAGGGGTTTCATTCAGGCTGTTCTTGGGAAGTCCCTGGAGAAACTGGACTCCTTGGGAGAAAAGAGAGGTTATGGAGTCATCACAAGTATAACAGCACAGGAAAGTAATGGTGAGGAATTCAAGACAGGAAGACTCTAAAAGGGAGGAGAACTTGTGTGTGTCCACGGGGAACATCCCTGAACACTGCTCTTATGCACACCCTGTCCCACACTGATTGCTGGGCATGCTCTTCTCCAACCTCATCATTCACTATTGTAAGTGATGTGGTCCTAAGTGAAGGATTTCTTGGCTGCTTTTTTTTTTTTTTAACATGAGTCTATGTAAAAAATAGATGGACCTGTAGCTTCATAAGGGCTTTATAAGCTCTGATATTAGTAAGATGGGTGATCTATAAGACTGAGAATGCTATAGGATATATAAGTATAGATTGAGAAAAAGAACTTTGACTGACTCAGCTTACGTGAGTATTTAATTTTACTGTCTTAAAAGGAAGTGTTTCCTCTCTGTTTAGTGATCTACAACACCTTATATTGCATCTTGTAAAAAAGAAATCTTTCATGGGCGTTTTTCATTTGTGAAGGTTCACGTAAAAATAGCAAACCAGAATTTATTTTTTTTCTCTTATGAAATCACACTACAGCAAAACAAGAGGCTGAAGAAGAGTGTCCAGCAATCTGTGTGGTGCAGGGTTCAGTGATACTGCGTAGAACTACCTACATTGGTACCAAAATAAATCAAGATTTTCCTGGGTCAGATCCCACTTCCATACTCTGCTGTTGACTACATATAGATAAGCATAGAGAACATTTTCGGGTGTATATATCTATCTCACTGTTTTCAAAGAAATGTGTGTCTGAGAATGTTAAAAAATTACCTAATACTGTGATTTTGGCTTCTGGATGATTTAGGAAAAAAAATAAAAAAACCCTAAATATAGAAAATGTGTAACCATTGTTCTCATTGATTAAGACCTTAAAATTGCAGTTCTGGTTTTGAAAGTAGTTAAATCACTTACGTCCTTTTATCACAAAGTTCAAAACTATAACACATGTTCTGTTCACAGCTTTGGAAGGTGCACATATTCGCATTATCACCTGCACTGGATTTGGATATAAATATTTATTACAATTCAGTCTCCACTTGGAGCATCACTCACAAAACCACAGATGAAGAAAAGCTAAGATGACAGGACGGAGATGAATGCTAGTACGTTTGAACTTTTGCTAGCAGTAGTCAGCTTTGATATCAACACAATCCCTTCTTTTGTTATGCTCAGTATATGAAAAGCTATTTTAACTGTCTGAATCTAATAACATCACCAGTCATAATCCATTCCAGAATCTAAGAGAAGTCACTGACTTTTTTTCTCCCCTCAGTCATCTTCATCTGCCTAGACTAAACAAGACAAAATTATTTTTACCCATGATGGATTTCATAAATCACTAATACTGTAATAATTGCCAAGTATCACAAGACGTCTAGTGGTATTTAAGGATTTTTGGCTTGAAATTCATGCCATTGGTGAATGATAAACAGTTTTGAGAGACTGGTTTTAATGTGTTTTTCATCAGACCACTGTATATCACATTGACCGCAAAAGAATAAGGGTGATGTAAATTATACCCTTCATATTAATGTATGTGCTGCTTATAAGTTGGTGTTAGGGTAAGTGTCTCGGGAAATTAAGAGTATTTAACAACTATATTGTAATAAACTATGCACAGTGGTTCTGTTACGACTCTATAAGATCTGGTTTCCTTTGTTACTAAGATGATGCTCACTGCAACTCTTTCCACTTTTTAGGGCTTGCCAGTTTTGTCATTAAATATCATGGCAGTCTGGAGATCCCTGAAAATTCTCGTTCATCTTTTGCACAATGTGTTGAACAGTAGTGAAGCAAAAGATATAGAACACATGCACTACCATGTCCTTGATTTTTCACACACTCATCGTAGTTTTGGTGTTATATCATTTAGCATGTATGAGATTTGACTTTTTTCTCGAGAGTTGTCAGGATAGGGTTCTAGGGTGATAAAATATAATTTTAAGTAAGCATGTTAAATAAGAAAAAATAGCAACCAGTATTTTTTTTAAAAATCACATATAAGTGGATAAAGAAAAATATTTCAAGTATCACAGTATTTGATGAATTTATTAGTGAAAGTATGCTGTGCTCAACATTAAGACCGCAATTTACCTTTAGAAGTCAAAAACTGTGAGTAGCCAATTGCATCACACCATGAGTATGCAATAAATCACCGTAAATATTAATCCAAGAAAAGCCCATCAGTTAGTCATTCAGATAATAAGTGTTAGCAGAGCAATTCACAACTCAGGGTCAATTAGAAGTCATGGTGCTCTAAAAAGATCAAATAAATCTACAGACTTTGAGTAAAACATAATCAATTTTATTAAAAATAGTCCTTGATCAGTCACAATCAAGATTAATCAGGTAATTGTACAAGGGAACATACTAACTAAGGAATAGTAATTTAACAACACCAAGCAGTTTAGGGGAAGAAGAGGTAAATCTAAGGCTTTTTCCTACATAATGTTGGCAATATCATTGCTGCCATGATTTAATTAGCAAATTTGTTCCCAAGAGAAAGAAATGTAGTCAACAATATTTGACTGAATGGAAAAATAACTTAAAACTTTTTTTATCATCTCATGCAATTGTCAATGTCACTGTCTTAAAAAATGATTTTATCTGCAAAAAATATCCAGTAAGAATGTCAAGTGATATGCTCTGTCCTAATTCCAAATGTAAGTATTTTTAGATTATAAATATTTAGTTCTAGACTTCAAGCAGAACAAAACAAAAATCCAGAGACCTTTGGATGGGAAAACATGCAGCAATGTTAGTCAGCTAAATGGTTCTAGAATCCTGGCAAACCCTGGAGACCAACTGTCATGTGCACACACATTCATAGATAAAACTCCTTTGCTGTTTACACCAAGGGGACCATAATCAAAATTACTCTTCAAGATAAGTCTTAGCTTTTGATATATTTTGAGTGGATGCTAAGGGCTGTACAGGAGACGAGGTTGGTCTGGGCCAAAACATTTTTCTGGGATGTTACAGCAGCTCTGCAGTGTAAGCCATCTTCTCTGGAAATGGTCTCTTTCAGCCCTTAAGGAACAACGTGAATTCTCTGAGGTCTGTGTGTAGTTCTCAGGGGTGCCCTTTTCGGTTTGTGGCCACAGACAAAGCACTAGAGAGAGTGGCAAATCACCTAACTTTAAACCCCAACTCTAGGCTGGTTCTCTGTGCTCCTATAGTAAAGTGATGCCTTAGGGAAGCAAGACATCTCCTTGCCACACAAGTGGGATGGATTTCAGTAGGATACCTGTCTATAATCATTACCTATAGAGAAGCAGAACGTCTAAATGTCTAACTTTTGTGAAACTGTGCTGAGATGGAAATATATCCCACCTGTAAATATATCCCACCTGTAAATTTGTCTGTGTGTTACACAGACAAATGAAGTTTCAAGGCATTGAAGTGGCTTCTGATGCACAAAAGTATCATAGAAAAATATGAACAAACTGACTTGTGGGCCAAGTTGAAGCTCTGTAACTGCTCTACTCATTTCTATTTCCTAAGTTTACTGAATGTCTTCTGTTCTTGAAAGTGACCAGTACTAGATGAAAACAAATTTATAGTAGGAAAATGGGTGCAAGATCTCAGTTCTCCTGTATTGGAGAACAGAAGAGCCATTTATTAAAAGAATTGTATCACTGAGTTGCTGGCAATAGGGTGGGGCTTGGATTTCATGACCCACCAGGTCTGCCTTATTCATATGGTCCTAATAACTAAGATTTTATGTAGACAGTTCTGCATCTTCTCTTAATTTCTTCTGTCCCTGGATCGATGTAACTGTTTCAATATTAATATTTGATTATACATAGATATTGCCTACATTGATTTCATTTTAGGTTCTCATCAGAACTAACAACCAGATAAATATGAGTGAATTATATGATCGATCTACGCTTCATGAGTCTAACATAAAATTAAAATTCTATTGAATTAAATGCAGGTGTTCAAGAGCAGACTGTCAGAGATTAAATGTGTTTGTAATAATGAAAGCACAAACAGGTGCTTTGTCAGACAGGTGTAGTTTGACAGTAACTTGCTGATTAATTAAAACTTTTATTTTTTATTGAGTGAAATAGTTTGAAACTGGTAACTGTTATTAATTAAGATAGAAATAAGTTTTTCATCAGTGGATTTTTTTCAGTACCCACATTTTCTTGATCTTTAAAGGAGTTTAGCTGCCTTTGCCCATATCTATCTATGTTAAACCCATTATCATAGATGATAGAAAAGTTTGGGTTGGAAGGGAGCTTTAAAGGTCATTTACTCCGACACCCCTGGAATAAGCAGGGGCACCTTCAGCTAGATCAGCTTGCTCAGAGCCCCTTCCAGCCTGACCTGGAATGTTTCCAGGAATGGAGAATCCGTCAACTCTCTGGGCAACCTGTGCCAGTGTTTCACCACCCTCATTGCAAAAAACTTCTTCCTTATATCTACTCTAAATCAACTCTCTTTTAGCTTAAAATCATCATCCCTTGTCCTATCCCTGCAGGCCTTCCTAAAAGGTCCCAGAAACTGCCTGTCTCCCACACAGGGCCTGCCATATCATGCTGCACAGCAAACTCAGGTGCTCACTGCTCACCACAGCATTTGCTACAGCTGTTTGTTCTACCTAGAGGTTAGGATGGCAGCCTTACTGTATCTTTGGTATTGGGCTGTTGGGTTTTTTGTGATTCTAAACAATGAAATGTAAAATCTGGGCTTACTACTGGTCTAGTTTTCAGTTTAATCCTGATAGAAGACTGCCATAGGCTTCGTGTGAGACATCAGCCACTGTAATGGAAACAGGTTTCTGTAGTGATTTCAAAGCAGGATTTTTTTTTTCTATAATCTGAAAATCAAATGTTCTATAAAATAGCTGAAGGCATTCAGCTTTTTAGGCAACATTCTCAGTCATTTGCAGCAAACAGTCCACCTCCTGGAAGGCAAAAGCCAACAAATTTCCCACCCAGTAGGGGCAGTAATGCTGAGCTGCTATATGCTGTTCTTGCTCACCACAAGAAACCACAAAACAGGCCACATAAGCTATTTAAAAAATAATTAAAATTGGAGGAAAGATGTCATTTTAAGACAAAAGCTGATAATTCACACAAATTCGCAAAGGTCTCACAACCCTGTGAGTAGTCCATAGTATAGTAAATAATTAACACTACAGTAAATATTTAACACCAAACCTAAGTCTTGCTGTACGACAAAAACAAATGTAATAACATTTCAGGCAAAATAATATGTATGTATTTCTTTTTTTCTTGACACATCCAACATTATTTTGCAAAGCCAAAGTTAGGTATTCAGGACAGCTAAAAATTTTTTAAATATTTGGTTCCTTAGAAATGTAATCTCCCCAGAAGTATGCATAGCCCAATTTCAGCTTTCATGTAGTAAAGGTGACTTATTTTAAACATAAATAGGACGTTTGTGATTCCCTAAAAAGAATGTGACCAAGCCTTTTAAGCCTCATTTCCCAGGTACAAAGTAAGGTATATTTATAGCACCATTAATAATCTAAGCAATAATTTTGCTGCTTTTATTTTAGCAAATGATTATTTTATCTTTTGAACTAACTACTGAAACTATTAAAATTTGATTTACAAGCTTGTCCCAACATATGGTTCAGATAGAAATATTAAATCACTATTGTGCAAAAATGCAATTTTTTTACTATATTAAAACATTAAGAGTATTAACAGTTTTCATATTAGAGCTATTATTGGCTGATATTATTCAAAGTAAAATAAAATCTTCCATGCTTATGAATTTATTGCCTCTAACTCTTTTGGCCAGCAGTAATCATAATGAACTAAACACACAACAATGAAAAGACCTCCTAAACCACTAACTAACTCAGCATGATGCACTGGTCTATGTACAATCACAGAAGAGAGAACTCAGTCTATCCAGAGTCAAATGTTGCATTGTGAATACACCTAACTCTACGTGTGCTCATAATGATGATAAATGTGTTTTACTCTGAGTCATCCCCATCAGTCACTGAGTAGTGACTAATCAGTGAGCTAGACTAATCAAAACCTGTAGATTTTGTCAGTGTTTTGGTAGAGCTGAAGAACCTTTACTTCTGTAACATGGAGTACACATCAAGTGTTACTTTGATGTAGCTGAGCAAAAGACCTCTGACAATGAGGCATCTCCATGGCCTGTGCCTTGGACTTGTGATGGCTAAAATCAGCAATCTGTATTTTTATAAGTTGACAAATATTTCCAATAACACTGAATCAACACTTCTAACGATAACGATTATAAGACAAGTCATGTTAAGGAAACTTTTCTGTCTGACAATCCAGGAACCACTCTGGCAGTGGCACTCACACCACCTGAGCTAAGGACCAAAGCCCCTTCTCAATGGGCAGCTCCGCTGCAATAAAAATATAACAGCTTGAGCTGGATGCTTCTGAGGAGGGATCCTGAACAAAGGAAATCCTGAGTTTTTATATCCTCACAGTCTTAGTGCACAAAAGCCTGGGGTCTTCCAGCAGAGTCCTTGGGTCCTGCTGTGTCTCCAAGTGTTTGCTCACCTGGTTGGCAACAGATCCCCATGCCCTTTGTTATGCCAAGCTTGGTGCCAGTTTACAGCCTCTTGCCTTGGGCTCCCAAAACCCAGAGTTGAATCTGCAGCTGGCACGGCAGCTGGCACACCAAGCTACCAGCACTGACTATATTCCTCAACAACTGTGAGTTTTGGTTGCTCTTTCTTTTTTATAATGAACCCTCAAATGTTTTTGCACTGATAATTTACTCTAACACTTTCTTCTTAGAACAATAACCACAACAGGGTCGTCTTGGTCAAGACAGTTCAAATGGAGCCCTACTTTACAATGGAGACTTAGATATATACAAAAATTTCACTAAAGTCTAAAATGCACCTGTCTAAAGGCAAAATCAAGAAGTTCAGATTCACATTCTTTTCATATTAACATTCTCTTTCACTCACTGTCACTGAACTCCTATCAAAAAGTTTTCAGTCACAGAGTTGTTTAGGTCATAGACCTATTGGAACAAGTGCAGAGAAGAGCCACTAAGATGATCAGAGCAGGGCTGGATCACCTTTCATACGAAAACAGGCTGAGACTGTTGCAGCTGTTCAGCCTGGAGAAGAGAAGGCTTTGGTGAGACTTCAGAGCAGCCTCCTTCTGGATCCCTTTCCCCACCCTCAGCGTGGGGGAGCCCAGTTCTAGTTCCATCTCCATCTGATGAACCATTCCGACGTCTAGAGGGACAGGGGAAAGGGAACTCCAGTGACAGGGTTTTTCAGGCCCCGAGCCTGGAGGGAGAGGTGCCCTCCCCTCCCCCCAGCACCCACGTGGTCCCATGGCTGGTACAGAGACAGCACACCGGCGTGGAGAGGAGGCAAGAGGGAGTTTATTGTTGGGGGTGTTACATTTATAGGGTTTAGGAGGATTCACAGAGTAACCAATTAGAAGTCTCAAGGGGCTTACAGGAACACCCAGTCACAGGATGGGGTTAACAAGGTCCAATGGGAAACA